>NC_079887.1:27821929-28135714 GCF_029227915.1 Hydractinia symbiolongicarpus | reverse complement strand
TATTCAGCGTCTCATCAAAAATGAAAACATTTTTAAAAACTACAAGTCTCGTGCGTTTTAGTGGTGAAATAATAATTTAAAAAATCGTTTGGGAAATGAGTTTACTCCCTGGGTACTTTCTTTGTATACTTTTGACTATACGGGCCGAGTCCGGGATTTAGGGAAATCGCAGGTTTTCGTTTGCCGGCGATTAAACTGCTTTTATTCAGCGTCTCATCAAAAATGAAAACATTTTTGAAAACTACAAGTCTCATGCGTTTTAGTGGTGAAAAAATAATTTAAAAAATCGTTCGGGAAATGAGTTTACTCCCTGGGTACTTTCTTTGTATACTTTTGACTATACGGGCCAAGCCGGGATTTACGGGAAATCGCGGGTTTTCGTTTGCCGGCGATTAAACTTCTTTTATTCAGCGTCTCATCAAAAATGAAAACATTTTTAAAAACTACAAGTCTCATGCGTTTTAGTGGTGAAAATATAATTTAAAAAATCGTTCTGGAAATGAGTTTACTCCCTGGGTACTTTCTTTGTATACTTTTGACTATACGGGCCAAGTCCAGGATTTAGGGAAATCGCAGGTTTTCGTTTGCCGGCGATTAAACTTCTTTTATTCAGCGTCTCATCAAAAATGAAAACATTTTTAAAAACTACAAGTCTTATGCGTTTTAGTGGTGAAAAAATAATTTAAAAAATCGTTCTGGAAATGAGTTTACTCCCTGGGTACTTTCTTTGTATACTTTTGACTATACGGGCCGAGTCCGGGGATTAGGGAAATCGCAGGTTTTCGTTTGCCGGCGATTAAACTGCTTTTATTCAGCGTCTCATCAAAAATGAAAACATTTTTGAAAACTACAAGTCTCATGCGTTTTAGTGGTGAAAAAATAATTTAAAAAATCGTTCGGGAAATGAGTTTACTCCCTGGGTACTTTCTTTGTATACTTTTGACTATACGGGCCATGCTGGGATTTACGGGAAATCGCAGGTTTTCGTTTGCCGGCGATTAAACTGCTTTTATTCAGCGTCTCATCAAAAATGAAAACATTTTTAAAAACTACAAGTCTTATGCGTTTTAGTGGTGAAAAAATAATTTAAAAAATCGTTCGGGAAATGAGTTTACTCCCTGGGTACTTTCTTTGTATACTTTTGACTATACGGGCCATGCCGGGATTTACGGGAAATCGCGGGTTTTCGTTTGCCGGCGATTAAACTTCTTTTATTAAGCGTCTCATCAAAAATGAAAACATTTTTAAAAACTACAAGTCTCATGGGCTTTAGTGGTGAAAAAATAATTTAAAAAATTGTTCTGGAAATGAGTTTACTCACAGGGTACTTTCTTTGTATACATTCGACTATACGTGCCAAGCCCGGGATTTACGGGAAATCGCGGGTTTTCGTTTTCCCGCGATTAAACCTCTTTCATTAAGCGTCTCATCAAAAATGAAAACATTTTTGAAAACTACAAGTCTCATGCGTTTTAGTGGTGAAAAAGTAATTTAAAAAATCGTTCGGGAAATGAGTTTACTCCCTGGGTACTTTCTTTGTATACATTTGACTATACGGGCCAAGCCCAGGATTTACGGGAAAACGCGGGATTTCGTTTGCCGGCGATTAAACTTCTTTTATTCAGCGTCTCATCAAAAATGAAAACATTTTTGAAAACTACAAGTCTCATGCGTTTTAGTGGTGAAAATATAATTTAAAAAATCCTTCTGGAAATGAGTTTACTCCCTGGGTACTTTCTTTGTATACTTTTGACTATACGGGCCAAGTCCGGGATTTAGGGAAATCGCAGGTTTTCGTTTGCCGGCGATTAAACTTCTTTTATTCAGCGTCTCATCAAAAATGAAAACATTTTTAAACACTACAAGTCTGATGCGTTTTAGTGGTGAAAAAATAATTTAAAAAATCGTTCTAGAAATGAGTTTACTCACAGGGTACTTTCTTTGTATACATTCGACTATACGGGCCAAGCCCGGGATTTACGGGAAATCGCGGGTTTTCGTTTTCCGGCGATTAAACCTCTTTCATTAAGCGTCTCATCAAAAATGAAAACATTTTTGAAAACTACAAGTCTCATGCGTTTTAGTGGTGAAAAAAAAATTTAAAAAATCGTTCGGGAAATGAGTTTACTCCCTGGGTACTTTCTTTGTATACATTTGACTATACGGGCCAAGCCCCGGATTTACGGGAAAACGCGGGATTTCGTTTGCCGGCGATTAAACTTCTTTTATTCAGCGTCTCATCAAAAATGAAAACATTTTTGAAAACTACAAGTCTCATGCGTTTTAGTGGTGAAAATATAATTTAAAAAATCGTTCTGGAAATGAGTTTACTCCCTGGGTACTTTCTTTGTATACTTTTGACTATACGGGCCAAGTCCGGGATTTAGGGAAATCGCAGGTTTTCGTTTGCCGGCGATTAAACTGCTTTTATTCAGCGTCTCATCAAAAATGAAAACATTTTTAAAAACTACAAATCTCATGGGCTTTAGTGGTGAAAAAATAATTTAAAAAATCGTTCTGGAAATGAGTTTACTCACAGGGTACTTTCTTTGTATACATTCGACTACACGTGCCAAGCCGTGATTTACGGGAAATCGCGGGTTTTCGTTTGCCGGCGATTAAACTTCTTTTATTCAGCGTCTCATCAAAAATAAAAACATTTTTAAAAACTACAAGTCTCATGCGTTTTAGTGGTGAAAAAAAAATTTAAAAAATCGTTCGGGAAATGAGTTTACTCCCTGGGTACTTTCTTTGTATACATTTGACTATACGGGCCAAGCCCCGGATTTACGGGAAAACGCGGGATTTCGTTTGCCGGTGATTAAACTTCTTTTATTCAGCGTCTCATCAAAAATGAAAACATTTTTGAAAACTACAAGTTTCATGCGTTTTAGTGGTGAAAAAATAATTTAAAAAATCGTTCTGGAAATGAGTTTACTCACAGGGTACTTTCTTTGTATACATTCGACTATACGGGCCAAGCCCGGGATTTACGGGAAATCGCGGGTTTTCGTTTTCCGGCGATTAAACCTCTTTCATTAAGCGTCTCATCAAAAATGAAAACATTTTTGAAAACTACAAGTCTCATGCGTTTTAGTGGTGAAAAAAAAATTTAAAAAATCGTTCGGGAAATGAGTTTACTCCCTGGGTACTTTCTTTGTATACATTTGACTATACGGGCCAAGCCCCGGATTTACGGGAAAACGCGGGATTTCGTTTGCCGGTGATTAAACTTCTTTTATTCAGCGTCTCATCAAAAATGAAAACATTTTTGAAAACTACAAGTTTCATGCGTTTTAGTGGTGAAAATATAATTTAAAAAATCGTTCTGGAAATGAGCTAACTCCCTGGGTACTTTCTTTGTATACTTTTGACTATACGGGCTAAGTCCGGGATTTAGGGAAATCGCAGGTTTTCGTTTGCCGGCGATTAAACTTCTTTTATTCAGCGTCTCATCAAAAATGAAAACATTTTTAAACACTACAAGTCTGATGCGTTTTAGTGGTGAAAAAATAATTTAAAAAATCGTTCTGGAAATGAGTTTACTCACAGGGTACTTTCTTTGTAAACATTCGACTATACGGGCCAAGCCCGGGATTTACGGGAAATCGCGGGTTTTCGTTTTCCGGCGATTAAACCTCTTTCATTAAGCGTCTCATCAAAAATGAAAACATTTTTGAAAACTACAAGTCTCATGCGTTTTAGTGGTGAAAATATAATTTAAAAAATCGTTCTGGAAATGAGTTTACTCCCTGGGTACTTTCTTTGTATACTTTTGACTATACGGGCCAAGTCCGGGATTTAGGGAAATCGCAGGTTTTTGTTTGCCGGCGATTAAACTTCTTTTATTCAGCGTCTCATCAAAAATGAAAACATTTTTAAACACTACAAGTCTCATGCGTTTTAGTGGTGAAAAAATAATTTAAAAAATCGTTCGGGAAATGAGTTTACTCCCTGGGTACTTTCTTTGTATACTTTTGACTATACGGGCCGAGTCCGGGATTTACGGGAAATCGCGGATTTTCGTTTGCCGGCGATTAAACTTCTTTTATTCAGCGTCCCATCAAATATGAAAATATTTTTGAAAACTACAAGTCTCATGCGTTTAGTGGTAAAAAAATAATATAAAAAATCGTTCGGGAAATGAGTTTACTCCCTGGGTACTTTCTTTGTATACTTTTGACTATACGGGCCAAGCCCGGGATTTACGGGAAATCGCGGGTTTTCGTTTGCCGGCAATTAAGCTGCTTTTATTCAGCGTCTCATCAAAAATGAAAACATTCTTGAAAACTACAAGTCTCGTGCGTTTTAGTGGTGAAATAATAATTTAAAAAATCGTTTGGGAAATGAGTTTACTCCCTGGGTACTTTCTTTGTATACTTTTGACTATACGGGCCGAGTCCGGGATTTAGGGAAATCGCAGGTTTTCGTTTGCCGGCGATTAAACTGCTTTTATTCAGCGTCTCATCAAAAATGAAAACATTTTTGAAAACTACAAGTCTCATGCGTTTTAGTGGTGAAAAAATAATTTAAAAAATCGTTCGGGAAATGAGTTTACTCCCTGGGTACTTTCTTTGTATACTTTTGACTATACGGGCCAAGCCGGGATTTACGGGAAATCGCGGGTTTTCGTTTGCCGGCGATTAAACTTCTTTTATTCAGCGTCTCATCAAAAATGAAAACATTTTTAAAAACTACAAGTCTCATGCGTTTTAGTGGTGAAAATATAATTTAAAAAATCGTTCTGGAAATGAGTTTACTCCCTGGGTACTTTCTTTGTATACTTTTGACTATACGGGCCAAGTCCAGGATTTAGGGAAATCGCAGGTTTTCGTTTGCCGGCGATTAAACTTCTTTTATTCAGCGTCTCATCAAAAATGAAAACATTTTTAAAAACTACAAGTCTTATGCGTTTTAGTGGTGAAAAAATAATTTAAAAAATCGTTCTGGAAATGAGTTTACTCCCTGGGTACTTTCTTTGTATACTTTTGACTATACGGGCCGAGTCCGGGGATTAGGGAAATCGCAGGTTTTCGTTTGCCGGCGATTAAACTGCTTTTATTCAGCGTCTCATCAAAAATGAAAACATTTTTGAAAACTACAAGTCTCATGCGTTTTAGTGGTGAAAAAATAATTTAAAAAATCGTTCGGGAAATGAGTTTACTCCCTGGGTACTTTCTTTGTATACTTTTGACTATACGGGCCATGCTGGGATTTACGGGAAATCGCAGGTTTTCGTTTGCCGGCGATTAAACTGCTTTTATTCAGCGTCTCATCAAAAATGAAAACATTTTTAAAAACTACAAGTCTTATGCGTTTTAGTGGTGAAAAAATAATTTAAAAAATCGTTCGGGAAATGAGTTTACTCCCTGGGTACTTTCTTTGTATACTTTTGACTATACGGGCCATGCCGGGATTTACGGGAAATCGCGGGTTTTCGTTTGCCGGCGATTAAACTTCTTTTATTAAGCGTCTCATCAAAAATGAAAACATTTTTAAAAACTACAAGTCTCATGGGCTTTAGTGGTGAAAAAATAATTTAAAAAATTGTTCTGGAAATGAGTTTACTCACAGGGTACTTTCTTTGTATACATTCGACTATACGTGCCAAGCCCGGGATTTACGGGAAATCGCGGGTTTTCGTTTTCCCGCGATTAAACCTCTTTCATTAAGCGTCTCATCAAAAATGAAAACATTTTTGAAAACTACAAGTCTCATGCGTTTTAGTGGTGAAAAAGTAATTTAAAAAATCGTTCGGGAAATGAGTTTACTCCCTGGGTACTTTCTTTGTATACATTTGACTATACGGGCCAAGCCCAGGATTTACGGGAAAACGCGGGATTTCGTTTGCCGGCGATTAAACTTCTTTTATTCAGCGTCTCATCAAAAATGAAAACATTTTTGAAAACTACAAGTCTCATGCGTTTTAGTGGTGAAAATATAATTTAAAAAATCCTTCTGGAAATGAGTTTACTCCCTGGGTACTTTCTTTGTATACTTTTGACTATACGGGCCAAGTCCGGGATTTAGGGAAATCGCAGGTTTTCGTTTGCCGGCGATTAAACTTCTTTTATTCAGCGTCTCATCAAAAATGAAAACATTTTTAAACACTACAAGTCTGATGCGTTTTAGTGGTGAAAAAATAATTTAAAAAATCGTTCTGGAAATGAGTTTACTCACAGGGTACTTTCTTTGTATACATTCGACTATACGGGCCAAGCCCGGGATTTACGGGAAATCGCGGGTTTTCGTTTTCCGGCGATTAAACCTCTTTCATTAAGCGTCTCATCAAAAATGAAAACATTTTTGAAAACTACAAGTCTCATGCGTTTTAGTGGTGAAAAAAAAATTTAAAAAATCGTTCGGGAAATGAGTTTACTCCCTGGGTACTTTCTTTGTATACATTTGACTATACGGGCCAAGCCCCGGATTTACGGGAAAACGCGGGATTTCGTTTGCCGGCGATTAAACTTCTTTTATTCAGCGTCTCATCAAAAATGAAAACATTTTTGAAAACTACAAGTCTCATGCGTTTTAGTGGTGAAAATATAATTTAAAAAATCGTTCTGGAAATGAGTTTACTCCCTGGGTACTTTCTTTGTATACTTTTGACTATACGGGCCAAGTCCGGGATTTAGGGAAATCGCAGGTTTTCGTTTGCCGGCGATTAAACTGCTTTTATTCAGCGTCTCATCAAAAATGAAAACATTTTTAAAAACTACAAATCTCATGGGCTTTAGTGGTGAAAAAATAATTTAAAAAATCGTTCTGGAAATGAGTTTACTCACAGGGTACTTTCTTTGTATACATTCGACTACACGTGCCAAGCCGTGATTTACGGGAAATCGCGGGTTTTCGTTTGCCGGCGATTAAACTTCTTTTATTCAGCGTCTCATCAAAAATAAAAACATTTTTAAAAACTACAAGTCTGATGCGTTTTAGTGGTGAAAAAATAATTTAAAAAATCGTTCTGGAAATGAGTTTACTCACAGGGTACTTTCTTTGTATACATTCGACTATACGGGCCAAGCCCGGGATTTACGGGAAATCGCGGGTTTTCGTTTTCCGGCGATTAAACCTCTTTCATTAAGCGTCTCATCAAAAATGAAAACATTTTTGAAAACTACAAGTCTCATGCGTTTTAGTGGTGAAAAAAAAATTGAAAAAATCGTTCGGGAAATGAGTTTACTCCCTGGGTACTTTCTTTGTATACATTTGACTATACGGGCCAAGCCCCGGATTTACGGGAAAACGCGGGATTTCGTTTGCCGGTGATTAAACTTCTTTTATTCAGCGTCTCATCAAAAATGAAAACATTTTTGAAAACTACAAGTTTCATGCGTTTTAGTGGTGAAAATATAATTTAAAAAATCGTTCTGGAAATGAGCTAACTCCCTGGGTACTTTCTTTGTATACTTTTGACTATACGGGCTAAGTCCGGGATTTAGGGAAATCGCAGGTTTTCGTTTGCCGGCGATTAAACTTCTTTTATTCAGCGTCTCATCAAAAATGAAAACATTTTTAAACACTACAAGTCTGATGCGTTTTAGTGGTGAAAAAATAATTTAAAAAATCGTTCTGGAAATGAGTTTACTCACAGGGTACTTTCTTTGTAAACATTCGACTATACGGGCCAAGCCCGGGATTTACGGGAAATCGCGGGTTTTCGTTTTCCGGCGATTAAACCTCTTTCATTAAGCGTCTCATCAAAAATGAAAACATTTTTGAAAACTACAAGTCTCATGCGTTTTAGTGGTGAAAATATAATTTAAAAAATCGTTCTGGAAATGAGTTTACTCCCTGGGTACTTTCTTTGTATACTTTTGACTATACGGGCCAAGTCCGGGATTTAGGGAAATCGCAGGTTTTTGTTTGCCGGCGATTAAACTTCTTTTATTCAGCGTCTCATCAAAAATGAAAACATTTTTAAACACTACAAGTCTTATGCGTTTTAGTGGTGAAAAAATAATTTAAAAAATCGTTCTGGAAATGAGTTTACTCACAGGGTACTTTCTTTGTATACATTCGACTATACGGGCCAAGCCCGGGATTTACGGGAAATCGCGGGTTTTCGTTTTCCGGCGATTAAACCTCTTTCATTAAGCGTCTCATCAAAAATGAAAACATTTTTGAAAACTACAAGTCTCATGCGTTTTAGTGGTGAAAAAAAAATTTAAAAAATCGTTCGGGAAATGAGTTTACTCCCTGGGTACTTTCTTTGTATACATTTGACTATACGGGCCAAGCCCCGGATTTACGGGAAAACGCGGGATTTCGTTTGCCGGTGATTAAACTTCTTTTATTCAGCGTCTCATCAAAAATGAAAACATTTTTGAAAACTACAAGTTTCATGCGTTTTAGTGGTGAAAATATAATTTAAAAAATCGTTCTGGAAATGAGCTAACTCCCTGGGTACTTTCTTTGTATACTTTTGACTATACGGGCTAAGTCCGGGATTTAGGGAAATCGCAGGTTTTCGTTTGCCGGCGATTAAACTTCTTTTATTCAGCGTCTCATCAAAAATGAAAACATTTTTAAACACTACAAGTCTGATGCGTTTTAGTGGTGAAAAAATAATTTAAAAAATCGTTCTGGAAATGAGTTTACTCACAGGGTACTTTCTTTGTAAACATTCGACTATACGGGCCAAGCCCGGGATTTACGGGAAATCGCGGGTTTTCGTTTTCCGGCGATTAAACCTCTTTCATTAAGCGTCTCATCAAAAATGAAAACATTTTTGAAAACTACAAGTCTCATGCGTTTTAGTGGTGAAAATATAATTTAAAAAATCGTTCTGGAAATGAGTTTACTCCCTGGGTACTTTCTTTGTATACTTTTGACTATACGGGCCAAGTCCGGGATTTAGGGAAATCGCAGGTTTTTGTTTGCCGGCGATTAAACTTCTTTTATTCAGCGTCTCATCAAAAATGAAAACATTTTTAAACACTACAAGTCTTATGCGGTTTAGTGGTGAAAAAATAATTTAAAAAATCGTTCTGGAAATGAGTTTACTCCCTGGGTACTTTCTTTGTATACTTTTGACTATACGGGCCGAGTCCGGGATTTAGGGAAATCGCAGGTTTTCGTTTGCCGGCGATTAAACTGCTTTTATTCAGCGTCTCATCAAAAATGAAAACATTTTTAAACACTACAAGTCTTATGCGTTTTAGTGGTGAAAAAATAATTTAAAAAATCGTTCTGGAAATGAGTTTACTCCCTGGGTACTTTCTTTGTATACTTTTGACTATACGGGCCGAGTCCGGGATTTAGGGAAATCGCAGGTTTTCGTTTGCCGGCGATTAAACTGCTTTTATTCAGCGTCTCATCAAAAATGAAAACATTTTTGAAAACTACAAGTCTCATGCGTTTTAGTGGTGAAAAAATAATTTAAAAAATCGTTCGGGAAATGAGTTTACTCCCTGGGTACTTTCTTTGTATACTTTTGACTATACGGGCCATGCCGGGATTTACGGGAAATCGCGGGTTTTCGTTTGCCGGCGATTAAACTTCTTTCATTCAGCGTCTCATCAAAAATGAAAACATTTTTAAAAACTACAAGTCTCATGCGTTTTAGTGGTGAAAATATAATTTAAAAAATCGTTCTGGAAATGAGTTTACTCCCTGGGTACTTTCTTTGTATACTTTTGACTATACGGGCTAAGTCCGGGATTTAGGGAAATCGCAGGTTTTCGTTTGCCGGCGATTAAACTTCTTTTATTCAGCGTCTCATCAAAAATGAAAACATTTTTAAACACTACAAGTCTGATGCGTTTTAGTGGTGAAAAAATAATTTAAAAAATCGTTCTGGAAATGAGTTTACTCACAGGGTACTTTCTTTGTATACATTCGACTATACGTGCCAAGCCGGGATTTACGGGAAATCGCGGGTTTTCGTTTGCCGGCGATTAAACTTCTTTTATTCAGCGTCTCATCAAAAATAAAAACATTTTTAAAAACTACAAGTCTGATGCGTTTTAGTGGTGAAAAAATAATTTAAAAAATCGTTCTGGAAATGAGTTTACTCACAGGGTACTTTCTTTGTATACATTCGACTATACGGGCCAAGCCCGGGATTTACGGGAAATCGCGGGTTTTCGTTTTCCGGCGATTAAACCTCTTTCATTAAGCGTCTCATCAAAAATGAAAACATTTTTGAAAACTACAAGTCTCATGCGTTTTAGTGGTGAAAAAAAAATTTAAAAAATCGTTCGGGAAATGAGTTTACTCCCTGGGTACTTTCTTTGTATACATTTGACTATACGGGCCAAGCCCGGGATTTACGGGAAATCGCGGGTTTTCGTTTTCCGGCGATTAAACCTCTTTCATTAAGCGTCTCATCAAAAATGAAAACATTTTTGAAAACTACAAGTCTTATGGGCTTTAGTGGTGAAAAAATAATTTAAAAAATCGTTCGGGAAATGAGTTTACTCCCTGGGTACTTTCTTTGTATACTTTTGACTATACGGGCCGAGTCCGGGATTTACGGGAAATCGCGGATTTTCGTTTGCCGGCGATTAAACTTCTTTTATTCAGCGTCCCATCAAATATGAAAATATTTTTGAAAACTACAAGTCTCATGCGTTTAGTGGTAAAAAAATAATATAAAAAATCGTTCGGGAAATGAGTTTACTCCCTGGGTACTTTCTTTGTATACTTTTGACTATACGGGCCAAGCCCGGGATTTACGGGAAATCGCGGGTTTTCGTTTGCCGGCAATTAAGCTGCTTTTATTCAGCGTCTCATCAAAAATGAAAACATTCTTGAAAACTACAAGTCTCATGCGTTTTAGTGGTGAAATAATAATTTAAAAAATCGTTTGGGAAATGAGTTTACTCCCTGGGTACTTTCTTTGCATACTTTTGACTATACGGGCCGAGTCCAGGATTTACGGGAAATCGCAGGTTTTCGTTTGCCGGCAATTAAACTTCTTTTATTCAGCGTCTCATCAAAAATGAAAACATTTTTAAAAACTACAAGTCTCATGCGTTTTAGTGGTGAAAAAGTATTTTAAAAAATCGTTCGGGAAATGAGTTTACTCCCTGGGTACTTTCTTTGTATACTTTTGACTATGCGGGCCAAGCCCCGGATTTACGGGAAAACGGGGGATTTCCTTTGCCGGCGATTAAACTTCTTTTATTCAGCGTCACATCAAATATGATAATATTTTTAAAAACTACAAGTCTCATGCGTTTAGTGGTAAAAAAATAATATAAAAAATCGTTCGGGAAATGAGTTTACTCCCTGGGTACTTTCTTTGTATACTTTTGACTATACGGGCCAAGCCCGGGATTTACGGGAAATCGGGGGTTTTCGTTTGCCGGCGATCAAAACTTCTTTTATTCAGCGTCTCATCAAAAATGAAAACATTTTTTAAAATTACAAGTCTTATGCGTTTTAGTGGTGAAAAAATAATTTAAAAAATCGTTCTGGAAATGAGTTTACTCCCTGGGTACTTTCTTTGTATACTTTTGACTATACGGGCCGAGTCCGGGATTTGGGGAAATCGCAGGTTTTCGTTTGCCGGCGATTAAACTGCTTTTATTCAGCATCTCATCAAAAATGAAAACATTTTTAAAAACTACAAGTCTCATGCGTTTTAGTGGTGAAAAAATAATTTAAAAAATCGTTCGGGAAATGAGTTTACTCCCTGGGTACTTTCTTTGTATACTTTTGACTATACGGGTCGAGTCCGGGATTTACGGGAAATCGCAGATTTTCGTTTGCCGGCGATTAAACTTCTTTTATTCAGCGTCCCATCAAATATGAAAATATTTTTGAAAACTACAAGTCTCATGCGTTTAGTGGTAAAAAAATAATATAAAAAATCGTTCGGGAAATGAGTTTACTCCCTGGGTACTTTCTTTGTATACATTTGACTATACGGGCCAAGCCCCGGATTTACGGGAAAACGGGGGATTTCGTTTGCCGGCGATTAAACCTCTTTCATTAAGCGTCTCATCAAAAATGAAAACATTATTGAAAACTACAAGACTTATGGGCTTTAGTGGTGAAAAAATAATTTAAAAAATCGTTCGGGAAATGAGTTTACTCCCTGGGTACTTTCTTTGTATACGTTTGACTATACGGGCCGAGTCCGGGATTTACGGGAAATCGCGGATTTTCGTTTGCCGGCGATTAAACTTCTTTTATTCAGCGTCCCATCAAATATGAAAATATTTTTGAAAACTACAAGTCTCATGCGTTTAGTGGTAAAAAAATAATATAAAAAATCGTTCGGGAAATGAGTTTACTCCCTGGGTACTTTCTTTGTATACTTTTGACTATACGGGCCAAGCCCGGGATTTACGGGAAATCGCGGGTTTTCGTTTGCCGGCAATTAAGCTGCTTTTATTCAGCGTCTCATCAAAAATGAAAACATTCTTGAAAACTACAAGTCTCATGCGTTTTAGTGGTGAAATAATAATTTAAAAAATCGTTTGGGAAATGAGTTTACTCCCTGGGTACTTTCTTTGCATACTTTTGACTATACGGGCCGAGTCCAGGATTTACGGGAAATCGCATGTTTTCGTTTGCCGGCAATTAAACTTCTTTTATTCAGCGTCTCATCAAAAATGAAAACATTTTTAAAAACTACAAGTCTCATGCGTTTTAGTGGTGAAAAAGTATTTTAAAAAATCGTTCGGGAAATGAGTTTACTCCCTGGGTACTTTCTTTGTATACTTTTGACTATGCGGGCCAAGCCCCGGATTTACGGGAAAACGGGGGATTTCCTTTGCCGGCGATTAAACTTCTTTTATTCAGCGTCACATCAAATATGATAATATTTTTAAAAACTACAAGTCTCATGCGTTTAGTGGTAAAAAAATAATATAAAAAATCGTTCTGGAAATGAGTTTACTCCCTGGGTACTTTCTTTGTATACTTTTGACTATACGGGCCAAGCCCGGGATTTACGGGAAATCGGGGGTTTTCGTTTGCCGGCGATCAAAACTTCTTTTATTCAGCGTCTCATCAAAAATGAAAACATTTTTTAAAATTACAAGTCTTATGCGTTTTAGTGGTGAAAAAATAATTTAAAAAATCGTTCTGGAAATGAGTTTACTCCCTGGGTACTTTCTTTGTATACTTTTGACTATACGGGCCGAGTCCGGGATTTAGGGAAATCGCAGGTTTTCGTTTGCCGGCGATTAAACTGCTTTTATTCAGCATCTCATCAAAAATGAAAACATTTTTAAAAACTACAAGTCTCATGCGTTTTAGTGGTGAAAAAATAATTTAAAAAATCGTTCGGGAAATGAGTTTACTCCCTGGGTACTTTCTTTGTATACTTTTGACTATGCGGGCCAAGCCCCGGATTTACGGGAAAACGCGGGATTTCGTTTGCCGGCGATTAAACTTCTTTTATTCAGCGTCCCATCAAATATGAAAATATTTTTGAAAACTACAAGTCTCATGCGTTTAGTGGTAAAAAAATAATATAAAAAATCGTTCGGGAAATGAGTTTACTCCCTGGGTACTTTCTTTGTATACTTTTGACTATGCGGGCCAAGCCCCGGATTTACGGGAAAACGCGGGATTTCGTTTGCCGGCGATTAAACTTCTTTTATTCACCGTCACATCAAATATGATAATATTTTTGAAAACTACAAGTCTCATGCGTTTAGTGGTAAAAAAATAATATAAAAAAACGATCGGGAAATGAGTTTACTCCCTGGGTACTTTCTTTGTATACTTTTGACTATACGGGCCAAGCCCGGGATTTACGTGAAATCGGGGGTTTTCGTTTGCCGGCGATTAAACTTCTTTTATTCAGCGTCTCATCAAAAATGAAAACATTTTTAAAAATTACAAGTCTTATGCGTTTTAGTGGTGAAAAAATAATTTAAAAAATCGTTCTGGAAATGAGTTTACTCCCTGGGTACTTTCTTTGTATACTTTTGACTATACGGGCCGAGTCCGGGATTTAGGGAAATCGCAGGTTTTCGTTTGCCGGCGATTAAACTGCTATTATTCAGCGTCTCATCAAAAATGAAAACATTTTTGAAAACTACAAGTCTCATGCGTTTTAGTGGTGAAAAAATAATTTAAAAAATCGTTCGGGAAATGAGTTTACTCCCTGGGTACTTTCTTTGTATACTTTTGACTATACGGGCCAAGCCCGGGATTTACGGGAAATCGCGGGTTTTCGTTTGCCGGCGATTAAACTTCTTTTATTCAGCGTCTCATCAAAAATGAAAACATTTTTAAAAACTACAAGTCTTATGCGTTTTAGTGGTGAAAAAATAATTTAAAAAATCGTCCTGGAAGTAAGTTTACTCACAGGGTACTTTCTTTGTATACTTTTGACTATACGGGCCAAGCCCAGTATTTACGGGAAATCGCGGGTTTTCGTTTGCCGGCAATTAAGCTGCTTTTATTCAGGGTCTCATCAAAAATGAAAACATTCTTGAAAACTACAAGTCTCGTGCGTTTTAGTGGTGAAATAATAATTTAAAAAATCGTTTGGGAAATGAGTTTACTCCCTGGGTACTTTCTTTGTATACTTTTGACTATGCGGGCCAAGCCCCGGATTTACGGGAAAACGCGGGATTTCGTTTGCCGGCGATTAAACTTCTTTTATTCAACGTCACATCAAATATGATAATATTTTTGAAAACTACAAGTCTCATGCGTTTAGTGGTAAAAAAATAATATAAAAAATCGTTCGGGAAATGAGTTTACTCCCTGGGTACTTTCTTTGTATACTTTTGACTATACGGGCCGAATCCAGGATTTACGGGAAATCGCAGGTTTTCGTATGCCGGCAATTAAACTTCTTTTATTCAGCGTCTCATCAAAAATGAAAACATTTTTAAAAACTACAAGTCTCATGCGTTTTAGTGGTGAAATAATAATTTAAAAAATCGTTTGGGAAATGAGTTTACTCCCTGGGTACTTTCTTTGCATACTTTTGACTATACGGGCCGAGTCCAGGATTTACGGGAAATCGCAGGTTTTCGTTTGCCGGCAATTAAACTTCTTTTATTCAGCGTCTCATCAAAAATGAAAACATTTTTAAAAACTACAAGTCTCATGCGTTTTAGTGGTGAAAAAGTATTTTAAAAAATCGTTCGGGAAATGAGTTTACTCCCTGGGTTCTTTCTTTGTATACTTTTGACTATGCGGGCCAAGCCCCGGATTTACGGGAAAACGGGGGATTTCCTTTGCCGGCGATTAAACTTCTTTTATTCAGCGTCACATCAAATATGATAATATTTTTAAAAACTACAAGTCTCATGCGTTTAGTGGTAAAAAAATAATATAAAAAATCGTTCGGGAAATGAGTTTACTCCCTGGGTACTTTCTTTGTATACTTTTGACTATACGGGCCAAGCCCGGGATTTACGGGAAATCGGGGGTTTTCGTTTGCCGGCGATCAAAACTTCTTTTATTCAGCGTCTCATCAAAAATGAAAACATTTTTTAAAATTACAAGTCTTATGCGTTTTAGTGGTGAAAAAATAATTTAAAAAATCGTTCTGGAAATGAGTTTACTCCCTGGGTACTTTCTTTGTATACTTTTGACTATACGGGCCGAGTCCGGGATTTAGGGAAATCGCAGGTTTTCGTTTGCCGGCGATTAAACTGCTTTTATTCAGCATCTCATCAAAAATGAAAACATTTTTAAAAACTACAAGTCTCATGCGTTTTAGTGGTGAAAAAATAATTTAAAAAATCGTTCGGGAAATGAGTTTACTCCCTGGGTACTTTCTTTGTATACTTTTGACTATACGGGCCGAGTCCGGGATTTACGGGAAATCGCAGATTTTCGTTTGCCGGCGATTAAACTTCTTTTATTCAGCGTCCCATCAAATATGAAAATATTTTTGAAAACTACAAGTCTCATGCGTTTAGTGGTAAAAAAATAATATAAAAAATCGTTCGGGAAATGAGTTTACTCCCTGGGTACTTTCTTTGTATACTTTTGACTATGCGGGCCAAGCCCCGGATTTACGGGAAAACGCGGGATTTCGTTTGCCGGCGATTAAACTTCTTTTATTCACCGTCACATCAAATATGATAATATTTTTGAAAACTACAAGTCTCATGCGTTTAGTGGTAAAAAAATAATATAAAAAATCGTTCGGGAAATGAGTTTACTCCCTGGGTACTTTCTTTGTATACTTTTGACTATACGGGCCAAGCCCGGGATTTACGGGAAATCGGGGGTTTTCGTTTGCCGGCGATTAAACTTCTTTTATTCAGCGTCTCATCAAAAATGAAAACATTTTTAAAAATTAAAAGTCTTATGCGTTTTAGTGGTGAAAAAATAATTTAAAAAATCGTTCTGGAAATGAGTTTACTCCCTGGGTACTTTCTTTGTATACTTTTGACTATACGGGCCGAGTCCGGGATTTAGGGAAATCGCAGGTTTTCGTTTGCCGGCGATTAAACTGCTATTATTCAGCGTCTCATCAAAAATGAAAACATTTTTGAAAACTACAAGTCTCATGCGTTTTAGTGGTGAAAAAATAATTTAAAAAATCGTTCGGGAAATGAGTTTACTCCCTGGGTACTTTCTTTGTATACTTTTGACTATACGGGCCAAGCCCGGGATTTACGGGAAATCGCGGGTTTTCGTTTGCCGGCGATTAAACTTCTTTTATTCAGCGTCTCATCAAAAATGAAAACATTTTTAAAAACTACAAGTCTTATGCGTTTTAGTGGTGAAAAAATAATTTAAAAAATCGTCCTGGAAGTAAGTTTACTCACAGGGTACTTTCTTTGTATACTTTTGACTATACGGGCCAAGCCCAGTATTTACGGGAAATCGCGGGTTTTCGTTTGCCGGCAATTAAGCTGCTTTTATTCAGCGTCTCATCAAAAATGAAAACATTTTTAAAAACTACAAGTCTCATGCGTTTTAGTGGTGAAATAATAATTTAAAAAATCGTTTGGGAAATGAGTTTACTCCCTGGGTACTTTCTTTGCATACTTTTGACTATACGGGCCGAGTCCAGGATTTACGGGAAATCGCAGGTTTTCGTTTGCCGGCAATTAAACTTCTTTTATTCAGCGTCTCATCAAAAATGAAAACATTTT
Source organism: Hydractinia symbiolongicarpus (assembly GCF_029227915.1). Classification (NCBI taxonomy): domain Eukaryota; kingdom Metazoa; phylum Cnidaria; class Hydrozoa; order Anthoathecata; family Hydractiniidae; genus Hydractinia; species Hydractinia symbiolongicarpus. The sequence continues at coordinate 28,118,672 of NC_079887.1, read as the reverse complement.
TAAAAACTACAAGTCTCATGCGTTTTAGTGGTGAAAAAGTATTTTAAAAAATCGTTCGGGAAATGAGTTTACTCCCTGGGTTCTTTCTTTGTATACTTTTGACTATGCGGGCCAAGCCCCGGATTTACGGGAAAACGGGGGATTTCCTTTGCCGGCGATTAAACTTCTTTTATTCAGCGTCACATCAAATATGATAATATTTTTAAAAACTACAAGTCTCATGCGTTTAGTGGTAAAAAAATAATATAAAAAATCGTTCGGGAAATGAGTTTACTCCCTGGGTACTTTCTTTGTATACTTTTGACTATACGGGCCAAGCCCGGGATTTACGGGAAATCGGGGGTTTTCGTTTGCCGGCGATCAAAACTTCTTCGTCTCATCAAAAATGAAAACATTTTTTAAAATTACAAGTCTTATGCGTTTTAGTGGTGAAAAAATAATTTAAAAAATCGTTCTGGAAATGAGTTTACTCCCTGGGTATTTTCTTTGTATACTTTTGACTATACGGGCCGAGTCCGGGATTTAGGGAAATCGCAGGTTTTCGTTTGCCGGCGATTAAACTGCTTTTATTCAGCATCTCATCAAAAATGAAAACATTTTTAAAAACTACAAGTCTCATGCGTTTTAGTGGTGAAAAAATAATTTAAAAAATCGTTCGGGAAATGAGTTTACTCCCTGGGTACTTTCTTTGTATACTTTTGACTATACGGGCCGAGTCCGGGATTTACGGGAAATCGCAGATTTTCGTTTGCCGGCGATTAAACTTCTTTTATTCAGCGTCCCATCAAATATGAAAATATTTTTGAAAACTACAAGTCTCATGCGTTTAGTGGTAAAAAAATAATATAAAAAATCGTTAGGGAAATGAGTTTACTCCCTGGGTACTTTCTTTGTATACTTTTGACTATGCGGGCCAAGCCCCGGATTTACGGGAAAACGCGGGATTTCGTTTGCCGGCGATTAAACTTCTTTTATTCACCGTCACATCAAATATGATAATATTTTTGAAAACTACAAGTCTCATGCGTTTAGTGGTAAAAAAATAATATAAAAAATCGTTCGGGAAATGAGTTTACTCCCTGGGTACTTTCTTTGTATACTTTTGACTATACGGGCCAAGCCCGGGATTTACGGGAAATCGGGGGTTTTCGTTTGCCGGCGATTAAACTTCTTTTATTCAGCGTCTCATCAAAAATGAAAACATTTTTAAAAATTACAAGTCTTATGCGTTTTAGTGGTGAAAAAATAATTTAAAAAATCGTTCTGGAAATGAGTTTACTCCCTGGGTACTTTCTTTGTATACTTTTGACTATACGGGCCGAGTCCGGGATTTAGGGAAATCGCAGGTTTTCGTTTGCCGGCGATTAAACTGCTATTATTCAGCGTCTCATCAAAAATGAAAACATTTTTGACAACTACAAGTCTCATGCGTTTTAGTGGTGAAAAAATAATTTAAAAAATCGTTCGGGAAATGAGTTTACTCCCTGGGTACTTTCTTTGTATACTTTTGACTATACGGGCCAAGCCCAGTATTTACGGGAAATCGCGGGTTTTCGTTTGCCGGCAATTAAGCTGCTTTTATTCAGCGTCTTATCAAAAATGAAAACATTCTTGAAAACTACAAGTCTCGTGCGTTTTAGTGGTGAAATAATAATTTAAAAAATCGTTTGGGAAATGAGTTTACTCCCTGGGTACTTCCTTTGTATACTTTTGACTATGCGGGCCAAGCCCCGGATTTACGGGAAAACGCGGGATTTCGTTTGCCGGCGATTAAACTTCTTTTATTCAACGTCACATCAAATATGATAATATTTTTGAAAACTACAAGTCTCATGCGTTTAGTGGTAAATAAATAATATAAAAAATCGTTCGGGAAATGAGTTTACTCCCTGGGTACTTTCTTTGTATACTTTTGACTATACGGGCCGAGTCCAGGATTTACGGGAAATCGCAGGTTTTCGTATGCCGGCAATTAAACTTCTTTTATTCAGCGTCTCATCAAAAATGAAAACATTTTTAAAAACTACAAGTCTCATGCGTTTTAGTGGTGAAAAAGTAATTTAAAAAATCGTTCGGGAAATGAGTTTACTCCCTGGGTACTTTCTTTGTATACTTTTGACTATGCGGGCCAAGCCCGGGATTTACGGGAAATCGGGGGTTTTCGTTTGCCGGCGATTAAACTTCTTTTATTCAGCGTCTCATCAAAAATGAAAACATTTTTAAAAATTACAAGTCTTATGCGTTTTAGTGGTGAAAAAATAATTTAAAAAATCGTTCTGGAAATGAGTTTACTCCCTGGGTACTTTCTTTGTATACTTTTGACTATACGGGCCGAGTCCGGGATTTAGGGAAATCGCAGGTTTTCGTTTGCCGGCGATTAAACTGCTATTATTCAGCGTCTCATCAAAAATGAAAACATTTTTGAAAACTACAAGTCTCATGCGTTTTAGTGGTGAAAAAATAATTTAAAAAATCGTTCGGGAAATGAGTTTACTCCCTGGGTACTTTCTTTGTATACTTTTGACTATACGGGCCAAGCCCGGGATTTACGGGAAATCGCGGGTTTTCGTTTGCCGGCCATTAAACTTCTTTTATTCAGCGTCTCATCAAAAATGAAAACATTTTTAAAAACTACAAGTCTTATGCGTTTTAGTGGTGAAAAAATAATTTAAAAAATCGTCCTGGAAGTGAGTTTACTCACAGGGTACTTTCTTTGTATACATTCGACTATACGTGCCAAGACCGGGATTTACGGGAAATCGCAGGTTTTCGTTTGCCGGCGATTAAACTTCTTTTATTCAGCGTCTCATCAAAAATGAAAACATTTTTGAAAACTACAAGTCTTATGCGTTTTAGTGGTGAAAAAATAATTTAAAAAATCGTTCTGGAAATGAGTTTACTCACAGGGTACTTTCTTTGTATACATTCGACTATACGGGCTAAGCCCGGGAATTACGGGAAATCGCGGGTTTTCGTTTTCCGGCGATTAAACCTCTTTCATTAAGCGTCTCATCAAAAATGAAAACATTTTTGAAAACTACAAGTCTCATGCGTTTTAGTGGTGAAAAAAAAATTTAAAAAATCGTTTGGGAAATGAGTTTACTCCCTGGGTACTTTCTTTGTATACATTCGACTATACGGACCAAGCCCCGGATTTACGGGAAAACGCGGGATTTTGTTTGCCGGCGATTAAACCTCTTTCATTAAGCGTCTCATCAAAAATGAAAACATTTTTGAAAACTACAAGTCTCATGCGTTTTAGTGGTGAAAAAATAATTTAAAAAATCGTTCGGGAAATGAGTTTACTCCCTGGGTACTTTCTTTGTATACTTTTGACTATACGGGCCAAGCCCGGGATTTACGGGAAATCGCGGATTTTTGTTTGCCGGCGATTAAACTTCTTTTATTCAGCGTCTCATCAAAAATGAAAACATTTTTAAAGAATACAAGTCTTATGCGTTTTAGTGGTGAAAATATAATTTAAAAAATCGTTCTGGAAATGAGTTTACTCCCTGGGTACTTTCTTTGTATACTTTTGACTATACGGGCCAAGCCGGGATTTACGGGAAATCGCGGGTTTTCGTTTGCCGGCGATTAAACTTCTTTTATTCAGCGTCTCATCAAAAATGAAAACATTTTTAAAAACTACAAGTCTGATGCGTTTTAGTGGTGAAAAAATAATTTAAAAAATCGTTCTGGAAATGAGTTTACTCAAAGGGTACTTTCTTTGTATACATTCGACTATACGGGCCAAGACCGGGATTTACGGGAAATCGGGGGATTTCGTTTGCCGGCGATTAAACCTCTTTCATTAAGCGTCTCATCAAAAATGAAAACATTTTTGAAAACTACAAGTCTCATGCGTTTTAGTGGTGAAAAATAATTTAAAAAATCGTTCGGGAAATGAGTTTACTCCCTGGGTACTTTCTTTGTATACTTTTGACTATACGGGCCGAGTCCGGGATTTACGGGAAATCGCAGGTTTTCGTATGCCGGCAATTAAACTTCTTTTATTCAGCGTCTCATCAAAAATGAAAACATTTTTAAAAACTACAAGTCTCATGCGTTTTAGTGGTGAAAAAGTAATTTAAAAAATCGTTCGGGAAATGAGTTTACTCCCTGGGTACTTTCTTTGTATACTTTTGACTATGCGGGCCAAGCCCCGGATTTACGGGAAAACGCGGGATCTCGTTTGCCGGCGATTAAACTTCTTTTATTCAGCGTCACATCAAATATGATAATATTTTTGAAAACTACAAGTCTCATGCGTTTAGTGGTATAAAAATAATATAAAAAATCGTTCGGGAAATGAGTTTACTCCCTGGGTACTTTCTTTGTATACTTTTGACTATACGGGCCAAGCCCGGGATTTACGGGAAATCGGGGGTTTTCGTTTGCCGGCGATTAAACTTCTTTTATTCAGCGTCTCATCAAAAATGAAAACATTTTTAAAAATTACAAGTCTTATGCGTTTTAGTGGTGAAAAAATAATTTAAAAAATCGTTCTGGAAATGAGTTTACTCCCTGGGTACTTTCTTTGTATACTTTTGACTATACGGGCCGAGTCCGGGATTTAGGGAAATCGCAGGTTTTCGTTTGCCGGCGATTAAACTGCTATTATTCAGCGTCTCATCAAAAATGAAAACATTTTTGAAAACTACAAGTCTCATGCGTTTTAGTGGTGAAAAAATAATTTAAAAAATCGTTCGGGAAATGAGTTTACTCCCTGGGTACTTTCTTTGTATACTTTTGACTATACGGGCCAAGCCCGGGATTTACGGGAAATCGCGGGTTTTCGTTTGCCGGCCATTAAACTTCTTTTATTCAGCGTCTCATCAAAAATGAAAACATTTTTAAAAACTACAAGTCTTATGCGTTTTAGTGGTGAAAAAATAATTTAAAAAATCGTCCTGGAAGTGAGTTTACTCACAGGGTACTTTCTTTGTATACATTCGACTATACGTGCCAAGACCGGGATTTACGGGAAATCGCAGGTTTTCGTTTGCCGGCGATTAAACTTCTTTTATTCAGCGTCTCATCAAAAATGAAAACATTTTTAAAAACTACAAGTCTTATGCGTTTTAGTGGTGAAAAAATAATTTAAAAAATCGTTCTGGAAATGAGTTTACTCACAGGGTACTTTCTTTGTATACATTCGACTATACGGGCTAAGCCCGGGATTTACGGGAAATCGCGGGTTTTCGTTTTCCGGCGATTAAACCTCTTTCATTAAGCGTCTCATCAAAAATGAAAACATTTTTGAAAACTACAAGTCTCATGCGTTTTAGTGGTGAAAAAAAAATTTAAAAAATCGTTTGGGAAATGAGTTTACTCCCTGGGTACTTTCTTTGTATACTTTTGACTATACGGGCCGAGTCCGGGATTTAGGGAAATCGCAGGTTTTCGTTTGCCGGCGATTAAACTGCTATTATTCAGCGTCTCATCAAAAATGAAAACATTTTTGAAAACTACAAGTCTCATGCGTTTTAGTGGTGAAAAAATAATTTAAAAAATCGTTCGGGAAATGAGTTTACTCCCTGGGTACTTTCTTTGTATACTTTTGACTATACGGGCCAAGCCCGGGATTTACGGGAAATCGCGGGTTTTTGTTTGCCGGCCATTAAACTTCTTTTATTCAGCGTCTCATCAAAAATGAAAACATTTTTAAAAACTACAAGTCTTATGCGTTTTAGTGGTGAAAAAATAATTTAAAAAATCGTCCTGGAAGTGAGTTTACTCACAGGGTACTTTCTTTGTATACATTCGACTATACGTGCCAAGACCGGGATTTACGGGAAATCGCAGGTTTTCGTTTGCCGGCGATTAAACTTCTTTTATTCAGCGTCTCATCAAAAATGAAAACATTTTTAAAAACTACAAGTCTTATGCGTTTTAGTGGTGAAAAAATAATTTAAAAAATCGTTCTGGAAATGAGTTTACTCACAGGGTACTTTCTTTGTATACATTCGACTATACGGGCTAAGCCCGGGATTTACGGGAAATCGCGGGTTTTCGTTTTCCGGCGATTAAACCTCTTTCATTAAGCGTCTCATCAAAAATGAAAACATTTTTGAAAACTACAAGTCTCATGCGTTTTAGTGGTGAAAAAAAAATTTAAAAAATCGTTTGGGAAATGAGTTTACTCCCTGGGTACTTTCTTTGTATACATTCGACTATACGGGCCAAGCCCCGGATTTACGGGAAAACGCGGGATTTTGTTTGCCGGCGATTAAACCTCTTTCATTAAGCGTCTCATCAAAAATGAAAACATTTTTGAAAACTACAAGTCTCATGCGTTTTAGTGGTGAAAAAATAATTTAAAAAATCGTTCGGGAAATGAGTTTACTCCCTGGGTACTTTCTTTGTATACTTTTGACTATACGGGCCAAGCCCGGGATTTACGGGAAATCGCGGATTTTTGTTTGCCGGCGATTAAACTGCTTTCATTCAGCGTCTCATCAAAAATGAAAACATTTTTGAAAACTACAAGTCTCATGCGTTTTAGTGGTGAAAAAATAATTTAAAAAATCGTTCGGGAAATGAGTTTACTCCCTGGGTACTTTCTTTGTATACTTTTGACTATCGGTCCAAGCCGGGATTTACGAAAATCGCGGGTTTTCGTTTGCCGGCGATTAAACTTCTTTTATTCAGCGTCTCATCAAAAATTAAAACATTTTTAAAAAATACAAGTCTCATGGGCTTTAGTGGTGAAAAAATAATTTAAAAAATCGTTCTGGAAATGAGTTTACTCACAGGGTACTTTCTTTGTATACATTCGACTATACGTGCCAAGCCCGGGATTTACGGGAAATCGCGGGTTTTCGTTTGCCGGCGATTAAACTTCTTTTATTCAGCGTCTCATCAAAAATGAAAACATTTTAAAAACTACAAGTCTCATGCGTTTTACTGGTGAAAAAATAATTTAAAAAATCGTTCGGGAAATGAGTTTACTCCCTGGGTACTTTCTTTGTATACTTTTGACTATACGGGCCAAGCCGGGATTTACGGGAAATCGCGGGTTTTCGTTTGCCGGCGATTAAACTTCTTTTATTCAGCGTCTCATCAAAAATGAAAACATTTTTAAAAACTACAAGTCTGATGCGTTTTAGTGGTGAAAAAATAATTTAAAAAATCGTTCTGGAAATGAGTTTACTCAAAGGGTACTTTCTTTGTATACATTCGACTATACGGGCCAAGACCGGGATTTACGGGAAATCGGGGGATTTCGTTTGCCGGCGATTAAACCTCTTTCATTAAGCGTCTCATCAAAAATGAAAACATTTTTGAAAACTACAAGTCTCATGCGTTTTAGTGGTGAAAAATAATTTAAAAAATCGTTCGGGAAATGAGTTTACTCCCTGGGTACTTTCTTTGTATACTTTTGACTATACGGGCCGAGTCCGGGATTTACGGGAAATCGCAGGTTTTCGTATGCCGGCAATTAAACTTCTTTTATTCAGCGTCTCATCAAAAATGAAAACATTTTTAAAAACTACAAGTCTCATGCGTTTTAGTGGTGAAAAAGTAATTTAAAAAATCGTTCGGGAAATGAGTTTACTCCCTGGGTACTTTCTTTGTATACTTTTGACTATGCGGGCCAAGTCCCGGATTTACGGGAAAACGCGGGATTTCGTTTGCCGGCGATTAAACTTCTTTTATTCAGCGTCACATCAAATATGATAATATTTTTGAAAACTACAAGTCTCATGCGTTTAGTGGTAAAAAAATAATATAAAAAATCGTTCGGGAAATGAGTTTACTCCCTGGGTACTTTCTTTGTATACTTTTGACTATACGGGCCAAGCCCGGGATTTACGGGAAATCGGGGGTTTTCGTTTGCCGGCGATTAAACTTCTTTTATTCAGCGTCTCATCAAAAATGAAAACATTTTTAAAAATTACAAGTCTTATGCGTTTTAGTGGTGAAAAAATAATTTAAAAAATCGTTCTGGAAATGAGTTTACTCCCTGGGTACTTTCTTTGTATACTTTTGACTATACGGGCCGAGTCCGGGATTTAGGGAAATCGCAGGTTTTCGTTTGCCGGCGATTAAACTGCTATTATTCAGCGTCTCATCAAAAATGAAAACATTTTTGAAAACTACAAGTCTCATGCGTTTTAGTGGTGAAAAAATAATTTAAAAAATCGTTCGGGAAATGAGTTTACTGCCTGGGTACTTTCTTTGTATACTTTTGACTATACGGGCCAAGCCCGGGATTTACGGGAAATCGCGTGTTTTCGTTTGCCGGCCATTAAACTTCTTTTATTCAGCGTTTCATCAAAAATGAAAACATTTTTAAAAACTACAAGTCTTATGCGTTTTAGTGGTGAAAAAATAATTTAAAAAATCGTCCTGGAAGTGAGTTTACTCACAGGGTACTTTCTTTGTATACATTCGACTATACGTGCCAAGACCGGGATTTACGGGAAATCGCAGGTTTTCGTTTGCCGGCGATTAAACTTCTTTTATTCAGCGTCTCATCAAAAATGAAAACATTTTTGAAAACTACAAGTCTTATGCGTTTTAGTGGTGAAAAAATAATTTAAAAAATCGTTTTGGAAATGAGTTTACTCACAGGGTACTTTCTTTGTATACATTCGACTATACGGGCTAAGCCCGGGATTTACGGGAAATCGCGGGTTTTCGTTTTCCGGCGATTAAACCTCTTTCATTAAGCGTCTCATCAAAAATGAAAACATTTTTGAAAACTACAAGTCTCATGCGTTTTAGTGGTGAAAAAAAAATTTAAAAAATCGTTTGGGAAATGAGTTTACTCCCTGGGTACTTTCTTTGTATACATTCGACTATACGGGCCAAGCCCCGGATTTACGGGAAAACGCGGGATTTTGTTTGCCGGCGATTAAACCTTTTTCATTAAGCGTCTCATCAAAAATGAAAACATTTTTGAAAACTACAAGTCTCATGCGTTTTAGTGGTGAAAAAATAATTTAAAAAATCGTTCGGGAAATGAGTTTACTCCCTGGGTACTTTCTTTGTATACTTTTGACTATACGGGCCAAGCCCGGGAATTACGGGAAATCGCGGATTTTTGTTTGCCGGCGATTAAACTTCTTTTATTCAGCGTCCCATCAAATATGAAAATACTTTTGAAAACTACAAGTCTCATGCGTTTAGTGGTAAAAAAATAATATAAAAAATCGTTCGGGAAATGAGTTTACTCCCTGGGTACTTTCTTTGTATACTTTTGACTATACGGGCCAAGCCCGGGATTTACGGGAAATCGCGGGTTTTCGTTTGCCGGCGATTAGACTTCTTTTATTCAGCGTCTCATCAAAAATGAAAACATTTTTAAAAAATACAAGTCTTATGCGTTTTAGTGGTGAAAATATAATTTAAAAAATCGTTCTGGAAATGAGTTTACTCCCTGGGTACTTTCTTTGTATACTTTTGACTATACGGGCCGAGTCCGAGATTTACGGAAATCGCAGGTTTTCGTTTGCCGGGGATTAAACTGCTTTCATTCAGCGTCTCATCAAAAATGAAAACATTTTTGAAAACTACAAGTCTCATGCGTTTTAGTGGTGAAAAAATAATTTAAAAAATCGTTCGGGAAATGAGTTTACTTCCTGGGTACTTTCTTTGTATACTTTTGACTATCGGTCCAAGCCGGGATTTACGAAAATCGCGGGTTTTCGTTTGCCGGCGATTAAACTTCTTTTATTCAGCGTCTCATCAAAAATTAAAACATTTTTAAAAAATACAAGTCTCATGGGCTTTAGTGGTGAAAAAATAATTTAAAAAATCGTTCTGGAAATGAGTTTACTCACAGGGTACTTTCTTTGTATACATTCGACTATACGTGCCAAGCCCGGGATTTACGGGAAATCGCGGGTTTTCGTTTGCCGGCGATTAAACTTCTTTTATTCAGCGTCTCATCAAAAATGAAAACATTTTAAAAACTACAAGTCTCATGCGTTTTACTGGTGAAAAAATAATTTAAAAAATCGTTCGGGAAATGAGTTTACTCCCTGGGTACTTTCTTTGTATACTTTTGACTATACGGGCCAAGCCGGGATTTACGGGAAATCGCGGGTTTTCGTTTGCCGGCGATTAAACTTCTTTTATTCAGCGTCTCATCAAAAATGAAAACATTTTTGAAAACTACAAGTCTGATGCGTTTTAGTGGTGAAAAAATAATTTAAAAAATCGTTCTGGAAATGAGTTTACTCAAAGGGTACTTTCTTTGTATACATTCGACTATACGGGCCAAGACCGGGATTTACGGGAAATCGGGGGATTTCGTTTGCCGGCGATTAAACCTCTTTCATTAGGCGTCTCATCAAAAATGAAAACATTTTTGAAAACTACAAGTCTCATGCGTTTTAGTGGTGAAAAATAATTTAAAAAATCGTTCGGGAAATGAGTTTACTCCCTGGGTACTTTCTTTGTATACTTTTGACTATACGGGCCGAGTCCGGGATTTACGGGAAATCGCGGATTTTTGTTTGCCGGCGATTAAACTTCTTTTATTCAGCGTCTCATCAAAAATTAAAACATTTTTAAAAAATACAAGTCTCATGGGCTTTAGTGGTGAAAAAATAATTTAAAAAATCGTTCTGGAAATGAGTTTACTCACAGGGTACTTTCTTTGTATACATTCGACTATACGTGCCAAGCCCGGGATTTACGGGAAATCGCGGGTTTTCGTTTGCCGGCGATTAAACTTCTTTTATTCAGCGTCTCATCAAAAATGAAAACATTTTAAAAACTACAAGTCTCATGCGTTTTACTGGTGAAAAAATAATTTAAAAAATCGTTCGGGAAATGAGTTTACTCCCTGGGTACTTTCTTTGTATACTTTTGACTATACGGGCCAAGCCGGGATTTACGGGAAATCGCGGGTTTTCGTTTGCCGGCGATTAAACTTCTTTTATTCAGCGTCTCATCAAAAATGAAAACATTTTTAAAAACTACAAGTCTGATGCGTTTTAGTGGTGAAAAAATAATTTAAAAAATCGTTCTGGAAATGAGTTTACTCAAAGGGTACTTTCTTTGTATACATTCGACTATACGGGCCAAGACCGGGATTTACGGGAAATCGGGGGATTTCGTTTGCCGGCGATTAAACCTCTTTCATTAAGCGTCTCATCAAAAATGAAAACATTTTTGAAAACTACAAGTCTCATGCGTTTTAGTGGTGAAAAATAATTTAAAAAATCGTTCGGGAAATGAGTTTACTCCCTGGGTACTTTCTTTGTATACTTTTGACTATACGGGCCGAGTCCGGGATTTACGGGAAATCGCGGATTTTTGTTTGCCGGCGATTAAACTTCTTTTATTCAGCGTCCCATCAAATATGAAAATATTTTTGAAAACTACAAGTCTCATGCGTTTAGTGGTAAAAAAATAATATAAAAAATCGTTCGGGAAATGAGTTTACTCCCTGGGTACTTTCTTTGTATACTTTTGACTATACGGGCCAAGCCCGGGATTTACGGGAAATCGCGGATTTTCGTTTGCCGGCGAATATACTTCTTTTATTCAGCGTCTCATCAAAAGTGAAAACATTTTTAAAAACTACAAGTCTGATGCGTTTTAGTGGTGAAAAAATAATTTAAAAAATCGTTCTGGAAATGAGTTTACTCACAGGGTCCTTTTTTGTATACATTTGACTATACGGGCCAAGCCCGGGATTTGCTGGAAATCGCGGGTTTTCGTTTGCCGGCGATTAAACCTCTTTCATTAAGCGTCTCATCAAAAATGAAAACATTATTGAAAACTACAAGTCTCATGGGCTTTAGTGGTGAAAAAATAATTTAAAAAATCGTTCTGGAAATGAGTTTACTCCCTGGGTACTTTCTTTGTATACTTTTGACTATACGGGCCGAGTCCGGGATTTACGGGAAATTGCGGATTTTCGTTTGCCGGCGATTAAACTTCTTTTATTCAGCGTCCCATCAAATATGAAAACATTTTTAAAAACTACAAGTCTGATGCGTTTTAGTGGTGAAAAAATAATTTAAAAAATCGTTCTGGAAATGAGTTTACTCACAGGGTACTTTCTTTGTATACATTTGACTATACGGGCCAAGCCCGGGATTTGCGGGAAATCGCGGGTTTTCGTTTGCCGGCGATTAAATCTCTTTCATTAAGCGTCTCATCAAAAATGAAAACATTATTGAAAACTACAAGTCTCATGGGCTTTAGTGGTGAAAAAATAATTTAAAAAATCGTTCTGGAAATGAGTTTACTCCCTGGGTACTTTCTTTGTATACTTTTGACTATACGGGCCGAGTCCTGGATTTACGGGAAATCGCGGATTTTCGTTTGCCGGCGATTAAACTTCTTTTATTCAGCGTCCCATCAAATATGAAAATATTTTTGAAAACTACAAGTCTCATGCGTTTAGTGGTAAAAAAATAATTTATAAAATCGTTAGGGAAATGAGTTTACTCCCTGGGTACTTTCTTTGTATACTTTTGACTATACGGGCCAAGCCTGGGATTTACGGGAAATCGCGGGTTTTCGTTTGCCGGCGATTAAACTGCTTTTATTCAGCGTCTCATCAAAAATGAAAACATTCTTGAAAACTACAAGTCTCATGCGTTTTAGTGGTGAAATAATAATTTAAAAAATCGTTTGGGAAATGAGTTTACTCCCTGGGTACTTTCTTTGTATACTTTTGACTATACGGGCCGAGTCCAGGATTTACGGGAAATCGCAGGTTTTCGTTTGCCGTCAATTAAACTTCTTTTATTCAGCGTCTCATCAAAAATGAAAACATTTTTAAAAACTACAAGTGTCATGCGTTTTAGTGGTGAAAAAGTAATTTAAAAAATCGTTCGGGAAATGAGTTTACTCCCTGGGTACTTTCTTTGTATACTTTTAACTATACGGACCAAGCCCCGGATTTACGGGAAAACGTGGGATTTCGTTTGCTGGCGATTAAACTTCTTTTATTCAGCGTCACATCAAATATGATAATATTTTTGAAAACTACAAGTCTCATGCGTTTAGTGGTAAAAAAATAATATAAAAAATCGTTCGGGAAATGAGTTTACTCCCTGGGTACTTTCTTTGTATACTTTTGACTATACGGGCCAAGCCCGGGATTTACGGGAAATCGCGGGTTTTCATTTGCCGGCGATTAAACTTCTTTTATTCAGCGTCTCATCAAAAATTAAAACAATTTTAAAAATTACAAGTCTTATGCGTTTTAGTGGTGAAAAAATAATTTAAAAAATCGTTCTGGAAATGAGTTTACTCCCTGGGTACTTTCTTTGTATACTTTTGACTATACGGGCCGAGTCCGGGATTTAGGGAAATCGCAGGTTTTCGTTTGCCGGCGATTAAACTGCTTTTATTCAGCGTTTCATCAAAAATGAAAACATTTTTGAAAACTACAAGTCTCATGCGTTTTAGTGGTGAAAAAATAATTTAAAAAATCGTTCGGGAAATGAGTTTACTCCCTGGGTACTTTCTTTGTATACTTTTCACTATACGGGCCAAGCCCGGGATTTACGGGAAATCGCGGGTTTGCGTTTGCCGGCGATTAAACTTCTTTTATTCAGCGTCTCATCAAAAATGAAAACATTTTTAAAAACTACAAGTCTTATGCGTTTTAGTGGATAAAAAATAATTTAAAAAATCGTCCTGGAAGTGAGTTTACTCACAGGGTACTTTCTTTGTATACATTCGACTATACGTGCCAAGACTGGGATTTACAGGAAATCGCGCGTTTTCGTTTGCCGGCGATTAAACTTCTTTTATTCAGCGTCTCATCAAAAATGAAAACATTTTTGAAAACTACAAGTCTTATGCGTTTTAGTGGTGAAAAAATAATTTAAAAAATCGTTCTGGAAATAAGTTTACTCACAGGGTACTTTCTTTGTATACATTCGACTATACGGGCTAAGCCCGGGATTTACGGGAAATCGCGGGTTTTCGTTTTCCGGCGATTAAACCTCTTTCATTAAGCGTCTCATCAAAAATGAAAACATTTTTGAAAACTACAAGTCTCATGCGTTTTAGTGGTGAAAAAAAAAATTAAAAAATTGTTTGGGAAATGAGTTTACTCCCTGGGTACTTTCTTTGTATACATTCGACTATACGGGCCAAGCCCCGGATTTACGGGAAAACGCGGGATTTCGTTTGCCGGCGATTAAACCTCTTTCATTAAGCGTCTCATCAAAAATGAAAACATTTTTGAAAACTACAAGTCTTATGCATTTTAGTGGTGAAAAAATAATTTAAAAAATCGTTCGGGAAATAAGTTTACTCCCTGGGTACTTTCTTTGTATACTTTTGACTATACGGGCCGAGTCCGGGATTTACGGGAAATCGCGGATTTTCGTTTGCCGGCGATTAAACTTCTTTTATTCAGCGTCACATCAAATATGAAAATATTTTTGAAAACTACAAGTCTCATGCGTTTTAGTGGTGAAAAAGTAATTTAAAAAATCGTTCGGGAAATGAGTTTACTCCCTGGGTACTTTCTTTGTATACTTTTGACTATACGGGCCACGCCCGGGCTTTACGGGAAATCGCGGTTTTTGGTTTGCCGGCGATTAAACTTCTTTTATTCAGCGTCCCATCAAATATAAAAATATTTTTGAAAACTACAAGTCTCATGCGTTTAGTGGTAAAAAAATAATATAAAAAATCGTTCGGGAAATGAGTTTACTCCCTGGGTACTTTCTTTGTATACTTTTGACTATACGGGCCAAGCCCGGGATTTACGGGAAATCGCGGGTTTTCGTTTGCCGGCGATTAGACTTCTTTTATTCAGCGTCTCATCAAAAATGAAAACATTCTTGAAAACTACAAGTCTCATGCGTTTTAGTGGTGAAATAATAATTTAAAAAATCGTTCTGGAAATGAGTTTACTCCCTGGGTACTTTCTTTGTATACTTTTGACTATACGGGCCGAGTCCGGGATTTACGGGAAATTGCGGATTTTTGTTTGCCGGCGATTAAACTTCTTTTATTCAGCGTCCCATCAAATATGAAAACATTTTTAAAAACTACAAGTCTGATGCGTTTTAGTGGTGAAAAAATAATTTAAAAAATCGTTCTGGAAATGAGTTTACTCACAGGGTACTTTCTTTGTATACATTTGACTATACGGGCCAAGCCCGGGATTTGCGGGAAATCGCGGGTTTTCGTTTGCCGGCGATTAAATCTCTTTCATTAAGCGTCTCATCAAAAATGAAAACATTATTGAAAACTACAAGTCTCATGGGCTTTAGTGGTGAAAAAATAATTTAAAAAATCGTTCTGGAAATGAGTTTACTCCCTGGGTACTTTCTTTGTATACTTTTGACTATACGGGCCGAGTCCTGGATTTACGGGAAATCGCGGATTTTCGTTTGCCGGCGATTAAACTTCTTTTATTCAGCGTCCCATCAAATATGAAAATATTTTTGAAAACTACAAGTCTCATGCGTTTAGTGGTAAAAAAATAATTTATAAAATCGTTAGGGAAATGAGTTTACTCCCTGGGTACTTTCTTTGTATACTTTTGACTATACGGGCCAAGCCTGGGATTTACGGGAAATCGCGGGTTTTCGTTTTCCGGCGATTAAACTGCTTTTATTCAGCGTCTCATCAAAAATGAAAACATTCTTGAAAACTACAAGTCTCATGCGTTTTAGTGGTGAAATAATAATTTAAAAAATCGTTTGGGAAATGAGTTTACTCCCTGGGTACTTTCTTTGTATACTTTTGACTATACGGGCCGAGTCCAGGATTTACGGGAAATCGCAGGTTTTCGTTTGCCGTCAATTAAACTTCTTTTATTCAGCGTCTCATCAAAAATGAAAACATTTTTAAAAACTACAAGTGTCATGCGTTTTAGTGGTGAAAAAGTAATTTAAAAAATCGTTCGGGAAATGAGTTTACTCCCTGGGTACTTTCTTTGTATACTTTTAACTATACGGACCAAGCCCCGGATTTACGGGAAAACGTGGGATTTCGTTTGCTGGCGATTAAACTTCTTTTATTCAGCGTCACATCAAATATGATAATATTTTTGAAAACTACAAGTCTCATGCGTTTAGTGGTAAAAAAATAATATAAAAAATCGTTCGGGAAATGAGTTTACTCCCTGGGTACTTTCTTTGTATACTTTTGACTATACGGGCCAAGCCCGGGATTTACGGGAAATCGCGGGTTTTCGTTTGCCGGCGATTAAACTTCTTTTATTCAGCGTCTCATCAAAAATTAAAACAATTTTAAAAATTACAAGTCTTATGCGTTTTAGTGGTGAAAAAATAATTTAAAAAATCGTTCTGGAAATGAGTTTACTCCCTGGGTACTTTCTTTGTATACTTTTGACTATACGGGCCGAGTCCGGGATTTAGGGAAATCGCAGGTTTTCGTTTGCCGGCGATTAAACTGCTTTTATTCAGCGTTTCATCAAAAATGAAAACATTTTTGAAAACTACAAGTCTCATGCGTTTTAGTGGTGAAAAAATAATTTAAAAAATCGTTCGGGAAATGAGTTTACTCCCTGGGTACTTTCTTTGTATACTTTTCACTATACGGGCCAAGCCCGGGATTTACGGGAAATCGCGGGTTTGCGTTTGCCGGCGATTAAACTTCTTTTATTCAGCGTCTCATCAAAAATGAAAACATTTTTAAAAACTACAAGTCTTATGCGTTTTAGTGGATAAAAAATAATTTAAAAAATCGTCCTGGAAGTGAGTTTACTCACAGGGTACTTTCTTTGTATACATTCGACTATACGTGCCAAGACTGGGATTTACAGGAAATCGCGCGTTTTCGTTTGCCGGCGATTAAACTTCTTTTATTCAGCGTCTCATCAAAAATGAAAACATTTTTGAAAACTACAAGTCTTATGCGTTTTAGTGGTGAAAAAATAATTTAAAAAATCGTTCTGGAAATAAGTTTACTCACAGGGTACTTTCTTTGTATACATTCGACTATACGGGCTAAGCCCGGGATTTACGGGAAATCGCGGGTTTTCGTTTTCCGGCGATTAAACCTCTTTCATTAAGCGTCTCATCAAAAATGAAAACATTTTTGAAAACTACAAGTCTCATGCGTTTTAGTGGTGAAAAAAAAAATTAAAAAATTGTTTGGGAAATGAGTTTACTCCCTGGGTACTTTCTTTGTATACATTCGACTATACGGGCCAAGCCCCGGATTTACGGGAAAACGCGGGATTTCGTTTGCCGGCGATTAAACCTCTTTCATTAAGCGTCTCATCAAAAATGAAAACATTTTTGAAAACTACAAGTCTTATGCATTTTAGTGGTGAAAAAATAATTTAAAAAATCGTTCGGGAAATAAGTTTACTCCCTGGGTACTTTCTTTGTATACTTTTGACTATACGGGCCGAGTCCGGGATTTACGGGAAATCGCGGATTTTCGTTTGCCGGCGATTAAACTTCTTTTATTCAGCGTCACATCAAATATGAAAATATTTTTGAAAACTACAAGTCTCATGCGTTTTAGTGGTGAAAAAGTAATTTAAAAAATCGTTCGGGAAATGAGTTTACTCCCTGGGTACTTTCTTTGTATACTTTTGACTATACGGGCCACGCCCGGGATTTACGGGAAATCGCGGTTTTTGGTTTGCCGGCGATTAAACTTCTTTTATTCAGCGTCCCATCAAATATAAAAATATTTTTGAAAACTACAAGTCTCATGCGTTTAGTGGTAAAAAAATAATATAAAAAATCGTTCGGGAAATGAGTTTACTCCCTGGGTACTTTCTTTGTATACTTTTGACTATACGGGCCAAGCCCGGGATTTACGGGAAATCGCGGGTTTTCGTTTGCCGGCGATTAGACTTCTTTTATTCAGCGTCTCATCAAAAATGAAAACATTCTTGAAAACTACAAGTCTCATGCGTTTTAGTGGTGAAATAATAATTTAAAAAATCGTTTGGGAAATGAGTTTACTCCCTGGGTACTTTCTTTGTATACTTTTGACTATACGGGCCGAGTCCGGGATTTAGGGAAATCGCAGGTTTTCGTTTGCCGGCGATTAAACTGCTTTTATTCAGCGTTTCATCAAAAATGAAAACATTTTTGAAAACTACAAGTCTCATGCGTTTTAGTGGTGAAAAAATAATTTAAAAAATCGTTCGGGAAATGAGTTTACTCCCTGGGTACTTTCTTTGTATACTTTTGACTATACGGGCCAAGCCCGGGATTTACGGGAAATCGCGGGTTTGCGTTTGCCGGCGATTAAACTTCTTTTATTCAGCGTCTCATCAAAAATGAAAACATTTTTAAAAACTACAAGTCTTATGCGTTTTAGTGGTGAAAAAATAATTTAAAAAATCGTCCTGGAAGTGAGTTTACTCACAGGGTACTTTCTTTGTATACATTCGACTATACGTGCCAAGACTGGGATTTACAGGAAATCGCGCGTTTTCGTTTGCCGGCGATTAAACTTCTTTTATTCAGCGTCTCATCAAAAATGAAAACATTTTTGAAAACTACAAGTCTTATGCGTTTTAGTGGTGAAAAAATAATTTAAAAAATCGTTCTGGAAATGAGTTTACTCACAGGGTACTTTCTTTGTATACATTCGACTATACGGGCTAAGCCCGGGATTTACGGGAAATCGCGGGTTTTCGTTTTCCGGCGATTAAACCTCTTTCATTAAGCGTCTCATCAAAAATGAAAACATTTTTGAAAACTACAAGTCTCATGCGTTTTAGTGGTGAAAAAAAAAATTAAAAAATCGTTTGGGAAATGAGTTTACTCCCTGGGTACTTTCTTTGTATACATTCGACTATACGGGCCAAGCCCCGGATTTACGGGAAAACGCGGGATTTCGTTTCCCGGCGATTAAACCTCTTTCATTAAGCGTCTCATCAAAAATGAAAACATTTTTGAAAACTACAAGTCTCATGCGTTTTAGTGGTGAAAAAATAATTTAAAAAATTGTTCGGGAAATAAGTTTACTCCCTGGGTACTTTCTTTGTATACTTTTGACTATACGGGCCGAGTCCGGGATTTACGGGAAATCGCGGATTTTCGTTTGCCGGCGATTAAACTTCTTTTATTCAGCGTCACATCAAATATGAAAATATTTTTGAAAACTACAAGTCTCATGCGTTTTAGTGGTGAAAAAGTAATTTAAAAAATCGTTCGGGAAATGAGTTTACTCCCTGGGTACTTTCTTTGTATACTTTTGACTATACGGGCCACGCCCGGGATTTACGGGAAATCGCGGTTTTTGGTTTGCCGGCGATTAAACTTCTTTTATTCAGCGTCCCATCAAATATGAAAATATTTTTGAAAACTACAAGTCTCATGCGTTTAGTGGTAAAAAAATAATATAAAAAATCGTTCGGGAAATGAGTTTACTCCCTGGGTACTTTCTTTGTATACTTTTGACTATACGGGCCAAGCCCGGGATTTACGGGAAATCGCGGGTTTTCGTTTCCCGGCGATTAGACTTCTTTTATTCAGCGTCTCATCAAAAATGAAAACATTCTTGAAAACTACAAGTCTCATGCGTTTTAGTGGTGAAATAATAATTTAAAAAATCGTTTGGGAAATGAGTTTACTCCCTGGGTACTTTCTTTGTATACTTTTGACTATACGGGCCGAGTCCAGGATTTACGGGAAATCGCAGGTTTTTGTTTGCCGGCAATTAAACTTCTTTTATTCAGCGTCTCATCAAATGAAAACATTTTTAAAAACTACAAGTGTCATGCGTTTTAGTGGTGAAAAAGTAATTTAAAAAATCGTTCGGGAAATGAGTTTACTCCCTGGGTACTTTCTTTGTATACTTTTAGCTATACGGGCCAAGCCCCGGATTTACGGGAAAACGCGGGATTTCGTTTGCCGACGATTAAACTTCTTTTATTCAGCGTCACATCAAATATGATAATATTTTTGAAAACTACAAGTCTCATGCGTTTAGTGGTAAAAAAATAATATAAAAAATCGTTCGGGAAATGAGTTTACTCCCTGGGTACTTTCTTTGTATACTTTTGACTATACGGGCCAAGCCCGGGATTTACGGGAAATCGCGGGTTTGCGTTTGCCGGCGATTAAACTTCTTTTATTCAGCGTCTCATCAAAAATGAAAACATTTTTAAAAACTACAAGTCTTATGCGTTTTAGTGGTGAAAAAATAATTTAAAAAATCGTTCTGGAAATGAGTTTACTCCCTGGGTACTTTCTTTGTATACTTTCGACTATACGGGCCGAGTCCGGGATTTAGGGAAATCGCAGGTTTTCGTTTGCCGGCGATTAAACTGATTTTATTCAGCGTCTCATCAAAAATGAAAACATTTTTGAAAACTACAAGTCTCATGTGTTTTAGTGGTGAAAAAATAATTTAAAAAATCGTTCGGGAAATGAGTTTACTCCCTGGGTACTTTCTTTGTATACTTTTGACTATACGGGCCAAGCCCGGGATTTACGGGAAATCGCGGGTTTGCGTTTGCCGGCGATTAAACTTCTTTTATTCAGCGTCTCATCAAAAATGAAAACATTTTTAAAAACTACAAGTCTTATGCGTTTTAGTGGTGAAAAAATAATTTAAAAAATCGTCCTGGAAGTGAGTTTACTCACAGGGTACTTTCTTTGTATACATTCGACTATACGTGCCAAGACTGGGATTTACAGGAAATCGCGGGTTTTCGTTTGCCGGCGATTAAACTTCTTTTATTCAGCGTCTCATCAAAAATGAAAACATTTTTAAAAACTACAAGTCTTATGCGTTTTAGTGGTGAAAAAATAATTTAAAAAATCGTTCTGGAAATGAGTTTACTCACAGGGTACTTTCTTTGTATACATTCGACTATACGGGCTAAGCCCGGGATTTACGCGAAATCGCGGGTTTTCGTTTTCCGGCGATTAAACCTCTTTCATTAAGCGTCTCATCAAAAATGAAAACATTTTTGAAAACTACAAGTCTCATGCGTTTTAGTGGTGAAAAAAAAATTTAAAAAATCGTTTGGGAAATGAGTTTACTCCCTGGGTACTTTCTTTGTATACATTCGACTATACGGGCCAAGCCCCGGATTTACGGGAAAACGCGGGATTTCGTTTGCCGGCGATTAAACCTCTTTCATTAAGCGTCTCATCAAAAATGAAAACATTTTTGAAAACTACAAGTCTCATGCGTTTTAGTGGTGAAAAAATAATTTAAAAAATCGTTCGGGAAATGAGTTTACTCCCTGGGTACTTTCTTTGTATACTTTTGACTATACGGGCCGAGTCCGGGATTTACGGGAAATCGCGGATTTTCGTTTGCCGGCGATTAAACTTCTTTTATTCAGCGTCACATCAAATATGAAAATATTTTTGAAAACTACAAGTCTCATGCGTTTTAGTGGTGAAAAAGTAATTTAAAAAATCGTTCGGGAAATGAGTTTACTCCCTGGGTACTTTCTTTGTATACTTTTGACTATACGGGCCAAGCCCGGGATTTACGGGAAATCGCGGTTTTTGGTTTGCCGGCGATTAAACTTCTTTTATTCAGCGTCCCATCAAATATGAAAATATTTTTGAAAACTACAAGTCTCATGCGTTTAGTGGTAAAAAAATAATATAAAAAATCGTTCTGGAAATGAGTTTACTCCCTGGGTACTTTCTTTGTATACTTTTGACTATACGGGCCAAGCCCGGGATTTACGGGAAATCGCGGGTTTTCGTTTGCCGGCGATTAGACTTCTTTTATTCAGCGTCTCATCAAAAATGAAAACATTTTTGAAAACTACAAGTCTCATGCGGTTTAGTGGTGAAAAAATAATTTAAAAAATCGTTCGGGAAATGAGTTTACTCCCTGGGTACTTTCTTTGTATACTTTTGACTATACGGGCCAAGCCGGGATTTACGGAAATCGCGGATTTTCGTTTGCCGGCGATTAAACTTCTTTTATTCAGCGTCTCATCAAAAATTAAAACATTTTTAAAAACTACATGTCTCATGCGTTTTAGTGGTGAAAAAGTAATTTAAAAAATCGTTCGGGAAATGAGTTTACTCCCTGGGTACTTTCTTTGTATACTTTTGACTATACGGGCCAAGCCCGGGATTTACGGGAAATCGCGGTTTTTGGTTTGCCAGGGATTAAACTTCTTTTATTCAGCGTCCCATCAAATATGAAAATATTTTTGAAAACTACAAGTCTCATGCGTTTAGTGGTAAAAAAATAATATAAAAAATCGTTCGGGAAATGAGTTTACTCCCTGGGTACTTTCTTTGTATACTTTTGACTATACGGGCCAAGCCCGGGATTTACGGGAAATCGCGGGTTTTCGTTTGCCGGCGATTAGACTTCTTTTATTCAGCGTCTCATCTAAAATGAAAACATTTTTAAAAAATACAAGTCTTATGCGTTTTAGTGGTGAAAATATAATTTAAACAATCGTTCTGGAAATGAGTTTACTCCCTGGGTACTTTCTTTGTATACTTTTGACTATACGGGCCGAGTCCGGGATTTAGGGAAATCGCAGGTTTTCGTTTGCCGGCGATTAAACTGCTTTTATTCAGCGTCTCATCAAAAATGAAAACATTTTTGAAAACTACAAGTCTCATGCGTTTTAGTGGTGAAAAAATAATTTAAAAAATCGTTCGGGAAATGAGTTTACTCCCTGGGTACTTTCTTTGTATACTTTTGACTATACGGGCCAAGCCGGGATTTACGGAAATCGCGGGTTTTCGTATGCCGGCGATTAAACTTCTTTTATTCAGCGTCTCATCAAAAATTAAAACATTTTTAAAAACTACAAGTCTCATGGGCTTTAGTGGTGAAAAAATAATTTAAAAAATCGTTCTGGAAATGAGTTAACTCACAGGGTACTTTCTTTGTATACATTCGACTTTACGTGCCAAGCCCGGGATTTACGGGAAATCGCGGGTTTTCTTTTGCCGGCGATTAAACTTCTTTTATTCAGCGTCTCATCAAAAATGAAAACATTTTTAAAAACTACAAGTCTCATGCGTTTTACTGGTGAAAAAATAATTTAAAAAATCGTTCGGGAAATGAGTTTACTCCCTGGGTACTTTCTTTGTATAATTTTGACTGTACGGGCCAAACCGGGATTTACGGGAAATCGCGGGTTTTCGTTTGCCAGCGATTAAACTTCTTTTATTCAGCGTCTCATCAAAAATGAAAACATTTTTGAAAACTACAAGTCTGATGCGTTTTAGTGGTAAAAAAATCATTTAAAAAATCGTTCTGGAAATGAGTTTACTCACAGGGTACTTTCTTTGTATACATTCGACTATACGGGCTAAGCCCGGGATTTACGGGAAATCGCGGGTTTTCGTTTTCCGGCGATTAAACCTCTTTCATTAAGCGTCTCATCAAAAATGAAAACATTTTTGAAAACTACAAGTCTCATGCGTTTTACTGGTGAAAAAATAATTTAAAAAATCGTTCTGGAAATGAGTTTACTCACAGGGTACTTTCTTTGTATACATTCGACTTTACGTGCCAAGCCCGGGATTTACGGGAAATCGCGGGTTTTCGTTTGCCGGCGATTAAACTTCTTTTATTCAGCGTCTCATCAAAAATGAAAACATTTTTAAAAACTACAAGTCTTATGCGTTTTAGTGGTGAAAAAATAATTTAAAAAATCGTCCTGGAAGTGAGTTTACTCACAGGGTACTTTCTTTGTATACATTCGACTATACGTGCCAAGACTGGGATTTACAGGAAATCGCGGGTTTTCGTTTGCCGGCGATTAAACTTCTTTTATTCAGCGTCTCATCAAAAATGAAAACATTTTTAAAAACTACAAGTCTTATGCGTTTTAGTGGTGAAAAAATAATTTAAAAAATCGTTCTGGAAATGAGTTTACTCACAGGGTACTTTCTTTGTATACATTCGACTATACGGGCTAAGCCCGGGATTTACGCGAAATCTCGGGTTTTCGTTTTCCGGCGATTAAACCTCTTTCATTAAACGTCTCATCAAAAATGAAAACATTTTTGAAAACTACAAGTCTCATGCGTTTTAGTGGTGAAAAAAAAATTTAAAAAATCGTTTGGGAAATGAGTTTACTCCCTGGGTACTTTCTTTGTATACATTCGACTATACGGGCCAAGCCCCGGATTTACGGGAAAACGCGGGATTTCGTTTGCCGGCGATTAAACCTCTTTCATTAAGCGTCTCATCAAAAATGAAAACATTTTTGAAAACTACAAGTCTTATGCGTTTTAGTGGTGAAAAAATAATTTAAAAAATCGTTCGGGAAATGAGTTTACTCCCTGGGTACTTTCTTTGTATACTTTTGACTATACGGGCCGAGTCCGGGATTTACGGGAAATCGCGGATTTTCGTTTGCCGGCGATTAAACTTCTTTTATTCAGCGTCACATCAAATATGAAAATATTTTTGAAAACTACAAGTCTCATGCGTTTTAGTGGTGAAAAAGTAATTTAAAAAATCGTTCGGGAAATGAGTTTACTCCCTGGGTACTCTCTTTGTATACTTTTGACTATACGGGCCAAGCCCGGGATTTACGGGAAATCGCGGTTTTTGGTTTGCCGGCGATTAAACTTCTTTTATTCAGCGTCCCGTCAAATATGAAAATATTTTTGAAAACTACAAGTCTCATGCGTATAGTGGTAAAAAAATAATATAAAAAATCGTTCGGGAAATGAGTTTACTCCCTGGGCACTTTCTTTGTATACTTTTGACTATACGGGCCAAGCCCGGGATTTACGGGAAATCGCAGGTTTTCGTTTGCCGGCGATTAGACTTCTTTTATTCAGCGTCTCATCAAAAATGAAAACATTTTTGAAAACTACAAGTCTCATGCGGTTTAGTGGTGAAAAAATAATTTAAAAAATCGTTCGGGAAATGAGTTTACTGCCTGGGTACTTTCTTGTGATACTTTTGACTATACGGGCCAAGCCGGGATTTACGGAAATCGCGGGTTTTCGTTTGCCGGCGATTAAACTTCTTTTATTCAGCGTCTCATCAAAAATTAAAACATTTTTAAAAACTACAAGTCTCATGCGTTTTAGTGGTGAAAAAGTAATTTAAAAAATCGTTCGGGAAATGAGTTTACTCCCTGGGTACTTTCTTTGTATACTTTTGACTATACGGGCCAAGCCGGGATTTACGGAAATCGCGGGTTTTCGTTTGCCGGCGATTAAACTTCTTTTATTCAGCGTCTCATCAAAAATTAAAACATTTTTAAAAACTACAAGTCTCATGGGCTTTAGTGGTGAAAAAATAATTTAAAAAATCGTTCTGGAAATGAGTTAACTCACAGGGTACTTTCTTTGTATACATTCGACTATACGTGCCAAGCCCGGGATTTACGGGAAATCGCGGGTTTTCGTTTGCCGGCGATTAAACTTCTTTTATTCAGCGTCTCATCAAAAATGAAAACATTTTTAAAAACTACAAGTCTCATGGGCTTTAGTGGTGAAAAAATAATTTAAAAAATCGTTCTGGAAATGAGTTTACTCACAGGGTACTTTTTTTGTATACATTCGACTATACGTGCCAAGCCTGGGATTTACGGGAAATCGCGGGTTTTCGTTTGCCGGCGATTAAACTTCTTTTATTCAGCGTCTCATCAAAAATGAAAACACTTTTGAAAACTACAAGTCTCATGCGTTTTACTGGTGAAAAAATAATTTAAAAAATCGTTCGGGAAATGAGTTTACTCCCTGGGTACTTTCTTTGTTTAATTTTGACTGTACGGGCCAAGCCGGGATTTACGGGAAATCGCGGGTTTTCGTTTGCTGGCGATTAAACTTCTTTTATTCAACGTCTCATCAAAAATGAAAACATTTTTGAAAACTACAAGTCTGATGCGTTTTAGTGGTGAAAAAATAATTTAAAAAATCGTTCTGGAAATGAGTTTACTCACAGGGTACTTTCTTTGTATACATTCGACTATACGGGCCAAGCCCGGGATTTACGGGAAATCGCGGGTTTTCGTTTTCCGGCGATTAAACCTCTTTCATTAAGCGTCTCATCAAAAATGAAAACATTTTTGAAAACTACAAGTCTCATGCGTTTTAGTTTTGAAAAAAAAATTTAAAAAATCGTTCGGGAAATGAGTTTACTCCCTGGGTACTTTCTTTGTATACATTCGACTATACGGGCCAAGCCCCGGATATACGGGAAAACGCGGGATTTCGTTTGTCGGCGATTAAACCTCTTTCATTAAGCGTCTCATCAAAAATGAAAACATTTTTAAAAACTACAAGTCTCATGGGCTTTAGTGGTGAAAAAATAATTTAAAAAATCGTTCGGGAAATGAGTTTACTCCCTGGGTACTTTCTTTGTATACTTTTGACTATACGGGCCGAGTCCGGGATTTACGGGAAATCGCGGATTTTCGTTTGCCGGCGATTAAACTTCTTTTATTCAGCGTCTCATCAAAAGTGAAAACATTTTTAAAAACTGCAAGTCTTATGCGTTTTAGTGGTGAAAAAATAATTTAAAAAATCGTTCGGGAAATGAGTTTACTCCCTGGGTACTTTCTTTGTATACTTTTGACTATGCGGGCCGAGTCTGGGATTTAGGGAAATCGCAGGTTTTCGTTTGCCGGCGATTAAACTGGTTTTATTCAGCGTCTCATCAAAAATGAAAACATTTTTGAAAACTAAAATTCTCATGCGTTTTAGTGGTGAAAAAATAATTTAAAAAATCGTTCTGGAAATGAGTTTACTCACAGGGTACTTTCTTTGTATACATTCGACTTTACGTGCCAAGCCCGGGATTTACGGGAAATCGCGGGTTTTCGTTTGCCGGCGATTAAACTTCTTTTATTCAGCGTCTCATCAAAAATGAAAACATTTTTAAAAACTACAAGTCTTATGCGTTTTAGTGGTGAAAAAATAATTTAAAAAATCGTCCTGGAAGTGAGTTTACTCACAGGGTACTTTCTTTGTATACATTCGACTATACGTGCCAAGACTGGGATTTACAGGAAATCGCGGGTTTTCGTTTGCCGGCGATTAAACTTCTTTTATTCAGCGTCTCATCAAAAATGAAAACATTTTTAAAAACTACAAGTCTTATGCGTTTTAGTGGTGAAAAAATAATTTAAAAAATCGTTCTGGAAATGAGTTTACTCACAGGGTACTTTCTTTGTATACATTCGACTATACGGGCTAAGCCCGGGATTTACGCGAAATCGCGGGTTTTCGTTTTCCGGCGATTAAACCTCTTTCATTAAGCGTCTCATCAAAAATGAAAACATTTTTGAAAACTACAAGTCTCATGCGTTTTAGTGGTGAAAAAAAAATTTAAAAAATCGTTTGGGAAATGAGTTTACTCCCTGGGTACTTTCTTTGTATACATTCGACTATACGGGCCAAGCCCCGGATTTACGGGAAAACGCGGGATTTCGTTTGCCGGCGATTAAACCTCTTTCATTAAGCGTCTCATCAAAAATGAAAACATTTTTGAAAACTACAAGTCTCATGCGTTTTAGTGGTGAAAAAATAATTTAAAAAATCGTTCGGGAAATGAGTTTACTCCCTGGGTACTTTCTTTGTATACTTTTGACTATACGGGCCGAGTCCGGGATTTACGGGAAATCGCGGATTTTCGTTTGCCGGCGATTAAACTTCTTTTATTCAGCGTCACATCAAATATGAAAATATTTTTGAAAACTACAAGTCTCATGCGTTTTAGTGGTGAAAAAGTAATTTAAAAAATCGTTCGGGAAATGAGTTTACTCCCTGGGTACTTTCTTTGTATACTTTTGACTATACGGGCCAAGCCCGGGATTTACGGGAAATCGCGGTTTTTGGTTTGCCGGCGATTAAACTTCTTTTATTCAGCGTCCCGTCAAATATGAAAATATTTTTGAAAACTACAAGTCTCATGCGTTTAGTGGTAAAAAAATAATATAAAAAATCGTTCGGGAAATGAGTTTACTCCCTGGGTACTTTCTTTGTATACTTTTGACTATACGGGCCAAGCCCGGGATTTACGGGAAATCGCAGGTTTTCGTTTGCCGGCGATTAGACTTCTTTTATTCAGCGTCTCATCAAAAATGAAAACATTTTTGAAAACTACAAGTCTCATGCGGTTTAGTGGTGAAAAAATAATTTAAAAAATCGTTCGGGAAATGAGTTTACTCCCTGGGTACTTTCTTTGTATACTTTTGACTATACGGGCCAAGCCGGGATTTACGGAAATCGCGGGTTTTCGTTTGCCGGCGATTAAACTTCTTTTATTCAGCGTCTCATCAAAAATTAAAACATTTTTAAAAACTACAAGTCTCATGCGTTTTAGTGGTGAAAAAGTAATTTAAAAAATCGTTCGGGAAATGAGTTTACTCCCTGGGTACTTTCTTTGTATACTTTTGACTATACGGGCCAAGCCCGGGATTTACGGGAAATCGCGGTTTTTGGTTTGCCAGGGATTAAACTTCTTTTATTCAGCGTCCCATCAAATATGAAAATATTTTTGAAAACTACAAGTCTCATGCGTTTAGTGGTAAAAAAATAATATAAAAAATCGTTCGGGAAATGAGTTTACTCCCTGGGTACTTTCTTTGTATACTTTTGACTATACGGGCCAAGCCCGGGATTTACGGGAAATCGCGGGTTTTCGTTTGCAGGCGATTAGACTTCTTTTATTCAGCGTCTCATCAAAAATGAAAACATTTTTAAAAAATACAAGTCTTATGCGTTTTAGTGGTGAAAATATAATTTAAACAATCGTTCTGGAAAAGAGTTTACTCCCTGGGTACTTTCTTTGTATACTTTTGACTATACGGGCCGAGTCCGGGATTTAGGGAAATCGCAGGTTTTCGTTTGCCGGCGATTAAACTGCTTTTATTCAGCGTCTCATCAAAAATGAAAACATTTTTGAAAACTACAAGTCTCATGCGTTTTAGTGGTGAAAAAATAATTTAAAAAATCGTTCGGGAAATGAGTTTACTCCCTGGGTACTTTCTTTGTATACTTTTGACTATACGGGCAAAGCCGGGATTTACGGAAATCGCGGGTTTTCGTTTGCCGGCGATTAAACTTCTTTTATTCAGCGTCTCATCAAAAATTAAAACATTTTTAAAAACTACAAGTCTCATGGGCTTTAGTGGTGAAAAAATAATTTAAAAAATCGTTCTGGAAATGAGTTAACTCACAGGGTACTTTCTTTGTATACATTCGACTTTACGTGCCAAGCCCGGGATTTACGGGAAATCGCGGGTTTTCTTTTGCCGGCGATTAAACTTCTTTTATTCAGCGTCTCATCAAAAATGAAAACATTTTTAAAAACTACAAGTCTCATGGGCTTTAGTGGTGAAAAAATAATTTAAAAAATCGTTCTGGAAATGAGTTTACTCACAGGGTACTTTCTTTGTATACATTCGACTATACGTGCCAAGCCCGGGATTTACGGGAAATCGCGGGTTTTCGTTTGCCGGCGATTAAACTTCTTTTATTCAGCGTCTCATCAAAAATGAAAACACTTTTGAAAACTACAAGTCTCATGCGTTTTACTGGTGAAAAAATAATTTAAAAAATCGTTCGGGAAATGAGTTTACTCCCTGGGTACTTTCTTTGTATAATTTTGACTGTACGGGTCAAACCGGGATTTACGGGAAATCGCGGGTTTTCGTTTGCCAGCGATTAAACTTCTTTTATTCAGCGTCTCATCAAAAATGAAAACATTTTTGAAAACTACAAGTCTGATGCGTTTTAGTGGTAAAAAAATAATTTAAAAAATCGTTCTGGAAATGAGTTTACTCACAGGGTACTTTCTTTGTATACATTCGACTATACGGGCCAAGCCCGGGATTTACGGGAAATCGCGGGTTTTCGTTTTCCGGCGATTAAACCTCTTTCATTAAGCGTCTCATCAAAAATGAAAACATTTTTGAAAACTACAAGTCTCATGCGTTTTAGTTTTGAAAAAAAAACTTAAAAAATTGTTCGGGAAATGAGTTTACTCCCTGGGTACTTTCTTTGTATACATTTGACTATACGGGCCAAGCCCCGGATATACGGGAAAACGCGGGATTTCGTTTGTCGGCGATTAAACCTCTTTCATTAAGCGTCTCATCAAAAATGAAAACATTTTTAAAAACTACAAGTCTCATGGGCTTTAGTGGTGAAAAAATAATTTAAAAAATCGTTCTGGAAATGAGTTTACTCACAGGGTACTTTCTTTGTATACATTCGACTATACGTGCCAAGCCCGGGATTTACGGGAAATCGCGGGTTTTCGTTTGCCGGCGATTAAACTTCTTTTATTCAGCGTCTCATCAAAAATGAAAACATTTTTGAAAACTACAAGTCTGATGCGTTTTAGTGGTGAAAAAATAATTTAAAAAATCGTTCTGGAAATGAGTTTACTCACAGGGTACTTTTTTTGTATACATTCGACTATACGGGCCAAGCCCCGGATTTACGGGAAATCGCGGGTTTTCGTTTTCCGGCGATTAAACCTCTTTCATTAAGCGTCTCATCAAAAATGAAAACATTTTTGAAAGCTACAAGTCTCATGCGTTTTAGTTTTGAAAAAAAAATTTAAAAAATCGTTCGGGAAATGAGTTTACTCCCTGGGTACTTTCTTTGTATACATTCGACTATACGGGCCAAGCCCCGGATATACGGGAAAACGCGGGATTTCGTTTGTCGGCGATTAAACCTCTTTCATTAAGCGTCTCATCAAAAATGAAAACATTTTTAAAAACTACAAGTCTCATGGGCTTTAGTGGTGAAAAAATAATTTAAAAAATCGTTCGGGAAATGAGTTTACTCACAGGGTACTTTCTTTGTATACATTCGACTATACGTGCCAAGCCCGGGATTTACGGGAAATCGCGGGTTTTCGTTTGCCGGCGATTAAACTTCTTTTATTCAGCGTCTCATCAAAAATGAAAACACTTTTGAAAACTACAAGTCTCATGCGTTTTAGTTTTGAAAAAAAAACTTAAAAAATTGTTCGGGAAATGAGTTTACTCCCTGGGTACTTTCTTTGTATACATTTGACTATACGGGCCAAGCCCCGGATATACGGGAAAACGCGGGATTTCGTTTGTCGGCGATTAAACCTCTTTCATTAAGCGTCTCATCAAAAATGAAAACATTTTTAAAAACTACAAGTCTCATGGGCTTTAGTGGTGAAAAAATAATTTAAAAAATCGTTCTGGAAATGAGTTTACTCACAGGGTACTTTCTTTGTATACATTCGACTATACGTGCCAAGCCCGGGATTTACGGGAAATCGCGGGTTTTCGTTTGCCGGCGATTAAACTTCTTTTATTCAGCGTCTCATCAAAAATGAAAACATTTTTGAAAACTACAAGTCTGATGCGTTTTAGTGGTGAAAAAATAATTTAAAAAATCGTTCTGGAAATGAGTTTACTCACAGGGTACTTTTTTTGTATACATTCGACTATACGGGCCAAGCCCCGGATTTACGGGAAATCGCGGGTTTTCGTTTTCCGGCGATTAAACCTCTTTCATTAAGCGTCTCATCAAAAATGAAAACATTTTTGAAAGCTACAAGTCTCATGCGTTTTAGTTTTGAAAAAAAAATTTAAAAAATCGTTCGGGAAATGAGTTTACTCCCTGGGTACTTTCTTTGTATACATTCGACTATACGGGCCAAGCCCCGGATATACGGGAAAACGCGGGATTTCGTTTGTCGGCGATTAAACCTCTTTCATTAAGCGTCTCATCAAAAATGAAAACATTTTTAAAAACTACAAGTCTCATGGGCTTTAGTGGTGAAAAAATAATTTAAAAAATCGTTCGGGAAATGAGTTTACTCACAGGGTACTTTCTTTGTATACATTCGACTATACGTGCCAAGCCCGGGATTTACGGGAAATCGCGGGTTTTCGTTTGCCGGCGATTAAACTTCTTTTATTCAGCGTCTCATCAAAAATGAAAACACTTTTGAAAACTACAAGTCTCATGCGTTTTACTGGTGAAAAAATAATTTAAAAAATCGTTCTGGAAATGAGTTTACTCCCTGGGTACTTTCTTTGTATACTTTTGACTATACGGGCCAAGCCCGGGATTTACGGGAAATCGCGGTTTTTGGTTTGCCGGCGATTAAACTTCTTTTATTCAGCGTCTCATCAAAAATGAAAACATTTTTGAAAACTACAAGTCTGATGCGTTTTAGTGGTGAAAAAATAATTTAAAAAATCGTTCGGGAAATGAGTTTACTCCCTGGGTACTTTCTTTGTATACATTCGACTATACGGGCCAAGCCCCGGATATACGGGAAAACGCGGGATTTCGTTTGTCGGCGATTAAACCTCTTTCATTAAGCGTCTCATCAAAAATGAAAACATTTTTAAAAACTACAAGTCTCATGGGCTTTAGTGGTGAAAAAATAATTTAAAAAATCGTTCGGGAAATGAGTTTACTCACAGGGTACTTTCTTTGTATACATTCGACTATACGTGCCAAGCCCGGGATTTACGGGAAATCGCGGGTTTTCGTTTGCCGGCGATTAAACTTCTTTTATTCAGCGTCTCATCAAAAATGAAAACACTTTTGAAAACTACAAGTCTCATGCGTTTTACTGGTGAAAAAATAATTTAAAAAATCGTTCTGGAAATGAGTTTACTCCCTGGGTACTTTCTTTGTATACTTTTGACTATACGGGCCAAGCCCGGGATTTACGGGAAATCGCGGTTTTTGGTTTGCCGGCGATTAAACTTCTTTTATTCAGCGTCCCATCAAATATGAAAATATTTTTGAAAACTACAAGTCTCATGCGTTTAGTGGTAAAAAAATAAAATAAAAAATCGTTCGGGAAATGAGTTTACTCCCTGGGTACTTTCTTTGTATACTTTTGACTATACGGGCCAAGCCGGGATTTACGGAAATCGCGGGTTTTCGTTTGCCGGCGATTAAACTTCTTTTATTCAGCGTCTCATCAAAAATTAAAACATTTTTAAAAACTACCAGTCTCATGGGCTTTAGTGGTGAAAAAATAATTTAAAAAATCGTTCTGGAAATGAGTTAACTCACAGGGTACTTTCTTTGTATACATTCGACTATACGTGCCAAGCCCGGGATTTACGGGAAATCGCGGGTTTTCGTTTGCCGGCGATTAAACTTCTTTTATTCAGCGTCTCATCAAAAATGAAAACATTTTTAAAAACTACAAGTCTCATGGGCTTTAGTGGTGAAAAAATAATTTAAAAAATCGTTCTGGAAATGAGTTTACTCACAGGGTATTTTTTTGTATACATTCGACTATACGTGCCAAGCCCGGGATTTACGGGAAATCGCGGGTTTTCGTTTGCTGGCGATTAAACTTCTTTTATTCAGCGTCTCATCAAAAATGAAAACATTTTTAAAAACTACAAGTCTCATGGGCTTTAGTGGTGAAAAAATAATTTAAAAAATCGTTCTGGAAATGAGTTTACTCACAGGGTATTTTTTTGTATACATTCGACTATACGTGCCAAGCCCGGGATTTACGGGAAATCGCGGGTTTTCGTTTGCCGGCGATTAAACTTCTTTTATTCAGCGTCTCATCAAAAATGAAAACACTTTTGAAAACTACAAGTCTCATGCGTTTTACTGGTGAAAAAATAATTTAAAAAATCGTTCGGGAAATGAGTTTACTCCCTGGGTACTTTCTTTGTTTAATTTTGACTGTACTGGCCAAGCCGAGATTTACGGGAAATCGCGGGTTTTCGTTTGCTGGCGATTAAACTTCTTTTATTCAACGTCTCATCAAAAATGAAAACATTTTTGAAAACTACAAGTCTGATGCGTTTTAGTGGTGAAAAAATAATTTAAAAAATCGTTCTGGAAATGAGTTTACTCACAGGGTACTTTCTTTGTATACATTCGACTATACGGGCCAAGCCCGGGATTTACGGGAAATCGCGGGTTTTCGTTTTCCGGCGATTAAACCTCTTTCATTAAGCGTCTCATCAAAAATGAAAACTTTTTTGAAAACAACAAGTCTCATGCGTTTTAGTTTTGAAAAAAAAATTTAAAAAATCGTTCGGGAAATGAGTTTACTCCCTGGGTACTTTCTTTGTATACATTCGACTATACGGGCCAAGCCCCGGATATACGGGAAAACGCGGGATTTCGTTTGTCGGCGATTAAACCTCTTTCATTAAGCGTCTCATCAAAAATGAAAACATTTTTAAAAACTACAAGTCTCATGGGCTTTAGTGGTGAAAAAATAATTTAAAAAATCGTTCGGGAAATGAGTTTACTCCCTGGGTACTTTCTTTGTATACTTTTGACTATACGGGCCGAGTCCGGGATTTACGGGAAATCGCGGATTTTCGTTTGCCGGCGATTAAACTTCTTTTATTCAGCGTCTCATCAAAAGTGAAAACATTTTTAAAAACTGCAAGTCTCATGCGTTTTACTGGTGAAAAAATAATTTAAAAAATCGTTCTGGAAATGAGTTTACTCCCTGGGTACTTTCTTTGTATACTTTTGACTATACGGGCCAAGCCCGGGATTTACGGGAAATCGCGGTTTTTGGTTTGCCGGCGATTAAACTTCTTTTATTCAGCGTCTCATCAAAAATGAAAACATTTTTGAAAACTACAAGTCTGATGCGTTTTAGTGGTGAAAAAATAATTTAAAAAATCGTTCGGGAAATGAGTTTACTCCCTGGGTACTTTCTTTGTATACATTCGACTATACGGGCCAAGCCCCGGATATACGGGAAAACGCGGGATTTCGTTTGTCGGCGATTAAACCTCTTTCATTAAGCGTCTCATCAAAAATGAAAACATTTTTAAAAACTACAAGTCTCATGGGCTTTAGTGGTGAAAAAATAATTTAAAAAATCGTTCGGGAAATGAGTTTACTCACAGGGTACTTTCTTTGTATACATTCGACTATACGTGCCAAGCCCGGGATTTACGGGAAATCGCGGGTTTTCGTTTGCCGGCGATTAAACTTCTTTTATTCAGCGTCTCATCAAAAATGAAAACACTTTTGAAAACTACAAGTCTCATGCGTTTTACTGGTGAAAAAATAATTTAAAAAATCGTTCTGGAAATGAGTTTACTCCCTGGGTACTTTCTTTGTATACTTTTGACTATACGGGCCAAGCCCGGGATTTACGGGAGATCGCGGTTTTTGGTTTGCCGGCGATTAAACTTCTTTTATTCAGCGTCCCATCAAATATGAAAATATTTTTGAAAACTACAAGTCTCATGCGTTTAGTGGTAAAAAAATAAAATAAAAAATCGTTCGGGAAATGAGTTTACTCCCTGGGTACTTTCTTTGTATACTTTTGACTATACGGGCCAAGCCGGGATTTACGGAAATCGCGGGTTTTCGTTTGCCGGCGATTAAACTTCTTTTATTCAGCGTCTCATCAAAAATTAAAACATTTTTAAAAACTACCAGTCTCATGGGCTTTAGTGGTGAAAAAATAATTTAAAAAATCGTTCTGGAAATGAGTTAACTCACAGGGTACTTTCTTTGTATACATTCGACTATACGTGCCAAGCCCGGGATTTACGGGAAATCGCGGGTTTTCGTTTGCCGGCGATTAAACTTCTTTTATTCAGCGTCTCATCAAAAATGAAAACATTTTTAAAAACTACAAGTCTCATGGGCTTTAGTGGTGAAAAAATAATTTAAAAAATCGTTCTGGAAATGAGTTTACTCACAGGGTATTTTTTTGTATACATTCGACTATACGTGCCAAGCCCGGGATTTACGGGAAATCGCGGGTTTTCGTTTGCTGGCGATTAAACTTCTTTTATTCAGCGTCTCATCAAAAATGAAAACATTTTTAAAAACTACAAGTCTCATGGGCTTTAGTGGTGAAAAAATAATTTAAAAAATCGTTCTGGAAATGAGTTTACTCACAGGGTATTTTTTTGTATACATTCGACTATACGTGCCAAGCCCGGGATTTACGGGAAATCGCGGGTTTTCGTTTGCCGGCGATTAAACTTCTTTTATTCAGCGTCTCATCAAAAATGAAAACACTTTTGAAAACTACAAGTCTCATGCGTTTTACTGGTGAAAAAATAATTTAAAAAATCGTTCGGGAAATGAGTTTACTCCCTGGGTACTTTCTTTGTTTAATTTTGACTGTACTGGCCAAGCCGAGATTTACGGGAAATCGCGGGTTTTCGTTTGCTGGCGATTAAACTTCTTTTATTCAACGTCTCATCAAAAATGAAAACATTTTTGAAAACTACAAGTCTGATGCGTTTTAGTGGTGAAAAAATAATTTAAAAAATCGTTCTGGAAATGAGTTTACTCACAGGGTACTTTCTTTGTATACATTCGACTATACGGGCCAAGCCCGGGATTTACGGGAAATCGCGGGTTTTCGTTTTCCGGCGATTAAACCTCTTTCATTAAGCGTCTCATCAAAAATGAAAACTTTTTTGAAAACAACAAGTCTCATGCGTTTTAGTTTTGAAAAAAAAATTTAAAAAATCGTTCGGGAAATGAGTTTACTCCCTGGGTACTTTCTTTGTATACATTCGACTATACGGGCCAAGCCCCGGATATACGGGAAAACGCGGGATTTCGTTTGTCGGCGATTAAACCTCTTTCATTAAGCGTCTCATCAAAAATGAAAACATTTTTAAAAACTACAAGTCTCATGGGCTTTAGTGGTGAAAAAATAATTTAAAAAATCGTTCGGGAAATGAGTTTACTCCCTGGGTACTTTCTTTGTATACTTTTGACTATACGGGCCGAGTCCGGGATTTACGGGAAATCGCGGATTTTCGTTTGCCGGCGATTAAACTTCTTTTATTCAGCGTCTCATCAAAAGTGAAAACATTTTTAAAAACTGCAAGTCTTATGCGTTTTAGTGGTGAAAAAATAATTTAAAAAATCGTTCTTGAAATGAGTTTACTCCCTGGGTACTTTCTTTGTATACTTTTGACTATGCGGGCCGAGTCTGGGATTTAGGGAAATCCCAGGTTTTCGTTTGCCGGCGATTAAACTGGTTTTATTCAGCGTCTCATCAAAAATGAAAACATTTTTGAAAACTAAAATTCTCATGCGTTTTAGTGGTGAAAAAATAATTTAAAAAATCGTTCTGGAAATGAGTTTACTCACAGGGTACTTTCTTTGTATACATTCGACTTTACGTGCCAAGCCCGGGATTTACGGGAAATCGCGGGTTTTCGTTTGCCGGCGATTAAACTTCTTTTATTCAGCGTCTCATCAAAAATGAAAACATTTTTAAAAACTACAAGTCTCATGGGCTTTAGTGGTGAAAAAATAATTTAAAAAATCGTTCTGGAAATGAGTTTACTCACAGGGTACTTTCTTTGTATACATTCGACTATACGTGCCAAGCCCGGGATTTACGGGAAATCGCGGGTTTTCGTTTGCCGGCGATTAAACTTCTTTTATTCAGCGTCTCATCAAAAATGAAAACACTTTTGAAAACTACAAGTCTCATACGTTTTACTGGTGAAAAAATAATTTAAAAAATCGTTCGGCAAATGAGTTTACTCCCTGGGTACTTTCTTTGTATAATTTTGACTGTACGGGCCAAACCGGGATTTACGGGAAATCGCGGGTTTTCGTTTGCCAGCGATTAAACTTCTTTTATTCAGCGTCTCATCAAAAATGAAAACATTTTTGAAAACTACAAGTCTGATGCGTTTTAGTGGTGAAAAAATAATTTAAAAAATCGTTCTGGAAATGAGTTTACTCACAGGGTACTTTCTTTGTATACATTCGACTATACGGGCCAAGCCCGGGATTTACGGGAAGTCGCGGTTTTCGTTTTCCGGCGATTAAACCTCTTTCATTAAGCGTCTCATCAAAAATGAAAACATTTTGGAAAACTACAAGCCTCATGCGTTTTAGTTTTGAAAAAAAAATTTAAAAAATCGTTCGGGAAATGAGTTTACTCCCTGGGTACTTTCTTTGTATACATTCGACTATACGGGCCAAGCCCCGGATATACGGGAAAACGCGGGATTTCGTTTGTCGGCGATTAAACCTCTTTCATTAAGCGTCTCATCAAAAATGAAAACATTTTTAAAAACTACAAGTCTCATGGGCTTTAGTGGTGAAAAAATAATTTAAAAAATCGTTCTGGAAATGAGTTTACTCACAGGGTACTTTCTTTGTATACATTCGACTATACGTGCCAAGCCCGGGATTAACGGGAAATCGCGGGTTTTCGTTTGCCGGCGATTAAACTTCTTTTATTCAGCGTCTCATCAAAAATGAAAACACTTTTGAAAACTACAAGTCTCATGCGTTTTACTGGTGAAAAAATAATTTAAAAAATCGTTCTGGAAATGAGTTTACTCCCTGGGTACTTTCTTTGTATACTTTTGACTATACGGGCCAAGCCCGGGATTTACGGGAAATCGCGGGTTTTCGTTTGCCGGCGATTAAACTTCTTTTATTCAGCGTCTCATCAAAAATGAAAACACTTTTGAAAACTACAAGTCTCATACGTTTTACTGGTGAAAAAATAATTTAAAAAATCGTTCGGCAAATGAGTTTACTCCCTGGGTACTTTCTTTGTATAATTTTGACTGTACGGGCCAAACCGGGATTTACGGGAAATCGCGGGTTTTCGTTTGCCAGCGATTAAACTTCTTTTATTCAGCGTCTCATCAAAAATGAAAACATTTTTGAAAACTACAAGTCTGATGCGTTTTAGTGGTGAAAAAATAATTTAAAAAATCGTTCTGGAAATGAGTTTACTCACAGGGTACTTTCTTTGTATACATTCGACTATACGGGCCAAGCCCGGGATTTACGGGAAGTCGCGGTTTTCGTTTTCCGGCGATTAAACCTCTTTCATTAAGCGTCTCATCAAAAATGAAAACATTTTGGAAAACTACAAGCCTCATGCGTTTTAGTTTTGAAAAAAAAATTTAAAAAATCGTTCGGGAAATGAGTTTACTCCCTGGGTACTTTCTTTGTATACATTCGACTATACGGGCCAAGCCCCGGATATACGGGAAAACGCGGGATTTCGTTTGTCGGCGATTAAACCTCTTTCATTAAGCGTCTCATCAAAAATGAAAACATTTTTAAAAACTACAAGTCTCATGGGCTTTAGTGGTGAAAAAATAATTTAAAAAATCGTTCTGGAAATGAGTTTACTCACAGGGTACTTTCTTTGTATACATTCGACTATACGTGCCAAGCCCGGGATTAACGGGAAATCGCGGGTTTTCGTTTGCCGGCGATTAAACTTCTTTTATTCAGCGTCTCATCAAAAATGAAAACACTTTTGAAAACTACAAGTCTCATGCGTTTTACTGGTGAAAAAATAATTTAAAAAATCGTTCTGGAAATGAGTTTACTCCCTGGGTACTTTCTTTGTATACTTTTGACTATACGGGCCAAGCCCGGGATTTACGGGAAATCGCGGTTTTTGGTTTGCCGGCGATTAAACTTCTTTTATTCAGCGTCCCATCAAATATGAAAATATTTTTGAAAACTACAAGTCTCATGCGTTTAGTGGTAAAAAAATAATATAAAAAATCGTTCGGGAAATGAGTTTACTCCCTGGGTACTTTCTTTGTATACTTTTGACTATGCGGGCCAAGCCCGGGATTTACGGGAAATCGCGGGTTTTCGTTTGCCGGCGATTAGACTTCTTTTATTCAGCGTCTCATCAAAAATGAAAACATTTTTAAAAAATACAAGTCTTATGCGTTTTAGTGGTGAAAATATAATTTAAAAAATCGTTCTGGAAATGAGTTTACTCCCTGGGTACTTTCTTTGTATACTTTTGACTATACGGGCTGAGTCCGGGATTTAGGGAAATCGCAGGTTTTCGTTTGCCGGCGATTAAACTTCTTTTATTCAGCGTCTCATCAAAAATGAAAACACTTTTGAAAACTACAAGTCTCATGCGTTTTACTGGTGAAAAAATAATTTAAAAAATCGTTCGGGAAATGAGTTTACTCCCTGGGTACTTTCTTTGTATACTTTTGACTATACGGGCCAAGCCGGGATTTACGGGAAATCGCGGGTTTTCGTTTGCCGGCGATTAAACTTCTTTTATTCAGCGTCTCATCAAAAATGAAAACATTTTTGAAAACTACAAGTCTGATGCGTTTTAGTGGTGAAAAAATAATTTAAAAAATCGTTCTGGAAATGAGTTTACTCACAGGGTACTTTCTTTGTATACATTCGACTATACGGGCCAAGCCCGGGATTTACGGGAAATCGCGGGTTTTCGTTTTCCGGCGATTAAACCTCTTTCATTAAGCGTCTCATCAAAAATGAAAACATTTTTGAAAACTACAAGTCTCATGCGTTTTAGTTTTGAAAAAAAAATTTAAAAAATCGTTCGGGAAATGAGTTTACTCCCTGGGTACTTTCTTTGTATACATTCGTTTATACGGGCCAAGCCCCGGATATACGGGAAAACGCGGGATTTCGTTTGCCGGCGATAAAACCTCTTTCATTAAGCGTCTCATCAAAAATGAAAACATTTTTGAAAACTACAAGTCTCATGCGTTTCAGTGGTGAAAAATAATTTAAAAAATCGTTCGGGAAATGAGTTTACTCCCTGGGTACTTTCTTTGTATACTTTTGACTATACGGGCCGAGTCCGGGATTTACGGGAAATCGCGGATTTTCGTTTGCCGGCGATTAAACTTCTTTTATTCAGCGTCTCATCAAAAGTGAAAACATTTTTAAAAACTGCAAGTCTTATGCGTTTTAGTGGTGAAAAAATAATTTAAAAAATCGTTCGGGAAATGAGTTTACTCCCTGGGTACTTTCTTTGTATACTTTTGACTATGCGGGCCGAGTCTGGGATTTAGGGAAATCGCAGGTTTTCGTTTGCCGGCGATTAAACTGGTTTTATTCAGCGTCTCATCAAAAATGAAAACATTTTTGAAAACTAAAATTCTCATGCGTTTTAGTGGTGAAAAAATAATTTAAAAAATCGTTCTGAAAATGAGTTTACTCACAGGGTACTTTCTTTGTATACATTCGACTTTACGTGCCAAGCCCGGGGTTTACGGGAAATCGCGGGTTTTCGTTTGCCGGCGATTAAACTTCTTTTATTCAGCGTCTCATCAAAAATGAAAACATTTTTAAAAACTACAAGTCTCATGGGCTTTAGTGGTGAAAAAATAATTTAAAAAATCGTTCTGGAAATGAGTTTACTCACAGGGTACTTTCTTTGTATACATTCGACTTTACGTGCCAAACCCGGGATTTACGGGAAATCGCGGGTTTTCGTTTGCCGGCGATTAAACTTCTTTTATTCAGCGTCTCATCAAAAATGAAAACATTTTTAAAAACTACAAGTCTCATGGGCTTTAGTGGTGAAAAAATAATTTAAAAAATCGTTCTGGAAATGAGTTTACTCACAGGGTACTTTCTTTGTATACATTCGACTATACGGGCCAAGCCCGGGATTTACGGGAAATCGCGGGTTTTCGTTTTCCGGCGATTAAACCTCTTTCATTAAGCGTCTCATTAAAAATGAAAACATTTTTGAAAACTACAAGTCTCATGCGTTTTAGTTTTGAAAAAAAAATTTAAAAAATCGTTCGGGAAATGAGTTTACTCCCTGGGTACTTTCTTTGTATACATTCGACTATACGGGCCAAGCCCCGGATATACGGGAAAACGCGGGATTTCGTTTGTCGGCGATTAAACCTCTT
Organism: Hydractinia symbiolongicarpus; assembly: GCF_029227915.1. Taxonomy (NCBI): domain Eukaryota; kingdom Metazoa; phylum Cnidaria; class Hydrozoa; order Anthoathecata; family Hydractiniidae; genus Hydractinia; species Hydractinia symbiolongicarpus. The sequence goes on along the minus strand of NC_079887.1, from coordinate 28,077,190 downwards.
TCATTAAGCGTCTCATCAAAAATGAAAACATTTTTAAAAACTACAAGTCTCATGGGCTGTAGTGGTGAAAAAATAATTTAAAAAATCGTTCTGGAAATTAGTTTACTCACAGGGTACTTTCTTTGTATACATTCGACTTTACGTGCCAAGCCCGGGATTTACGGGAAATCGCGGGTTTTCGTTTGCCGGCGATTAAACTTCTTTTATTCAGCGTCTCATCAAAAATGAAAACATTTTTAAAAACTACAAGTCTCATGGGCTTTAGTGGTGAAAAAATAATTTAAAAAATCGTTCTGGAAATGAGTTTACTCACAGGGTACTTTCTTTGTATACATTCGACTATACGTGCCAAGCCCGGGATTTACGGGAAATCGCGGGTTTTCGTTTGCCGGCGATTAAACTTCTTTTATTCAGCGTCTCATCAAAAATGAAAACACTTTTGCAAACTACAAGTCTCATGCGTTTTACTGGTGAAAAAATAATTTAAAAAATCGTTCGGGAAATGAGTTTACTCCCTGGGTACTTTCTTTGTATAATTTTGACTGTACGGGCCAAACCGGGATTTACGGGAAATCGCGGGTTTTCGTTTGCCAGCGATTAAACTTCTTTTATTCAGCGTCTCATCAAAAATGAAAACATTTTTAAAAACTACAAGTCTTATGCGTTTTAGTGGTGAAAAAATAATTTAAAAAATCGTTCTGGAAATGAGTTTACTCACAGGGTACTTTCTCTGTATACATTCGACTATACGGGCCAAGCTCGGGATTTTCGGGGAATCGCGGGTTTTCGTTTTCCGGCGATTAAACCTCTTTCATTAAGCGTCTCATAAAAAATGAAAACATTTTTGAAAACTACAAGTCTCATGCGTTTTAGTTTTGAAAAAAAAATTTAAAAAATCGTTCGGGAAATGAGTTTACTCCCTGGGTACTTTCTTTGTATACATTCGACTATACGGGCCAAGCCCCGGATATACGGGAAAACGCGGGATTTCGTTTGTCGGCGATTAAACCTCTTTCATTAAGCGTCTCATCAAAAATGAAAACATTTTTAAAAACTACAAGTCTCATGGGCATTAGTGGTGAAAAAATAATTTAAAAAATCGTTCTGGAAATGAGTTTACTCACAGGGTACTTTATTTGTATACATTCGACTATACGTGCCAAGCCCGGGATTTACGGGAAATCGCGGGTTTTCGTTTGCCGGCGATTAAACTTCTTTTATTCAGCGTCTCATCAAAAATGAAAACACTTTTGAAAACTACAAGTCTCATGCGTTTTACTGGTGAAAAAATAATTTAAAAAATCGTTCTGGAAATGAGTTTACTCCCTGGTTACTTTCTTTGTATACTTTTGACTATACGGGCCAAGCCCGGGATTTACGGGAAATCGCGGTTTTTGGTTTGCCGGCGATTAAACTTCTTTTATTCAGCGTCCCATCAAATATGAAAATATTTTTGAAAACTACAAGTCTCATGCGTTTAGTGGTAAAAAAATAATATAAAAAATCGTTCGGGAAATGAGTTTACTCCCTGGGTACTTTCTTTGTATACTTTTGACTATACGGGCCAAGCCCGGGATTTACGGGAAATCGCGGGTTTTCGTTTGCCGGCGATTAGACTTCTTTTATTCAGCGTCTCATCAAAAATCAAAACATTTTTAAAAAATACAAGTCTTATGCGTTTTAGTGGTGAAAATATAATTTAAAAAATCGTTCTGGAAATGAGTTTACTCCCTGGGTACTTTCTTTGTATACTTTTGACTATACGGGCCGAGTCCGGGATTTAGGGAAATCGCAGGTTTTCGTTTTCCGGCGATTAAACTGCTTTTATTCAGCGTCTCATAAAAAATGAAAACATTTTTTAAAACTACAAGTCTCATGCGTTTTAGTGGTGAAAAAATAATTTAAAAAATCGTTCGGGAAATGAGTTTACTCCCTGAGTACTTTCTTTGTATACTTTTGACTATACGGGCCAAGCCGGGATTTACGGAAATCGCGGGTTTTCGTTTGCCGGCGATTAAACTTCTTTTATTCAGCGTCTCATCAAAAATTAAAACATTTTTAAAAACTACAAGTCTCATGGGCTTTAGTGGTGAAAAAATAATTTAAAAAATCGTTCTGGAAATGAGTTTACTCACAGGGTACTTTCTTTGTATACATTCGACTATACGTGCCAAGCCCGGGATTTACGGGAAATCGCGGGTTTTCGTTTGCCGGCGATTAAACTTCTTTTATTCAGCGTCTCATCAAAAATGAAAACACTTTTGAAAACTACAAGTCTCATGGGTTTTACTGGTGAAAAAATAATTTAAAAAATCGTTCGGGAAATGAGTTTACTCCCTGGGTACTTTCTTTCTTTAATTTTGACTGTACGGGCCAAGCCGGGATTTACGGGAAATCGCGGGTTTTCGTTTGCCGGCGATTAAACTTCTTTTATTCAGCGTCTCATCAAAAATGAAAACATTTTTGAAAACTACAAGTCTGATGCGTTTTAGTGGTGAAAAAATAATTTAAAAAATCGTTCTGGAAATGAGTTTACTCACAGGGTACTTTCTTTGTATACATTCGACTATACGGGCCAAGCCCGGGATTTACGGGAAATCGTGGGTTTTCGTTTTTCGGCGAATAAACCTCTTTCATTAAGCGTCTCATCAAAAATGAAAACATTTTTGAAAACTACAAGTCTCATGCGTTTTAGTTTTGAAAAAAAAATTTAAAAAATCGTTCGGGAAATGAGTTTACTCCCTGGGTACTTTCTTTGTATACATTCGACTATACGGGCCAAGCCCCGGATATACGGGAAAACGCGGGATTTCGTTTGTCGGCGATTAAACCTCTTTCATTAAGCGTCTCATCAAAAATGAAAACATTTTTAAAAACTACAAGTCTCATGGGCTTTAGTGGTGAAAAAATAATTTAAAAAATCGTTCTGGAAATGAGTTTACTCACAGGGTACTTTCTTTGTATACATTCGACTATACGTGCCAAGCCCGGGATTTACGGGAAATCGCGGGTTTTCGTTTGCCGGCGATTAAACTTCTTTTATTCAACGTCTCATCAAAAATGAAAACACTTTTGAAAACTACAAGTCTCATGCGTTTTACTGGTGAAAAAATAATTTAAAAAATCGTTCGGGAAATGAGTTTACTCCCTGGGTACTTTCTTTGTATACTTTTGACTATACGGGCCAAGCCGGGATTTACGGGAAATCGCGGGTTTTCGTTTGCCGGCGATTAAAGTTCTTTTATTCAGCGTCTCATCAAAAATGAAAACATTTTTGAAAACTACAAGTCTGATGCGTTTTAGTGGTGAAAAAATAATTTAAAAAATCGTTCTGGAAATGAGTTTACTCACAGGGTACTTTCTTTGTATACATTCGACTATACGGGCCAAGCCCGGGATTTACGGGAAATCGCGGGTTTTCGTTTTCCGACGATTAAACCTCTTTCATTAAGCGTCTCATCAAAAATGAAAACATTTTTGAAAACTACAAGTCTCATGCGTTTTAGTTTTGAAAAAAAAATTTAAAAAATCGTTCGGGAAATGAGTTTACTCCCTGGGTACTTTCTTTGTATACATTCGACTATACGGGCCAAGCCCCGGATATACGGGAAAACGCGGGATTTCGTTTGCCGGCGATTAAACCTCTTTCATTAAGCGTCTCATCAAAAATGAAAACATTTTTGAAAACTACAAGTCTCATGCGTTTCAGTGGTGAAAAATATTTTAAAAAATCGTTCGGGAAATGAGTTTACTCCCTGGGTACTTTCTTTGTATACTTTTGACTATACGGGCCAAGCCCCGGATATACGGGAAAACGCGGGAGATCGTTTGCCGGCGATTAAACCTCTTTCATTAAGCGTCTCATCATAAATGAAAACATTTTTGAAAACTACAAGTCTCATGCGTTTTAGTGGTGCAAAAATAATTCAAAAAATCGTTCGGGAAATGAGTTTACTCCCTGGGTACTTTCTTTGTATACTTTTGACTATACGGGCCGAGTCCGGGATTTACGGGAAATCGCGGATTTTCGTTTGCCGGCGATTAAACTGCTTTTATTCAGCGTCTTATCAAAAATGAAAACATTCTTGAAAACTACAAGTCTCATGCGTTTTAGTGGTGAAATAATAATTTAAAAAATCGTTTGGGAAATGAGTTTACTCCCTGGGTACTTTCTTTGTATACTTTTGACTATACGGGCCGAGGCCAGGATTTACGGGAAATCGCAGGTTTTCGTTTGCCGGCAATTAAACTTCTTTTATTCAGCGTCTCATCAAAAATGAAAACATTTTTAAAAACTACAGGTCTCATGCGTTTTAGTGGTGAAAAAGTAATTTAAAAAATCGTTCGGGAAATGGGTTTACTCCCTGGGTACTTTCTTTGTATACTTTTGACTATGCGGGCCGAGTCTGGGATTTAGGGAAATCGCAGGTTTTCGTTTGCCGGCGATTAAACTGGTTTTATTCAGCGTCTCATCAAAAATGAAAACATTTTTGAAAACTAAAATTCTCATGCGTTTTAGTGGTGAAAAAATAATTTAAAAAATCGTTCTGGAAATGAGTTTACTCACAGGGTACTTTCTTTGTATACATTCGACTATACGGTCCAAGCCCGGGATTTACGGGAAATCGTGGGTTTTCGTTTTCCGGCGATTAAACCTCTTTCATTAAGCGTCTCATCAAAAATGAAAACATTTTTGAAAACTACAAGTCTCATGCGTTTTAGTTTTGAAAAAAAAATTTAAAAAATCGTTCGGGAAATGAGTTTACTCCCTGGGTACTTTCTTTGTATACATTCGACTATACGGGCCAAGCCCCGGATATACGGGAAAACGCGGGATTTCGTTTGTCGGCGATTAAACTTCTTTCATTAAGCGTCTCATCAAAAATGAAAACATTTTTAAAAACTACAAGTCTCATGGGCTTTAGTGGTGAAAAAATAATTTAAAAAATCGTTCTGGAAATGAGTTTACTCACAGGGTACTTTCTTTGTATACATTCGACTATACGTGCCAAGCCCGGGATTTACGGGAAATCGCGGGTTTTCGTTTGCCGGCGATTAAACTTCTTTTATTCAACGTCTCATCAAAAATGAAAACACTTTTGAAAACTACAAGTCTCATGCGTTTTACTGGTGAAAAAATAATTTAAAAAATCGTTCGGGAAATGAGTTTACTCCCTGGGTACTTTCTTTGTATACTTTTGACTATACGGGCCAAGCCGGGATTTACGGGAAATCGCGGGTTTTCGTTTGCCGGCGATTAAAGTTCTTTTATTCAGCGTCTCATCAAAAATGAAAACATTTTTGAAAACTACAAGTCTGATGCGTTTTAGTGGTGAAAAAATAATTTAAAAAATCGTTCTGGAAATGAGTTTACTCACAGGGTACTTTCTTTGTATACATTCAACTATACGGGCCAAGCCCGGGATTTACGGGAAATCGCGGGTTTTCGTTTTCCGACGATTAAACCTCTTTCATTAAGCGTCTCATCAAAAATGAAAACATTTTTGAAAACTACAAGTCTCATGCGTTTTAGTTTTGAAAAAAAAATTTAAAAAATCGTTCGGGAAATGAGTTTACTCCCTGGGTACTTTCTTTGTATACATTCGACTATACGGGCCAAGCCCCGGATATACGGGAAAACGCGGGATTTCGTTTGCCGGCGATTAAACCTCTTTCATTAAGCGTCTCATCAAAAATGAAAACATTTTTGAAAACTACAAGTCTCATGCGTTTCAGTGGTGAAAAATATTTTAAAAAATCGTTCGGGAAATGAGTTTACTCCCTGGGTACTTTCTTTGTATACTTTTGACTATACGGGCCAAGCCCCGGATATACGGGAAAACGCGGGAGATCGTTTGCCGGCGATTAAACCTCTTTCATTAAGCGTCTCATCATAAATGAAAACATTTTTGAAAACTACAAGTCTCATGCGTTTTAGTGGTGAAAAAATAATTCAAAAAATCGTTCGGGAAATGAGTTTACTCCCTGGGTACTTTCTTTGTATACTTTTGACTATACGGGCCGAGTCCGGGATTTACGGGAAATCGCGGATTTTCGTTTGCCGGCGATTAAACTGCTTTTATTCAGCGTCTCATCAAAAATGAAAACATTCTTGAAAACTACAAGTCTCATGCGTTTTAGTGGTGAAATAATAATTTAAAAAATCGTTTGGGAAATGAGTTTACTCCCTGGGTACTTTCTTTGTATACTTTTGACAATACGGGCCGAGGCCAGGATTTAGGGGAAAGCGCAGGTTTTCGTTTGCCGGCAATTAAACGTCTTTTATTCAGCGTCTCATCAAAAATGAAAACATTTTTAAAAACTACAAGTCTCATGCGTTTTAGTGGTGAAAAAGTAATTTAAAAAATCGTTCGGGAAATGAGTTTACTCCCTGGGTACTTTCTTTGTATACTTTTGACTATGCGGGCCGAGTCTGGGATTTAGGGAAATCGCAGGTTTTCGTTTGCCGGCGATTAAACTGGTTTTATTCAGCGTCTCATCAAAAATGAAAACATTTTTGAAAACTAAAATTCTCATGCGTTTTAGTGGTGAAAAAATAATTTAAAAAATCGTTCTGGAAATGAGTTTACTCACAGGGTACTTTCTTTGTATACATTCGACTATACGGGCCAACCCCGGGATTTACGGGAAATCGCGGGTTTTCGTTTTCCGGCGATTAAAACTCTTTCATTAAGCGTCTCATCAAGAATGAAAACATTTTTGAAAACTACAAGTCTCATGCGTTTTAGTGGTGAAATAATAATTTAAAAAATCGTTTGGGAAATGAGTTTACTCCCTGGGTACTTTCTTTGTATACTTTTGACAATACGGGCCGAGGCCAGGATTTAGGGGAAAGCGCAGGTTTTCGTTTGCCGGCAATTAAACGTCTTTTATTCAGCGTCTCATCAAAAATGAAAACATTTTTAAAAACTACAAGTCTCATGCGTTTTAGTGGTGAAAAAGTAATTTAAAAAATCGTTCGGGAAATGAGTTTACTCCCTGGGTACTTTCTTTGTATACTTTTGACTATGCGGGCCGAGTCTGGGATTTAGGGAAATCGCAGGTTTTCGTTTGCCGGCGATTAAACTGGTTTTATTCAGCGTCTCATCAAAAATGAAAACATTTTTGAAAACTAAAATTCTCATGCGTTTTAGTGGTGAAAAAATAATTTAAAAAATCGTTCTGGAAATGAGTTTACTCACAGGGTACTTTCTTTGTATACATTCGACTATACGGGCCAACCCCGGGATTTACGGGAAATCGCGGGTTTTCGTTTTCCGGCGATTAAAACTCTTTCATTAAGCGTCTCATCAAGAATGAAAACATTTTTGAAAACTACAAGTCTCATGCGTTTTAGTTTTGAAAAAAAAATTTAAAAAATCGTTCTGGAAATGAGTTTACTCACAGGGTACTTTCTTTGTATACATTCGACTATACGGGCCAACCCCGGGATTTACGGGAAATCGCGGGTTTTCGTTTTCCGGCGATTAAAACTCTTTCATTGAGCGTCTCATCAAGAATGAAAACATTTTTGAAAACTACAAGTCTCATGCGTTTTAGTTTTGAAAAAAAAATTTAAAAAATCGTTCGGGAAATGAGTTTACTCCCTGGGTACTTTCTTTGTATACATTCGACTATACGGGCCAAGCCCCGGATATACGGGAAAACGCGGGATATCGTTTGCCGGCGATTAAACCTCTTTCATTAAGCGTCTCATCAAAAATGAGAACATTTTTGAAAACTACAAGTCTCATGCGTTTTAGTGGTGAAAAAATAATTCAAAAAATCGTTCGGGAAATGAGTTTACTCCCTGGGTACTTTCTTTGTATACTTTTGACTATACGGGCCGAGTCCGGGATTTACGGGAAATCGCGGATTTTCGTTTGCCGGCGATTAAACTTCCTTTATTCAGCGTCCCATCAAATATGAAAATATTTTTGAAAACTACAAGTCTCATGCGTTTAGTGGTAAAAAAATAATATAAAAAATCGTTCGGGAAATGAGTTTACTCCCTGGGTACTTTCTTTGTATACTTTTGACTATACGGGCCAAGCCCGGGATTACGGGAAATCGCGGATTTTCGTTTGCCGGCGATTAAACTTCTTTTATTCAGCGTCTCATCAAAAGTGAAAACATTTTTAAAAACTACAAGTCTCATGCGTTTTAGTCGTGAAAAAATAATTTAAAAAATCGTTCTGGAAATGAGTTTACTCCCTGGGTACTTTCTTTGTATACTTTTGACTATACGGGCCGAGTCCGGGATTTAGGGAAATCGCAGGTTTTTGTTTGCCGGCGATTAAACTGCTTTTATTCAGCGTCTCATCAAAAATGAAAACATTCTTGAAAACTACAAGTCTCATGCGTTTTAGTGGTGAAATAATAATTTAAAAAATCGTTTGGGAAATGAGTTTACTCCCTGGGTACTTTCTTTGTATACTTTTGACAATACGGGCCGAGGCCAGGATTTAGGGGAAAGCGCAGGTTTTCGTTTGCCGGCAATTAAACGTCTTTTATTCAGCGTCTCATCAAAAATGAAAACATTTTTAAAAACTACAAGTCTCATGCGTTTTAGTGGTGAAAAAGTAATTTAAAAAATCGTTCGGGAAATGAGTTTACTCCCTGGGTACTTTCTTTGTATACTTTTGACTATGCGGGCCGAGTCTGGGATTTAGGGAAATCGCAGGTTTTCGTTTGCCGGCGATTAAACTGGTTTTATTCAGCGTCTCATCAAAAATGAAAACATTTTTGAAAACTAAAATTCTCATGCGTTTTAGTGGTGAAAAAATAATTTAAAAAATCGTTCTGGAAATGAGTTTACTCACAGGGTACTTTCTTTGTATACATTCGACTATACGGGCCAACCCCGGGATTTACGGGAAATCGCGGGTTTTCGTTTTCCGGCGATTAAAACTCTTTCATTAAGCGTCTCATCAAGAATGAAAACATTTTTGAAAACTACAAGTCTCATGCGTTTTAGTTTTGAAAAAAAAATTTAAAAAATCGTTCTGGAAATGAGTTTACTCACAGGGTACTTTCTTTGTATACATTCGACTATACGGGCCAACCCCGGGATTTACGGGAAATCGCGGGTTTTCGTTTTCCGGCGATTAAAACTCTTTCATTGAGCGTCTCATCAAGAATGAAAACATTTTTGAAAACTACAAGTCTCATGCGTTTTAGTTTTGAAAAAAAAATTTAAAAAATCGTTCGGGAAATGAGTTTACTCCCTGGGTACTTTCTTTGTATACATTCGACTATACGGGCCAAGCCCCGGATATACGGGAAAACGCGGGATATCGTTTGCCGGCGATTAAACCTCTTTCATTAAGCGTCTCATCAAAAATGAGAACATTTTTGAAAACTACAAGTCTCATGCGTTTTAGTGGTGAAAAAATAATTCAAAAAATCGTTCGGGAAATGAGTTTACTCCCTGGGTACTTTCTTTGTATACTTTTGACTATACGGGCCGAGTCCGGGATTTACGGGAAATCGCGGATTTTCGTTTGCCGGCGATTAAACTTCCTTTATTCAGCGTCCCATCAAATATGAAAATATTTTTGAAAACTACAAGTCTCATGCGTTTAGTGGTAAAAAAATAATATAAAAAATCGTTCGGGAAATGAGTTTACTCCCTGGGTACTTTCTTTGTATACTTTTGACTATACGGGCCAAGCCCGGGATTACGGGAAATCGCGGATTTTCGTTTGCCGGCGATTAAACTTCTTTTATTCAGCGTCTCATCAAAAGTGAAAACATTTTTAAAAACTACAAGTCTCATGCGTTTTAGTCGTGAAAAAATAATTTAAAAAATCGTTCTGGAAATGAGTTTACTCCCTGGGTACTTTCTTTGTATACTTTTGACTATACGGGCCGAGTCCGGGATTTAGGGAAATCGCAGGTTTTTGTTTGCCGGCGATTAAACTGCTTTTATTCAGCGTCTCATCAAAAATGAAAACATTCTTGAAAACTACAAGTCTCATGCGTTTTAGTGGTGAAATAATAATTTAAAAAATCGTTTGGGAAATGAGTTTACTCCCTGGGTACTTTCTTTGTATACTTTTGACTATACGGGCCGAGTCCCGGATTTTCGTGAAATCGTAGGTTTTCGTTTGCCGGCGATTAAACTTCTTTTATTCAGCGTCTCATCAAAAATGAAAACATTTTTAAAAACTACAAGTCTCATGCGTTTTAGTGGTGAAAAAGTAATTTAAAAAATCGTTCGGCAAATGAGTTTACTCCCTGGGTACTTTCTTTGTATACTTTTGACTAAACGGGCCGAGTCTGGGATTTAGGAAATCGCAGGTTTTCGTTTGCCGGCGATTAAACTGCTTTTATTCAGCGTCTCATCAAAAATGAAAACATTCTTGAAAACTACAAGTCTCATGCGTTTTAGTGGTGAAATAATAATTTAAATGAGTTTACTCCCTGGGTACTTTCTTTGTATACTTTTGACTATACCGGCCGAGTCCCGGATTTTCGGGAAATCGTAGGTTTTCGTTTGCCGGCGATTAAACTTCTTTTATTCAGCGTCTGATCAAAAATGAAAACATTTTTAAAAACTACAAGTCTCATGCGTTTTAGTGGTGAAAAAGTAATTTAAAAAATCGTTCGGGAAATGAGTTTACTCCCTGGGTACTTTCTTTGTATACTTTTGACTATACGGGCCGAGTCTGCGATTTAGGAAATCGCAGGTTTTCGTTTGCCGGCGATTAAACTGCTTTTATTCAGCGTCTCATCAAAAATGAAAACATTTTTAAAAACTACAAGTCTTATGCGTTTTAGTGGTGAAAAAATAATTTAAAAAATCGTTTTGGAAATGAGTTTACTCTCAGGGTACTTTCTTTGTATACATTCGACTATACGTGCCAAGCCCGGGATTTACGGGAAATCGCGGGTTTTCGTTTGCCGGCGATTAAACTGCTTTTATTCAGCGTCTCATCAAAAATGAAAACATTCTTGAAAACTACAAGTCTCATGCGTTTTAGTGGTGAAATAATAATTTAAAAAATCGTTTGGGAAATGAGTTTACTCCCTGGGTATTTCTTTGTATACTTTTGACTTTACGGGCCGAGTCCAGGATTTACAGGAAATCGCAGGTTTTCGTTTGCCGGCGATTAAACTTCTTTTATTCAGCGTCTCATCAAAAATGAAAACATTTTTAAAAACTACAAGTCTTATGCGTTTTAGTGGTGAAAAAATAATTTAAAAAATCGTTCTGGAAATGAGTTTACTCTCAGGGTACTTTCTTTGTATACATTCGACTATACGTGCCAAGCCCGGGATTTACGGGAAATCGCGGGTTTTCGTTTGCCGGCGATTAAACTGCTTTTATTCAGCGTCTCATCAAAAATGAAAACATTCTTGAAAACTACAAGTCTCATGCGTTTTAGTGGTGAAATAATAATTTAAAAAATCGTTTGGGAAATGAGTTTACTCCCTGGGTATTTCTTTGTATACTTTTGACTTTACGGGCCGACTCCAGGATTTACAGGAAATCGCAGGTTTTCGTTTGCCGGCGATTAAACTTCTTTTATTCAGCGTCTCATCAAAAATGAAAACATTTTTAAAAACTACAAGTCTCATGCGTTTTAGTGGTGAAAAAGTAATTTAAAAAATCGTTCGGGAAATGAGTTTACTTCCTGGGTACTTTCTTTGTATACTTTTGACTATACGGGCCAAGCCCGGGATTTACGGGCAGTCGCTGGTTTTCGTTTGCCGGCGATTAAACTTCTTTTATTCAGCGTCTCATCAAAAATGAAAAGATTTTTAAAAACTACAAGTCTCATGCGTCATGCGTTTTAGTGGTGAAAAAATAATTTAAAAAATCGTTCGGGAAATGAGTTTACTCCCCGGGTACTTTCTTTGTATACTTTTGACTATACGGGCCAAGCCGGGATTTACGGGAAATCGCGGGTTTTCCTTTGCCGGCGATTAAACTTCTTTTATTCAGCGTCTCATCAAAAATGAAAACATTTTTAAAAACTACAAGTCTTATGCGTTTTAGTGGTGAAAAAATAATTTTAAAAATCGTTCGGAAATGAGTTTACTCTCAGGGTACTTTCTTTGTATACATTCGACTATACGTGCCAAGCCTGGGATTTGCGCGAAATCGCGGGTTTTCGTTTGCCGGCGATTAAACTTCTTTTATTCAGCGTCTTATCAAAAATGAAAACATTCTTGAAAACTACAAGTCTCATGCGTTTTAGTGGTGAAAAAATAATTTAAAAAATCGTTCGGGAAATGAGTTTACTACCTGGGTACTTTCTTTGTATACTTTTGACTATACGGGCCGAGTCCGGGATTTACGGGAAATCGCGGGTTTTCGTTTGCCGGCGAATAAACTTCTTTTATTCAGCGTCTCATCAAAAATGAAAACATTTTTAAAAACTACAAGTCTTTTGCGTTTTAGTGGTGAAAAAATAATTTAAAAAATCGTTCTGGAAATGAGTTTACTCCCTGGGTACTTTCTTTGTATACTTTGACTATACGGGCCGAGTCCGGGATTTAGGGAAATCGCAGGTTTTTGTTTGCCGGCGATTAAACTGCTTTTATTCAGCGTCTCATCAAAAATGAAAACATTTTTGAAAACTACAAGTCTCATGCGTTTTAGTGGTGAAAAAATAATTTAAAAAATCGTTCGGGAAATGAGTTTACTCCCTGGGTACTTTCTTTGTATACTTTTGACTATACGGGCCAAGCCCCGGATTTACGGGAAAACGCGAGATTTCATTTGCCGGCGATTAAACCTCTTTCATTAAGCGTCTCATCAAAAATGAAAACATTTTTGAAAACTACAAGTCTCATGCGTTTTAGTGGTGAAAAAATAATTTAAAAAATCGTTCGGGAAATGAGTTTACTCCCTGGGTACTTTCTTTGTATACTTTTGACTATACGGGCCAAGCCGGGATTTACGGGAAATCGCGGGTTTTCGTTTGCCGGCGATTAAACTGCTTTTATTCAGCGTCTCATCAAAAATGAAAACATTTTTGAAAACTACAAGTCTCATGCGTTTTAGTGGTGAAAAAATAATTTAAAAAATCGTTCGGGAAAATGAGTTTACTCCCTGGGTACTTTCTTTGTATACTTTTGACTATACGGGCCAAGCCGGGATTTACGGGAAATCGCGGGTTTTCGTTTGCCGGCCATTAAACTTCTTTTATTCAGCGTCTCATCAAAAATGAAAACATTTTTAAAAACTACAAGTCTGATGCGTTTTAGTGGTGAAAAAATAATTTAAAAAATCGTTCTGGAAATGTGTTTACTCACAGGATACTTTCTTTGTATACTTTTGACTATACGGGCCGAGTCCGGGATTTACGGAAAATCGCGGATTTTCGTTTGCCGGCGATTAAACTTCTTTTATTCAACGTCTCATCAAAAATGAAAACATTTTTAAAAACTATAAGTCTCATGGGCTTTAGTGGTGAAAAAATAATTTAAAAAATCGTTCTGGAAATGAGTTTACTCAGAGGGTACTTTCTTTGTATACATTCGACTATACGTGCCAAGCCCGGGATTTACGGGAAATCGCGGGTTTTCGTTTTCCGGCGATTAAACTTCTTTTATTCAGCGTCTCATCAAAAATGAAAACATTTTTAAAAACTATAAGTCTCATGGGCTTTAGTGGTGAAAAAATAATTTAAAAAATCGTTCTGGAAATGAGTTTACTCAGAGGGTACTTTCTTTGTATACATTCGACTATACGTGCCAAGCCCGGGATTTACGGGAAATCGCGGGTTTTCGTTTGCCGGCGATTAAACTTCTTTTATTCAGCGTCTCATCAAAAATGAAAACATTTTTAAAAACTACAAGTCTGATGCGTTTTAGTGGTGAAAAAATAATTTAAAAAATCGTTCTGGAAATGAGTTTACTCACAGGGTACTTTCTTTGTATACATTCGACTATACGGGCCAAGCCCAGGATTTACGGGAAATTGCGGGTTTTCGTTTTCCGGCGATTAAACCTCTTTCATTAAGCGTCTCATCAAAAATGAAAACATTTTTGAAAACTACAAGTCTCATGCGTTTAAGTGGTGAAAAAAAAATTTAAAAAATCGTTCGGGAAATGAGTTTACTCCCTGGGTACTTTCTTTGTATACATTTGACTATACGGGCCAAGCCCCGGATTTACGGGAAAACGCGGGATTTCGTTTGCCGGCGATTAAACCTCTTTCATTAAGCGTCTCATCAAAAATGAAAACATTTTTGAAAACTACAAGTCTCATGGGCATTAGTAGTGAAAAAATAATTTAAAAAATCGTTCGGGAAATAACTTAACTCCCTGGGTACTTTCTTTGTATACTTTTGACTATACGGGCCGAGTCCGGGATTTACGGGAAATCGCGGATTTTCGTTTGTCGGCGATTAAACTTCTTTTATACAGCGTCCCATCAAATATGAAAATATTTTTGAAAACTACAAGTCTCATGCGTTTAGTGGTAAAAAAATAATATAAAAAATCGTTCGGGAAATGAGTTTACTCCCTGGGTACTTTCTTTGTATACTTTTGACTATACGGGCCAAGCCCGGGATTTACGGGAAATCGCGGGTTTTCGTTTGCCGGCGATTAAACTGCTTTTATTCAGCGTCTCATCAAAAATGAAAACATTTTTGAAAACTACAAGTCTCATGCGTTTTAGTGGTGAAAAAATAATTTAAAAAATCGTTCGGGAAATGAGTTTACTCCCTGGGTACTTTCTTTGTATACTTTTGACTATACGGGCCAAGCCGGGATTTACGGGAAATCGCGCGTTTTCGTTTGCCGGTGATTAAACGTCCTTTATTCAGCGTCTCATCAAAAATGAAAACATTTTTAAAAACTACAAGTCTGATGCGTTTTAGTGGTGAAAAAATAGTTTAAAAAATCGTTCTGGAAATGTGTTTACTCACAGGATACTTTCTTTGTATACTTTTGACTATACGGGCCGAGTCCGGGATTTACGTAAAATCGCGGATTTTCGTTTGCCGGCGATTAAACTTCTTTTATTCAACGTCTCATCAAAAATGAAAACATTTTTAAAAACTATAAGTCTCATGGGCTTTAGTGGTGAAAAAATAATTTAAAAAATCGTTCTGAAAATGAGTTTACTCAGAGGGTACTTTCTTTGTATACATTCGACTATACGTGCCAAGCCCGGGATTTACGGGAAATCGCGGGTTTTCGTTTGCCGGCGATTAAACTTCTTTTATTCAGCGTCTCATCAAAAATGAAAACATTTTTAAAAACTACAAGTCTGATGCGTTTTAGTGGTGAAAAAATAATTTAAAAAATCGTTCGGGAAATGAGTTTACTCACAGGGTACTTTCTTTGTATACTTTTGACTATACGGGCCAAGCCGGGATTTACGGGAAATCGCGGGTTTTCGTTTGCCGGCGATTAAACTGCTTTTATTCAGCGTCTCATCAAAAATGAAAACATTTTTGAAAACTACAAGTCTCATGCGTTTTAGTGGTGAAAAAATAATTTAAAAAATCGTTCGGGAAATGAGTTTACTCCCTGGGTACTTTCTTTGTATACTTTTGACTATACGGGCCAAGCCGGGATTTACGGGAAATCGCGGGTTTTCGTTTGCCGGCGATTAAACTTCTTTTATTCAGCGTCTCATCAAAAATGAAAACATTTTTAAAAACTACAAGTCTGATGCGTTTTAGTGGTGAAAAAATAATTTAAAAAATCGTTCTGGAAATGTGTTTACTCACAGGATACTTTCTTTGTATACTTTTGACTATACGGGCCGAGTCCGGGATTTTCGGAAAATCGCGGATTTTCGTTTGCCGGCGATTAAACTTCTTTTATTCAACGTCTCATCAAAAATGAAAACATTTTTAAAAACTATAAGTCTCATGGGCTTTAGTGGTGAAAAAATAATTTAAAAAATCGTTCTGGAAATGAGTTTACTCAGAGGGTACTTTCTTTGTATACATTCGACTATACGTGCCAAGCCCGTGATTTACGGGAAATCGCGGGTTTTCGTTTGCCGGCGATTAAACTTCTTTTATTCAGCGTCTCATCAAAAATGAAAACATTTTTAAAAACTACAAGTCTGATGCGTTTTAGTGGTGAAAAAATAATTTAAAAAATCGTTCTGGAAATGAGTTTACTCACAGGGTACTTTCTTTGTATACATTCGAATATACGGGCCAAGCCCAGGATTTACGGGAAATCGCGGGTTTTCGTTTTCCGGCGATTAAACCTCTTTCATTAAGCGTCTCATCAAAAATGAAAACATTTTTAAAAACTACAAGTCTGATGCGTTTTAGTGGTGAAAAAATAATTTAAAAAATCGTTCGGGAAATGAGTTTACTCACAGGGTACTTTCTTTGTATACTTTTGACTATACGGGCCAAGCCGGGATTTACGGGAAATCGCGGGTTTTCGTTTGCCGGCGATTAAACTGCTTTTATTCAGCGTCTCATCAAAAATGAAAACATTTTTGAAAACTACAAGTCTCATGCGTTTTAGTGGTGAAAAAATAATTTAAAAAATCGTTCGGGAAATGAGTTTACTACCTGGGTACTTTCTTTGTATACTTTTGACTATACGGGCCGAGTCCGGGATTTACGGGAAATCGCGGGTTTTCGTTTGCCGGCGAATAAACTTCTTTTATTCAGCGTCTCATCAAAAATGAAAACATTTTTAAAAACTACAAGTCTTTTGCGTTTTAGTGGTGAAAAAATAATTTAAAAAATCGTTCTGGAAATGAGTTTACTCCCTGGGTACTTTCTTTGTATACTTTGACTATACGGGCCGAGTCCGGGATTTAGGGAAATCGCAGGTTTTTGTTTGCCGGCGATTAAACTGCTTTTATTCAGCGTCTCATCAAAAATGAAAACATTTTTGAAAACTACAAGTCTCATGCGTTTTAGTGGTGAAAAAATAATTTAAAAAATCGTTCGGGGAATGAGTTTACTCCCTGGGTACTTTCTTTGTATACTTTTGACTATACGGGCCAAGCCCTGGATTTACGGGAAAACGCGAGATTTCATTTGCCGGCGATTAAACCTCTTTCATTAAGCGTCTCATCAAAAATGAAAACATTTTTGAAAACTACAAGTCTCATGCGTTTTAGTGGTGAAAAAATAATTTAAAAAATAGTTCGGGAAATGAGTTTACTCCCTGGGTACTTTCTTTGTATACTTTTGACTATACGGGCCAAGCCGGGATTTACGGGAAATCGCGGGTTTTCGTTTGCCGGCGATTAAACTGCTTTTATTCAGCGTCTCATCAAAAATGAAAACATTTTTAAAAACTATAAGTCTCATGGGCTTTAGTGGTGAAAAAATAATTTAAAAAATCGTTCTGGAAATGAGTTTACTCAGAGGGTACTTTCTTTGTATACATTCGACTATACGTGCCAAGCCCGGGATTTACGGGAAATCGCGGGTTTTCGTTTGCCGGCGATTTAACTTCTTTTATTCAGCGTCTCATCAAAAATGAAAACATTTTTAAAAACTACAAGTCTGATGCGTTTTAGTGGTGAAAAAATAATTTAAAAAATCGTTCTGGAAATGAGTTTACTCACAGGGTACTTTCTTTGTATACATTCGACTATACGGGCCAAGCCCAGGATTTACGGGAAATTGCGGGTTTTCGTTTTCCGGCGATTAAACCTCTTTCATTAAGCGTCTCATCAAAAATGAAAACATTTTTGAAAACTACAAGTCTCATGCGTTTAAGTGGTGAAAAAAAAATTTAAAAAATCGTTCGGGAAATGAGTTTACTCCCTGGGTACTTTCTTTGTATACATTTGACTATACGGGCCAAGCCCCGGATTCACGGGAAAACGCGGGATTTCGTTTGCCGGCGATTAAACCTCTTTCATTAAGCGTCTCATCAAAAATGAAAACATTTTTGAAAACTACAAGTCTCATGGGCATTAGTAGTGAAAAAATAATTTAAAAAATCGTTCGGGAAATAACTTAACTCCCTGGGTACTTTCTTTGTATACTTTTGACTATACGGGCCGAGTCCGGGATTTACGGGAAATCGCGGATTTTCGTTTGCCGGCGATTAAACTTCTTTTATACAGCGTCCCATCAAATATGAAAATATTTTTGAAAACTACAAGTCTCATGCGTTTAGTGGTAAAAAAATAATATAAAAAATCGTTCGGGAAATGAGTTTACTCCCTGGGTACTTTCTTTGTATACTTTTGACTATACGGGCCAAGCCCGGGATTTACGGGAAATCGCGGGTTTTCGTTTGCCGGCGATTAAACTGCTTTTATTCAGCGTCTCATCAAAAATGAAAACATTTTTGAAAACTACAAGTCTCATGCGTTTTAGTGGTGAAAAAATAATTTAAAAAATCGTTCGGGAAATGAGTTTACTCCCTGGGTACTTTCTTTGTATACTTTTGACTATACGGGCCAAGCCGGGATTTACGGGAAATCGCGGGTTTTCGTTTGCCGGTGATTAAACGTCCTTTATTCAGCGTCTCATCAAAAATGAAAACATTTTTAAAAACTACAAGTCTGATGCGTTTTAGTGGTGAAAAAATAGTTTAAAAAATCGTTCTGGAAATGTGTTTACTCACAGGATACTTTCTTTGTATACTTTTGACTATACGGGCCGAGTCCGGGATTTACGTAAAATCGCGGATTTTCGTTTGCCGGCGATTAAACTTCTTTTATTCAACGTCTCATCAAAAATGAAAACATTTTTAAAAACTATAAGTCTCATGCGTTTAGTGGTAAAAAAATAATATAAAAAATCGTTCGGGAAATGAGTTTACTCCCTGGGTACTTTCTTTGTATACTTTTGACTATACGGGCCAAGCCCGGGATTTACGGGAAATCGCGGGTTTTCGTTTGCCGGCGATTAAACTGCTTTTATTCAGCGTCTCATCAAAAATGAAAACATTTTTGAAAACTACAAGTCTCATGCGTTTTAGTGGTGAAAAAATAATTTAAAAAATCGTTCGGGAAATGAGTTTACTCCCTGGGTACTTTCTTTGTATACTTTTGACTATACGGGCCAAGCCGGGATTTACGGGAAATCGCGGGTTTTCGTTTGCCGGTGATTAAACGTCCTTTATTCAGCGTCTCATCAAAAATGAAAACATTTTTAAAAACTACAAGTCTGATGCGTTTTAGTGGTGAAAAAATAGTTTAAAAAATCGTTCTGGAAATGTGTTTACTCACAGGATACTTTCTTTGTATACTTTTGACTATACGGGCCGAGTCCGGGATTTACGTAAAATCGCGGATTTTCGTTTGCCGGCGATTAAACTTCTTTTATTCAACGTCTCATCAAAAATGAAAACATTTTTAAAAACTATAAGTCTCATGGGCTTTAGTGGTGAAAAAATAATTTAAAAAATCGTTCTGGAAATGAGTTTACTCAGAGGGTACTTTCTTTGTATACATTCGACTATACGTGCCAAGCCCGGGATTTACGGGAAATCGCGGGTTTTCGTTTGCCGGCGATTAAACTTCTTTTATTCAGCGTCTCATCAAAAATGAAAACATTTTTAAAAACTACAAGTCTGATGCGTTTTAGTGGTGAAAAAATAATTTAAAAAATCGTTCGGGAAATGAGTTTACTCACAGGGTACTTTCTTTGTATACTTTTGACTATACGGGCCAAGCCGGGATTTACGGGAAATCGCGGGTTTTCGTTTGCCGGCAATTAAACTGCTTTTATTCAGCGTCTCATCAAAAATGAAAACATTTTTGAAAACTACAAGTCTCATGCGTTTTAGTGGTGAAAAAATAATTTAAAAAATCGTTCGGGAAATGAGTTTACTCCCTGGGTACTTTCTTTGTATACTTTTGACTATACGGGCCAAGCCGGGATTTACGGGAAATCGCGGGTTTTCGTTTGCCGGCGATTAAACTTCTTTTATTCAGCGTCTCATCAAAAATGAAAACATTTTTAAAAACTACAAGTCTGATGCGTTTTAGTGGTGAAAAAATAATTTAAAAAATCGTTCTGGAAATGTGTTTACTCACAGGATACTTTCTTTGTATACTTTTGACTATACGGGCCGAGTCCGGGATTTTCGGAAAATCGCGGATTTTCGTTTGCCGGCGATTAAACTTCTTTTATTCAACGTCTCATCAAAAATGAAAACATTTTTAAAAACTATAAGTCTCATGGGCTTTAGTGGTGAAAAAATAATTTAAAAAATCGTTCTGGAAATGAGTTTACTCAGAGGGTACTTTCTTTGTATACATTCGACTATACGTGCCAAGCCCGTGATTTACGGGAAATCGCGGGTTTTCGTTTGCCGGCGATTAAACTTCTTTTATTCAGCGTCTCATCAAAAATGAAAACATTTTTAAAAACTACAAGTCTGATGCGTTTTAGTGGTGAAAAAATAATTTAAAAAATCGTTCTGGAAATGAGTTTACTCACAGGGTACTTTCTTTGTATACATTCGCCTATACGGGCCAAGCCCAGGATTTACGGGAAATCGCGGGTTTTCGTTTTCCGGCGATTAAACCTCTTTCATTAAGCGTCTCATCAAAAATGAAAACATTTTTAAAAACTACAAGTCTGATGCGTTTTAGTGGTGAAAAAATAATTTAAAAAATCGTTCGGGAAATGAGTTTACTCACAGGGTACTTTCTTTGTATACTTTTGACTATACGGGCCAAGCCGGGATTTACGGGAAATCGCGGGTTTTCGTTTGCCGGCGATTAAACTGCTTTTATTCAGCGTCTCATCAAAAATGAAAACATTTTTGAAAACTACAGGTCTCATGCGTTTTAGTGCTGAAAAAATAATTTAAAAAATCGTTCGGGAAATTAGTTTACTCCCTGGGTACTTTCTTTGTATACTTTTGACTATACGGGCCAAGCCGGGATTTACGGGAAATCGCGGGTTTTCGTTTGCCGGCGATTAAACTTCTTTTATTCAGCGTCTCATCAAAAATGAAAACATTTTTAAAAACTACAAGTCTGATGCGTTTTAGTGGTGAAAAAATAATTTAAAAAATCGTTCTGGAAATGTGTTTACTCACAGGATACTTTCTTTGTATACTTTTGACTATACGGGCCGAGTCCGGGATTTTCGGAAAATCGCGGATTTTCGTTTGCCGGCGATTAAACTTCTTTTATTCAACGTCTCATCAAAAATGAAAACATTTTTAAAAACTATAAGTCTCATGGGCTTTAGTGGTGAAAAAATAATTTAAAAAATCGTTCTGGAAATGAGTTTACTCAGAGGGTACTTTCTTTGTATACATTCGACTATACGTGCCAAGCCCGGGATTTACGGGAAATCGCGGGTTTTCGTTTGCCGGCGATTAAACTTCTTTTATTCAGCGTCTCATCAAAAATGAAAACATTTTTAAAAACTACAAGTCTGATGCGTTTTAGTGGTGAAAAAATAATTTAAAAAATCGTTCTGGAAATGAGTTTACTCACAGGGTACTTTCTTTGTATACATTCGACTATACGGGCCAAGCCCAGGATTTACGGGAAATCGCGGGTTTTCGTTTGCCGGCAATTAAACTGCTTTTATTCAGCGTCTCATCAAAAATGAAAACATTTTTGAAAACTACAAGTCTCATGCGTTTTAGTGGTGAAAAAATAATTTAAAAAATCGTTCGGGAAATGAGTTTACTCCCTGGGTACTTTCTTTGTATACTTTTGACTATACGGGCCAAGCCGGGATTTACGGGAAATCGCGGGTTTTCGTTTGCCGGCGATTAAACTTCTTTTATTCAGCGTCTCATCAAAAATGAAAACATTTTTAAAAACTACAAGTCTGATGCGTTTTAGTGGTGAAAAAATAATTTAAAAAATCGTTCTGGAAATGTGTTTACTCACAGGATACTTTCTTTGTATACTTTTGACTATACGGGCCGAGTCCGGGATTTTCGGAAAATCGCGGATTTTCGTTTGCCGGCGATTAAACTTCTTTTATTCAACGTCTCATCAAAAATGAAAACATTTTTAAAAACTATAAGTCTCATGGGCTTTAGTGGTGAAAAAATAATTTAAAAAATCGTTCTGGAAATGAGTTTACTCAGAGGGTACTTTCTTTGTATACATTCGACTATACGTGCCAAGCCCGGGATTTACGGGAAATCGCGGGTTTTCGTTTGCCGGCGATTAAACTTCTTTTATTCAGCGTCTCATCAAAAATGAAAACATTTTTAAAAACTACAAGTCTGATGCGTTTTAGTGGTGAAAAAATAATTTAAAAAATCGTTCTGGAAATGAGTTTACTCACAGGGTACTTTCTTTGTATACATTCGACTATACGGGCCAAGCCCAGGATTTACGGGAAATCGCGGGTTTTCGTTTGCCGGCAATTAAACTGCTTTTATTCAGCGTCTTATCAAAAATGAAAACATTTTTGAAAACTACAATTCTCATGCGTTTTAGTGGTGAAAAAATAATTTAAAAAATCGTTCGGGAAATGAGTTTACTCCCTGGGTACTTTCTTTGTATACTTTTGACTATACGGGCCAAGCTGGGATTTACGGGAAATCGCGGGTTTTCGTTTGCCGGCGATTAAACTTCTTTTATTCAGCGTCTCATCAAAAATGAAAACATTTTTAAAAACTACAAGTCTGATGCGTTTTAGTGGTGAAAAAATAATTTAAAAAATCGTTCTGGAAATGTGTTTACTCACAGGATACTTTCTTTGTATACTTTTGACTATACGGGCCGAGTCCGGGATTTTCGGAAAATCGCGGATTTTCGTTTGCCGGCGATTAAACTTCTTTTATTCAACGTCTCATCAAAAATGAAAACATTTTTAAAAACTATAAGTCTCATGGGCTTTAGTGGTGAAAAAATAATTTAAAAAATCGTTCTGGAAATGAGTTTACTCAGAGGGTACTTTCTTTGTATACATTGACTATACGTGCCAAGCCCGTGATTTACGGGAAATCGCGGGTTTTCGTTTGCCGGCGATTAAACTTCTTTTATTCAGCGTCTCATCAAAAATGAAAACATTTTTAAAAACTACAAGTCTGATGCGTTTTAGTGGTGAAAAAATAATTTAAAAAATCGTTCTGGAAATGAGTTTACTCACAGGGTACTTTCTTTGTATACATTCGACTATACGGGCCAAGCCCAGGATTTACTTGAAATCGCGGGTTTTCGTTTTCCGGCGATTAAACCTCTTTCATTAAGCGTCTCATCAAAAATGAAAACATTTTTAAAAACTACAAGTCTGATGCGTTTTAGTGGTGAAAAAATAATTTAAAAAATCGTTCGGGAAATGAGTTTACTCCCTGGGTACTTTCTTTGTATACTTTTGACTATACGGGCCAAGCCGGGATTTACGGGAAATCGCGGGTTTTCGTTTGCCGGCGATTAAACTTCTTTTATTCAGCGTCTCATCAAAAATGAAAACATTTTTAAAAACTACAAGTCTGATGCGTTTTAGTGGTGAAAAAAAAATTTAAAAAATCGTTCTGGAAATGTGTTTACTCACAGGATACTTTCTTTGTATACTTTTGACTATACGGGCCGAGTCCGGGATTTTCGGAAAATCGCGGATTTTCGTTTGCCGGCGATTAAACTTCTTTTATTCAACGTCTCATCAAAAATGAAAACATTTTTAAAAACTATAAGTCTCATGGGCTTTAGTGGTGAAAAAATAATTTAAAAAATCGTTCTGGAAATGAGTTTACTCAGAGGGTACTTTCTTTGTATACATTCGACTATACGTGCCAAGCCCGGGATTTACGGGAAATCGCGGGTTTTCGTTTGCCGGCGATTAAACTTCTTTTATTCAGCGTCTCATCAAAAATGAAAACATTTTTAAAAACTACAAGTCTGATGCGTTTTAGTGGTGAAAAAATAATTTAAAAAATCGTTCTGGAAATGAGTTTACTCACAGGGTACTTTCTTTGTATACATTCGACTATACGGGCCAAGCCCAGGATTTACGGGAAATCGCGGGTTTTCGTTTTCCGGCGATTAAACCTCTTTCATTAAGCGTCTCATCAAAAATGAAAACATTTTTGAAAACTACAAGTCTCATGCGTTTTAGTGGTGAAAAAAAAATTTAAAAAATCGTTCAAGAAATGAGTTTACTCCCTGGGTACTTTCTTTGTATACATTTGACTATACGGGCCAAGCCCCGGATTTACGGGAAAACGCGGGATTTCGTTTGCCGGCGATTAAACCTCTTTCATTAAGCGTCTCATCAAAAATGAAAACATTTTTGAAAACTACAAGTCTCATGGGCTTTAGTAGTGAAAAAATAATTTAAAAAATCGTTTGGGAAATGAATTTACTCCCTGGGTACTTTCTTTGTATACTTTTGACTATACGGGCCGAGTCCGGGATTTACGGGAAATCGCGGATTTTCGTTTGCCGGCGATTAAACTTCTTTTATACAACGTCCCATCAAATATGAAAATATTTTTGAAAACTACAAGTCTCATGCGTTTAGTGGTAAAAAAATAATATAAAAAATCGTTCGGGAAATGAGTTTACTCCCTGGGTACTTTCTTTGTTTACTTTTGACTATACGGGCCAAGCCCGGGATTTACGGGAAATCGCGGGTTTTCGTTTGCCGGCGATTAAACTGCTTTTATTCAGCGTCTCAACAAAAATGAAAACATTTTTGAAAACTACAAGTCTCATGCGTTTTAGTGGTGAAAAAATAGTTTAAAAAATCGTTCGGGAAATGAGTTTACTCCCTGGGTACTTTCTTTGTATACTTTTGACTATACGGGCCAAGCCGGGATTTACGGGAAATCGCGGGTTTTCGTTTGCCGGCGATTAAACGTCTTTTATTCAGCGTCTCATCAAAAATGAAAACATTTTTAAAAACTACAAGTCTGATGCGTTTTAGTGGTGAAAAAATAATTTAAAAAATCGTTCTGGAAATGTGTTTACTCACAGGATACTTTCTTTGTATACTTTTGACTATACGGGCCGAGTCCGGGATTTACGGAAAATCGCGGATTTTCGTTGGCCGGCGATTAAACTTCTTTTATTCAACGTCTCATCAAAAATGAAAACATTTTTAAAAACTATAAGTCTCATGGGCTTTAGTGGTGAAAAAATAATTTAAAAAATCGTTCTGGAAATGAGTTTACTCCCTGGGTACTTTCTTTGTATACATTCGACTATACGTGCCAAGCCCGGGATTTACGGGAAATCGCGGGTTTTCGTTTGCCGGCGATTAAACTTCTTTTATTCAGCGTCTCATCAAAAATGAAAACATTTTTAAAAACTACAAGTCTGATGCGTTTTAGTGGTGAAAAAATAATTTAAAAAATCGTTCTGGAAATGAGTTTACTCACAGGGTACTTTCTTTGTATACATTCGACTATACGGGCCAAGCCCAGGATTTACGGGAAATCGCGGGTTTTCGTTTTCCGGCGATTAAACCTCTTTCATTAAGCGTCTCATCAAAAATGAAAACATTTTTGAAAACTACAAGTCTCATGCGTTTTAGTGGTGAAAAAAAAAATTTAAAAAATCGTTCGGGAAATGAGTTTACTCCCTGGGTACTTTCTTTGTATACATTTGACTATACGGGCCAAGCCCCGGATTTACGGGAAAACGCGGGATTTCGTTTTCCGGCGATTAAACCTCTTTCATTAGGCGTCTCATCAAAAATGAAAACATTTTTGAAAACTACAAGTCTCATGGGCTTTAGTGGTGAAAAAATAATTTAAAAAATCGTTCGGGAAATGAGTTTACTCCCTGGGTACTTTCTTTGTATACTTTTGACTATACGGGCCGAGTCCGGGATTTACGGGAAATCGCGGATTTTCGTTTGCCGGCGAATAAACTTCTTTTATTCAGCGTCTCATCAAAAATGAAAACATTTTAAAAAACTACAAGTCTTATGCGTTTTAGTGGTGAAAAAATAATTTAAAAAATCGTTCTGGAAATGAGTTTACTCCCTGGGTACTTTCTTTGTATACTTTTGACTATACGGGCCGAGTCCGGGATTTAGGGAAATCACAGGTTTTCGTTTGCCGGCGATTAAACTGCTTTTATTCAGCGTCACGTTAAAAATGAAAACTTTTTTAAAAACTACAAGTCTCATGCGTTTTAGTGGTGAAAAAATAATTTAAAAAATCGTTCGGGAAATGAGTTTACTCCCTGGGTACTTTCTTTGTATACTTTTGACTATACGGGCCAAGCCGGGATTTATGGGAAATCGCGGGTTTTCGTTTGCCGGCGATTAAACTTCTTTTATTCAGCGTCTCATCAAAAATGAAAACATTTTTAAAAACTACAAGTCTGATGCGTTTTAGTGGTGAAAAAATAATTTAAAAAATCGTTCTGGAAATGAGTTTACTCACAGGGTACTTTCTTTGTATACATTCGACTATACGGGCCAAGCCCAGGATTTACGGGAAATCGCGGGTTTTCGTTTTCCGGCGATTAAACCTCTTTCATTAAGCGTCTCATCAAAAATGAAAACATTTTTGAAAACTACAAGTCTCATGCGTTTTAGTGGTGAAAAAAAAAATTTAAAAAATCGTTCGGGAAATGAGTTTACTCCCTGGGTACTTTCTTTGTATACATTTGACTATACGGGCCAAGCCCCGGATTTACGGGAAAACGCGGGATTTCGTTTTCCGGCGATTAAACCTCTTTCATTAGGAGTCTCATCAAAAATGAAAACATTTTTGAAAACTACAAGTCTCATGGGCTTTAGTGGTGAAAAAATAATTTAAAAAATCGTTCGGGAAATGAGTTTACTCCCTGGGTACTTTCTTTGTATACTTTTGACTATACGGGCCGAGTCCGGGATTTACGGGAAATCGCGGATTTTTGTTTGCCGGCGATTAAACTTCTTTTATACAGCGTCCCATCAAATATGAAAATATTTTTGAAAACTACAAGTCTCATGCGTTTAGTTGTAAAAAAATAATATAAAAAATCGTTCGGGAAATGAGTTTACTCCCTGGGTACTTTCTTTGTATACTTTTGACTATACGGGCCAAGCCCGGGATTTAAGGGAAATCGCGGGTTTTCGTTTGCCGGCGATTAAACTTCTTTTATTCAGCGTCTCATCAAAAATGAAAACATTTTTAAAAACTACAAGTCTTATGCGTTTTAGTGGTGAAAAAATAATTTAAAAAATCGTTCTGGAAATGACTTTACTCCCTGGGTACTTTCTTTGTATACTTTTGACTATACGGGCCGAGTCCAGGATTTACGGGAAATCGCAGGTTTTCGTTTGCCGGCGATTAAACTTCTTTTATACAGCGTCTCATCAAAAATGAAAACATTTTTAAAAACTACAAGTCTTATGCGTTTAATGGTAAAAAAATAATATAAAAAATCGTTCGGGAAATGAGTTTACTCCCTGGGTACTTTCTTTGTATACTTTTGACTATACGGGCCAAGCCCAGGATTTAAGGGAAATCGCGGTTTTTCGTTTGCCGGCGATTAAACTTCTTTTATTCAGCGTCTCATCAAAAATGAAAACATTTTTAAAAACTACAAGTCTTATGCGTTTTAGTGGTGAAAAAATAATTTAAAAAATCGTTCTGGAAATGAGTTTACTCCCTGGGTACTTTCTTTGTATACTTTTGACTATACGGGCCGAGTCCAGGATTTACGGGAAATCGCAGGTTTTCGTTTGCCGGCGATTAAACTTCTTTTATACAGCGTCCCATCAAATATGAAAATATTTTTGAAAACTACAAGTCTCATGCGTTTAGTGGTAAAAAAATAATATAAAAAATCGTTCGGGAAATGAGTTTACTCCCTGGGTACTTTCTTTGTATACTTTTGACTATACGGGCCAAGCCCGGGATTTAAGGGAAATCGCGGGTTTTCGTTTGCCGGCGATTAAACTTCTTTTATTCAGCGTCTCATCAAAAATGAAAACATTTTTAAAAACTACAAGTCTTATGCGTTTTAGTGGTGAAAAAATAATTTAAAAAATCGTTCTGGAAATGACTTTACTCCCAGGGTACTTTCTTTGTATACTTTTGACTATACGGGCCGAGTCCAGGATTTACGGGAAATCGCAGGTTTTCGTTTGCCGGCGATTAAACTTCTTTTATTCAGCGTCTCATCAAAAATAAAAACATTTTTAAAAACTACAAGTCTCATGCGTTTTAGTGGTAAAATAATAATTTAAAAAATCGTTTGGGAAATGAGTTTACTCCCTGGGTACTTTCTTTGTATACTTTTGACTATACGGGCCGAGTCCAGGATTTACGGGAAATCGCAGGTTTTCGTTTGCCGGCGATTAATCTTCTTTTATTCAGCGTCTCATCAAAAATGAAAACATTTTTGAAAAATAAAATTCTCATGCGTTTTAGTGGTGAAAAAATAATTTAAAAAATCGTTCGGGAAATGAGTTTACTCCCTGGGTACTTTCTTTGAATACTTTTGACTATACGGGCCGAGTCCGGGATTTACGGGAAATCGCGGATTTTCGTTTGCCGGCGATTAAACTTCTTTTATTCAGCGTCTCATCAAAAATGAAAACATTTTTAAAAACTACAAGTCTTATGCGTTTTAGTGGTGAAAAAATAATTTAAAAAATCGTTCTGGAAATGACTTTACTCCCAGGGTACTTTCTTTGTATACTTTTGACTATACGGGCCGAGTCCAGGATTTACGGGAAATCGCAGGTTTTCGTTTGCCGGCGATTAAACTTCTTTTATTCAGCGTCTCATCAAAAATAAAAACATTTTTAAAAACTACAAGTCTCATGCGTTTTAGTGGTAAAATAATAATTTAAAAAATCGTTTGGGAAATGAGTTTACTCCCTGGGTACTTTCTTTGTATACTTTTGACTATACGGGCCGAGTCCAGGATTTACGGGAAATCGCAGGTTTTCGTTTGCCGGCGATTAATCTTCTTTTATTCAGCGTCTCATCAAAAATGAAAACATTTTTGAAAAATAAAATTCTCATGCGTTTTAGTGGTGAAAAAATAATTTAAAAAATCGTTCGGGAAATGAGTTTACTCCCTGGGTACTTTCTTTGAATACTTTTGACTATACGGGCCGAGTCCGGGATTTACGGGAAATCGCGGATTTTCGTTTGCCGGCGATTAAACTTCTTTTATACAGCGTCCTATCAAATATGAAAATATTTTTGAAAACTACAAGTCTCATGCGTTTAGTGGTAAAAAAATAATATAAAAAATCGTTCGGAAAATGAGTTTACTCCCTGGGTACTTTCTTTGTATACTTTTGACTATACCGGCCAAGCCCGGGATTTACGGGAAATCGCGGGTTTTCGTTTGCCGGCGATTAAACTTCTTTTATTCAGCGTGTCATCAAAAATGAAAACATTTTTTAAAACTACAAGTCTTATGCGTTTTAGTGGTGAAAAAATAATTTAAAAAATCGTTCTGGAAATGAGTTTACTCCCTGGGTACTTTCTTTGTATACTTTTGACTATACGGGCCGAGTCCAGGATTTACGGGAAATTGCAGGTTTTCGTTTGCCGGCGATTAAACTTCTTTTATTCAGCGTCTCATCAAAAATAAAAACATTTTTAAAAACTACAAGTCTCATGCGTTTTAGTGGTAAAATAATAATTTAAAAAATCGTTTGGGAAATGAGTTTACTCCCTGGGTACTTTCTTTGTATACTTTTGACTATACGGGCCGAGTCCAGGATTTACGGGAAATCGCAGGTTTTCGTTTGCCGGCGATTAAACTTCTTTTATTCAGCGTCTCATCAAAAATGAAAACATTTTTGAAAAATAAAAATCTTCATGCGTTTTAGTGGTGAAAAAATAATTTAAAAAAACGTTCGGGAAATGAGTTTACTCCCTGGGTACTTTCTTTGTATACTTTTGACTATACGGGCCGAGTCCGGGATTTAGGGAAATCGCAGGTTTTCGTTTGCCGGCGATTAAACTTCTTTTATTCAGCGTCTCATCAAAAATGAAAACATTTTTAAAAACTACAAGTCTTATGCGTTTTAGTGGTGAAAAAATAATTTAAAAAATTGTTCTGGAAATGAGTTTACTCTCAGGGTACTTTCTTTGTATACATTCCACTATACGTGCCAGGCCCGGGATTTACGGGAAATCGCGGGTTTTCGTTTGCCGGCGATTAAACTGCTTTTATTCAGCGTGTCATCAAAAATGAAAACATTTTTTAAAACTACAAGTCTTATGCGTTTTAGTGGTGAAAAAATAATTTAAAAAATCGTTCTGGAAATGAGTTTACTCCCTGGGTACTTTCTTTGTATACTTTTGACTATATGGGCCGAGTCCAGGATTTACGGGAAATTGCAGGTTTTCGTTTGCCGGCGATTAAACTTCTTTTATTCAGCGTCTCATCAAAAATAAAAACATTTTTAAAAACTACAAGTCTCATGCGTTTTAGTGGTAAAATAATAATTTAAAAAATCGTTTGGGAAATGAGTTTACTCCCTGGGTACTTTCTTTGTATACTTTTGACTATACGGGCCGAGTCCAGGATTTACGGGAAATCGCAGGTTTTCGTTTGCCGGCGATTAAACTTCTTTTATTCAGCGTCTCATCAAAAATGAAAACATTTTTGAAAAATAAAAATCTTCATGCGTTTTAGTGGTGAAAAAATAATTTAAAAAAACGTTCGGGAAATGAGTTTACTCCCTGGGTACTTTCTTTGTATACTTTTGACTATACGGGCCGAGTCCGGGATTTAGGGAAATCGCAGGTTTTCGTTTGCCGGCGATTAAACTTCTTTTATTCAGCGTCTCATCAAAAATGAAAACATTTTTAAAAACTACAAGTCTTATGCGTTTTAGTGGTGAAAAAATAATTTAAAAAATTGTTCTGGAAATGAGTTTACTCTCAGGGTACTTTCTTTGTATACATTCCACTATACGTGCCAAGCCCGGGATTTACGGGAAATCGCGGGTTTTCGTTTGCCGGCGATTAAACTGCTTTTATTCAGCGTCTCATCAAAAATGAAAACATTCTTGAAAACTACAAGTCTCATGCGTTTTAGTGGTGAAATAATAATTTAAAAAATCGTTTGGGAAATGAGTTTACTCCCTGGGTACTTTCTTTGTATACTTTTGACTATACGGGCCGAGTCCAGGATTTGCGGGAAATCGCAGGTTTTCGTTTGCCGGCGATTAAACTTCTTTTATTCAGCGTCTCATCAGAAATGAAAACATTTTTAAAAACTACAAGTCTCATGCGTTTTAGTGGTGAAAAAGTAATTTAAAAAATCGTTCGGGAAATGAGTTTACTCCCTGGGTACTTTCTTTGTATACTTATGACTATACGGGCCAAGCCCGGGATTTACGGGAAGTCGCTGGTTTTCGTTTGCCGCCGATTAAACTTCTTTTATTCAGCGTCTCATCAAAAATGAAAACATTTTTGAAAACTACAAGTCTCATGCGTTTTAGTGGTGAAAAAATAATTTAAAAAATCGTTCGGGAAATGAGTTTACTCCCCCCGGGTACTTTCTTTGTATACTTTTGACTATACGGGCCAAGCCCGGGATAACGGGAAATCGCGGATTTTCGTTTGCCGGCGATTAAACTGCTTTTATTCAGCGTCTCATCAAAAATGAAAACATTCTTGAAAACTACAAGTCTCATGCGTTTTAGTGGTGAAATAATAATTTAAAAAATCGTTTGGGAAATGAGTTTACTCCCTGGGTACTTTCTTTGTATACTTTTGACTATACGGGCCGAGTCCAGGATTTACGGGAAATCGCAGGTTTTTGTTTGCCGGCGATTAAACTTCTTTTATTCAGCGTCTCATCAAAAATGAAAACATTTTTAAAAACTACAAGTCTCATGCGTTTTAGTGGTGAAAAAGTAATTTAAAAAATCGTTCGGGAAATGAGTTTACTCCCTGGGTGCTTTCTTTGTATACTTTTGACTATGCGGGCCGAGTCTGGGATTTAGGGAAATCGCAGGTTTTCGTTTGCCGGCGATTAAACTGCTTTTATTCAGCGTCTCATCAAAAGTGAAAACATTTTTAAAAACTACAAGTCTCATGCGTTTTAGTGGTGAAAAAGTAATTTAAAAAATCGTTCGGGAAATGAGTTTACTGCCTGGGTACTTTCTTTGTATACTTATGACTATACGGGCCAAGCCCGGGATTTACGGGAAGTCGCTGGTTTTCGTTTGCCGCCGATTAAACTTCTTTTATTCAGCGTCTCATCAAAAATGAAAACATTTTTGAAAACTACAAGTCTCATGCGTTTTAGTGGTGAAAAAATAATTTAAAAAATCGTTCGGGAAATGAGTTTACTCCCCCCGGGTACTTTCTTTGTATACTTTTGACTATACGGGCCGAGTCCAGGATTTACGGGAAATCGCAGGTTTTCGTTTGCCGGCGATTAAACTTCTTTTATTCAGCGTCTCATCAAAAATGAAAACATTTTTAAAAACTACAAGTCTCATGCGTTTTAGTGGTGAAAAAGTAATTTAAAAAATCGTTCGGGAAATGAGTTTACTCCCTGGGTGCTTTCTTTGTATACTTTTGACTATGCGGGCCGAGTCTGGGATTTAGGGAAATCGCAGGTTTTCGTTTGCCGGCGATTAAACTGGTTTTATTCAGCGTCTCATCAAAAATGAAAACATTTTTGAAAACTAAAATTCTCATGCGTTTTAGTGGTGAAAAAATAATTTAAAAAATCGTTCGGGAAATGAGTTTACTCCCCCCGGGTACTTTCTTTGTATACTTTTGACTATACGGGCCAAGCCGGTATTTACGGGAAATCGCGGGTTTTCGTTTGCCGGCGATTAAACTTCTTTTATTCAGCGTCTCATCAAAAATGAAAACATTTTTAAAAACTACAAGTCTTATGCGTTTAGTGGTAAAAAAATAATATAAAAAATCGTTCGGGAAATGAGTTTACTCCCTGGGTACTTTCTTTGTATACTTTTGACTATACGGGCCAAGCCCGGGATAACGGGAAATCGCGGATTTTCGTTTGCCGGCGATTAAACTGCTTTTATTCAGCGTCTCATCAAAAATGAAAACATTCTTGAAAACTACAAGTCTCATGCGTTTTAGTGGTGAAATAATAATTTAAAAAATCGTTTGGGAAATGAGTTTACTCCCTGGGTACTTTCTTTGTATACTTTTGACTATACGGGCCGAGTCCAGGATTTACGGGAAATCGCAGGTTTTCGTTTGCCGGCGATTAAACTTCTTTTATTCAGCGTCTCATCAAAAATGAAAACATTTTTAAAAACTACAAGTCTCATGCGTTTTAGTGGTGAAAAAGTAATTTAAAAAATCGTTCGGGAAATGAGTTTACTCCCTGGGTGCTTTCTTTGTATACTTTTGACTATGCGGGCCGAGTCTGGGATTTAGGGAAATCGCAGGTTTTCGTTTGCCGGCGATTAAACTGGTTTTATTCAGCGTCTCATCAAAAATGAAAACATTTTTGAAAACTAAAATTCTCATGCGTTTTAGTGGTGAAAAAATAATTTAAAAAATCGTTCTGGAAATGAGTTTACTCACAGGGTACTTTCTTTGTATACATTCGACTATACGGGCCAAGCCCGGGATTTACGGGAAATCGCGGGTTTTCGTTTTCCGGCGATTAAAACTCTTTCATTAAGCGTCTCATCAAAAATGAAAATATTTTTGAAAACTACAAGTCTCATGCGTTTTAGTTTTGAAAAAAAAATTTAAAAAATCGTTCGGGAAATGAGTTTACTCCCTGGGTACTTTCTTTGTATACATTCGACTATACGGGCCAAGACCCGGATATACGGGAAAACGCGGGATATCGTTTGCCGGCGATTAAACCTCTTTCATTAAGCGTCTCATCAAAAATGAAAACATTTTTGAAAACTACAAGTCTCATGCGTTTTAGTGGTGAAAAAATAATTCAAAAAATCGTTCGGGAAATGAGTTTACTCCCTGGGTACTTTCTTTGTATACTTTTGACTATACGGGTCGAGTCCGGGATTTACGGGAAATCGCGGATTTTCGTTTGCCGGCGATTAAACTTCCTTTATTCAGCGTCCCATCAAATATGAAAATATTTTTGAAAACTACAAGTCTCATGCGTTTAGTGGTAAAAAAATAATATAAAAAATCGTTCGGGAAATGAGTTTACTCCCTGGGTACTTTCTTTGTATACTTTTGACTATACGGGCCAAGCCCGGGATTACGGGAAATCGCGGATTTTCGTTTGCCGGCGATTAAACTTCTTTTATTCAGCGTCTCAACAAAAGTGAAAACATTTTTAAAAAATACAAGTCTTATGCGTTTTAGTGGTGAAAAAATAATTTAAAAAATTGTTCGGGAAATGAGTTTACTCCCTGGGTACTTTCTTTGTATACTTTTGACTATACGGGCCAAGCCCGGGATTTACGGGAAGTCGCTGGTTTTCGTTTGCCGGCGATTAAACTTCTTTTATTCAGCGTCTCATCAAAAATGAAAACATTTTTGAAAACTACAAGTCTCATGCGTCATGCGTTTTAGTGGTGAAAAATAATTTAAAAAATCGTTCGGGAAATGAGTTTACTCCCTGGATACTTTCTTTGTATACTTATGACTATACGGGCCAAGCCCGGGATTTACGGGAAGTCGCTGGTTTTTGTTTGCCGCCGATTAAACTTCTTTTATTCAGCGTCTCATCAAAAATGAAAACATTTTTGAAAACTACAAGTCTCATGCGTTTTAGTGGTGAAAAAATAATTTAAAAAATCGTTCGGGAAATGAGTTTACTCCCTGGATACTTTCTTTGTATACTTATGACTATACGGGCCAAGCCCGGGATTTACGGGAAGTCGCTGGTTTTTGTTTGCCGCCGATTAAACTTCTTTTATTCAGCGTCTCATCAAAAATGAAAACATTTTTGAAAACTACAAGTCTCATGCGTTTTAGTGGTGAAAAAATAATTTAAAAAATCGTTCGGGAAATGAGTTTACTCCCCGGGTACTTTCTTTGTATACTTTTGACTATACGGGCCAAGCCCGGGATAACGGGAAATCGCGGATTTTCGTTTGCCGGCGATTAAACTGCTTTTATTGAGCGTCTCATCAAAAATGAAAACATTCTTGAAAACTACAAGTCTCATGCGTTTTAGTGGTGAAATAATAATTTAAAAAATCGTTTGGGAAATGAGTTTACTCCCTGGGTACTTTCTTTGTATACTTTTGACTATACGGGCCGAGTCCAGGATTTACGGGAAATCGCAGGTTTTCGTTTGCCGGCGATTAAACTTCTTTTATTCAGCGTCTCATCAAAAATGAAAACATTTTTAAAAACTACAAGTCTCATGCGTTTTAGTGGTGAAAAATTAATTTAAAAAATCGTTCGGGAAATGAGTTTACTCCCCCCGGGTACTTTCTTTGTATACTTTTGACTATACGGGCCAAGCCGGTATTTACGGGAAATCGCGGGTTTTCGTTTGCCGGCGATTAAACTTCTTTTATTCAGCGTCTCATCAAAAATTGAAAACATTTTTAAAAACTACAAGTCTTATGCGTTTAGTGGTAAAAAAATAATATAAAAAATCGTTCGGGAAATGAGTTTACTCCCTGGGTACTTTCTTTGTATACTTTTGACTATACGGGCCAAGCCCGGGATAACGGGAAATCGCGGATTTTCGTTTGCCGGGGATTAAACTGCTTTTATTCAGCGTCTCATCAAAAATGAAAACATTCTTGAAAACTACAAGTCTCATGCGTTTTAGTGGTGAAATAATAATTTAAAAAATCGTTTGGGAAATGAGTTTACTCCCTGGGTACTTTCTTTGTATACTTTTGACTATACGGGCCGAGTCCAGGATTTACGGGAAATCGCAGGTTTTCGTTTGCCGGCGATTAAACTTCTTTTATTCAGCGTCTCATCAAAAATGAAAACATTTTTAAAAACTACAAGTCTCATGCGTTTTAGTGGTGAAAAAGTAATTTAAAAAATCGTTCGGGAAATGAGTTTACTCCCTGGGTGCTTTCTTTGTATACTTTTGACTATGCGGGCCGAGTCTGGGATTTAGGGAAATCACAGGTTTTCGTTTGCCGGCGATTAAACTGGTTTTATTCAGCGTCTCATCAAAATTGAAAACATTTTTGAAAACTAAAATTCTCATGCGTTTTAGTGGTGAAAAAATAATTTAAAAAATCGTTCTGGAAATGAGTTTACTCACAGGGTACTTTCTTTGTATACATTCGACTATACGGGCCAAGCCCGGGATTTACGGGAAATCGCGGGTTTTCGTTTTCCGGCGATTAAAACTCTTTCATTAAGCGTCTCATCAAAAATGAAAATATTTTTGAAAACTACAAGTCTCATGCGTTTTAGTTTTGAAAAAAAAATTTAAAAAATCGTTCGGGAAATGAGTTTACTCCCTGGGTACTTTCTTTGTATACATTCGACTATACGGGCCAAGACCCGGATATACGGGAAAACGCGGGATATCGTTTGCTGGCGATTAAACTTCTTTTATTCAGCGTCTCATCAAAAATGAAAACATTTTTGAAAACTACAAGTCTCATGCGTTTTAGTGGTGAAAAAATAATTCAAAAAATCGTTCGGGAAATGAGTTTACTCCCTGGGTACTTTCTTTGTATACTTTTGACTATACGGGCCGAGTCCGGGATTTACGGGAAATCGCGGATTTTCGTTTGCCGGCGATTAAACTTCCTTTATTCAGCGTCCCATCAAATATGAAAATATTTTTGAAAACTACAAGTCTCATGCGTTTAGTGGCAAAAAAATACTATAAAAAATCGTTCGGGAAATGAGTTTACTCCCTGGGTACTTTCTTTGTATACTTTTGACTATACGGGCCAAGCCCGGTATTACGGGAAATCGCGGATTTTCGTTTGCCGGCGATTAAACTTCTTTTATTCAGCGTCTCAACAAAAGTGAAAACATTTTTAAAAACTACAAGTCTTATGCGTTTTAGTGGTGAAAAAATAATTTAAAAAATTGTTCGGGAAATTAGTTTACTCCCTGGGTACTTTCTTTGTATACTTTTGACTATACGGGCCAAGCCCGGGATTTACGGGAAGTCGCTGGTTTTCGTTTGCCGGCGATTAAACTTCTTTTATTCAGCGTCTCATCAAAAATGAAAACATTTTTGAAAACTACAAGTCTCATGCGTCATGCGTTTTAGTGGTGAAAAAATAATTTAAAAAATCGTTCGGGAAATGAGTTTACTCCCTGGGTACTTTCTTTGTATACTTATGACTATACGGGCCGAGTCCAGGATTTACGGGAAATCGCAGGTTTTCGTTTGCCGGCGATTAAACTTCTTTTATTCAGCGTCTCATCAAAAATGGACACATTTTTGAAAAATAAAAATCTTCATGTGTTTTAGTGGTGAAAAAATAATTTAAAAAATCGTTCGGGAAATGAGTTTACTCCCTGGGTACTTTCTTTGTATACTTTTGACTATACGGGCCGAGTCCGGGATTTAGGGAAATCGCAGGTTTTCGTTTGCCGGCGATTAAACTTCTTTTATTCAGCGTCTCATCAAAAATGAAAACATTTTTAAAAACTAGAAGTCCTATGCGTTTTAGTGGTGAAATAATAATTTAAAAAATCGTTTGGGAAATGAGTTTACTCCCTGGGTACTTTCTTTGTATACTTTTGACTATACGGGCCGAGTCCAGGATTTGCGGGAAATCGCAGGTTTTCGTTTGCCGGCGATTAAACTTCTTTTATTCAGCGTCTCATCAGAAATGAAAACATTTTTAAAAACTACAAGTCTCATGCGTTTTAGTGGTGAAAAAGTAATTTAAAAAATCGTTCGGGAAATGAGTTTACTCCCTGGGTACTTTCTTTGTATACTTATGACTATACGGGCCAAGCCCGGGATTTACGGGAAGTCGCTGGTTTTCGTTTGCCGCCGATTAAACTTCTTTTATTCAGCGTCTCATCAAAAATGAAAACATTTTTGAAAACTACAAGTCTCATGCGTTTTAGTGGTGAAAAAATAATTTAAAAAATCGTTCGGGAAAGGAGTTTACTCCCCCCGGGTACTTTCTTTGTATACTTTTGACTATACGGGCCGAGTCCAGGATTTACGGGAAATCGCAGGTTTTCGTTTGCCGGCGATTAAACTTCTTTTATTCAGCGTCTCATCAAAAATGAAAACATTTTTGAAAAATAAAAATCTTCATGCGTTTTAGTGGTGAAAAAATAATTTAAAAAATCGTTCGGGAAATGAGTTTACTCCCTGGGTACTTTCTTTGTATACTTATGACTATACGGGCCAAGCCCGGGATTTACGGGAAGTCGCTGGTTTTTGTTTGCCGCCGATTAAACTTCTTTTATTCAGCGTCTCATCAAAAATGAAAACATTTTTGAAAACTACAAGTCTCATGCGTTTTAGTGGTGAAAAAATAATTGAAAAAATCGTTCGGGAAATGAGTTTACTCCCCGGGTACTTTCTTTGTATACTTTTGACTATACGGGCCAAGCCGGTATTTACGGGAAATCGCGGGTTTTCGTTTGCCGGCGATTAAACTTCTTTTATTCAGCGTCTCATCAAAAATGAAATCATTTTTAAAAACTACAAGTCTTATGCGTTTTAGTGGTGAAAAAATAATTTAAAAAATCGTTCGGGAAATGAGTTTACTCCCTGGATACTTTCTTTGTATACTTTTGACTATACGGGCCGAGTCCGGGATTTAGGGAAATCGCAGGTTTTCGTTTGCCGGCGATTAAACTTCTTTTATTCAGCGTCTCATCAAAAATGAAAACATTTTTAAAAACTAGAAGTCCTATGCGTTTTAGTGGTGAAATAATAATTTAAAAAATCGTTTGGGAAATGAGTTTACTCCCTGGGTACTTTCTTTGTATACTTTTGACTATACGGGCCGAGTCCAGGATTTGCGGGAAATCGCAGGTTTTCGTTTGCCGGCGATTAAACTTCTTTTATTCAGCGTCTCATCAGAAATGAAAACATTTTTAAAAACTACAAGTCTCATGCGTTTTAGTGGTGAAAAAGTAATTTAAAAAATCGTTCGGGAAATGAGTTTACTCCCTGGGTACTTTCTTTGTATACTTATGACTATACGGGCCAAGCCCGGGATTTACGGGAAGTCGCTGGTTTTCGTTTGCCGCCGATTAAACTTCTTTTATTCAGCGTCTCATCAAAAATGAAAACATTTTTGAAAACTACAAGTCTCATGCGTTTTAGTGGTGAAAAAATAATTTAAAAAATCGTTCGGGAAAGGAGTTTACTCCCCCCGGGTACTTTCTTTGTATACTTTTGACTATACGGGCCGAGTCCAGGATTTACGGGAAATCGCAGGTTTTCGTTTGCCGGCGATTAAACTTCTTTTATTCAGCGTCTCATCAAAAATGAAAACATTTTTGAAAAATAAAAATCTTCATGCGTTTTAGTGGTGAAAAAATAATTTAAAAAATCGTTCGGGAAATGAGTTTACTCCCTGGGTACTTTCTTTGTATACTTATGACTATACGGGCCAAGCCCGGGATTTACGGGAAGTCGCTGGTTTTTGTTTGCCGCCGATTAAACTTCTTTTATTCAGCGTCTCATCAAAAATGAAAACATTTTTGAAAACTACAAGTCTCATGCGTTTTAGTGGTGAAAAAATAATTTAAAAAATCGTTCGGGAAATGAGTTTACTCCCCGGGTACTTTCTTTGTATACTTTTGACTATACGGGCCAAGCCGGTATTTACGGGAAATCGCGGGTTTTCGTTTGCCGGCGATTAAACTTCTTTTATTCAGCGTCTCATCAAAAATGAAATCATTTTTAAAAACTACAAGTCTTATGCGTTTTAGTGGTGAAAAAATAATTTAAAAAATCGTTCGGGAAATGAGTTTACTCCCTGGATATTTTCTTTGTATACTTTTGACTATACGGGCCGAGTCCGGGATTTACGGGAAATCGCGGGTTTTCGTTTGCCGGCGATTAAACTTCTTTTATTCAGCGTCTCATCAAAAATGAAAACATTTTTGAAAACAACAAGTCTCATGCGTTTTAGTGGTGAAAAAATAATTTAAAAAATCGTTCGGGAAATGAGTTTACTCCCTGGGTACTTTCTTTGTATACTTTTGACTATACGGGCCGAGCCGGGATTTACGGGAAATCGCGGATTTTCGTTTGCCGGCGATTAAACTTCTTTTATTCAGCGTCTCATCAAAAATAAAAACATTTTTAAAAACTACAAGTCTCATGCGTTTTAGTGGTAAAATAATAATTTAAAAAATCGTTTGGGAAATGAGTTTACTCCCTGGGTACTTTCTTTGTATACTTTTGACTATACGGGCCGAGTCCAGGATTTACGGGAAATCGCAGGTTTTCGTTTGCCGGCGATTAAACTTCTTTTATTCAGCGTCTCATCAAAAATGGACACATTTTTGAAAAATAAAAATCTTCATGTGTTTTAGTGGTGAAAAAATAATTTAAAAAATCGTTCGGGAAATGAGTTTACTCCCTGGGTACTTTCTTTGTATACTTTTGACTATACGGGCCGAGTCCGGGATTTAGGGAAATCGCAGGTTTTCGTTTGCCGGCGATTAAACTTCTTTTATTCAGCGTCTCATCAAAAATGAAAACATTTTTAAAAACTAGAAGTCCTATGCGTTTTAGTGGTGAAATAATAATTTAAAAAATCGTTTGGGAAATGAGTTTACTCCCTGGGTACTTTCTTTGTATACTTTTGACTATACGGGCCGAGTCCAGGATTTGCGGGAAATCGCAGGTTTTCGTTTGCCGGCGATTAAACTTCTTTTATTCAGCGTCTCATCAGAAATGAAAACATTTTTAAAAACTACAAGTCTCATGCGTTTTAGTGGTGAAAAAGTAATTTAAAAAATCGTTCGGGAAATGAGTTTACTCCCTGGGTACTTTCTTTGTATACTTATGACTATACGGGCCAAGCCCGGGATTTACGGGAAGTCGCTGGTTTTCGTTTGCCGCCGATTAAACTTCTTTTATTCAGCGTCTCATCAAAAATGAAAACATTTTTGAAAACTACAAGTCTCATGCGTTTTAGTGGTGAAAAAATAATTTAAAAAATCGTTCGGGAAAGGAGTTTACTCCCCCCGGGTACTTTCTTTGTATACTTTTGACTATACGGGCCGAGTCCAGGATTTACGGGAAATCGCAGGTTTTCGTTTGCCGGCGATTAAACTTCTTTTATTCAGCGTCTCATCAAAAATGAAAACATTTTTGAAAAATAAAAATCTTCATGCGTTTTAGTGGTGAAAAAATAATTTAAAAAATCGTTCGGGAAATGAGTTTACTCCCTGGGTACTTTCTTTGTATACTTTTGACTATACGGGCCGAGTCCGGGATTTAGGGAAATCGCAGGTTTTCGTATGCCGGCGATTAAACTTCTTTTATTCAGCGTCTCATCAAAAATGAAAACATTTTTAAAAACTACAAGTCCTATGCGTTTTAGTGGTGAAATAATAATTTAAAAAATCGTTTGGGAAATGAGTTTACTCCCTGGGTACTTTCTTTGTATACTTTTGACTATACGGGCCGAGTCCAGGATTTGCGGGAAATCGCAGGTTTTC
This sequence comes from Hydractinia symbiolongicarpus, assembly GCF_029227915.1. Lineage (NCBI taxonomy): Eukaryota > Metazoa > Cnidaria > Hydrozoa > Anthoathecata > Hydractiniidae > Hydractinia > Hydractinia symbiolongicarpus. The sequence goes on along the minus strand of NC_079887.1, from coordinate 28,035,856 downwards.
GTTTGCCGGCGATTAAACTTCTTTTATTCAGCGTCTCATCAGAAATGAAAACATTTTTAAAAACTACAAGTCTCATGCGTTTTAGTGGTGAAAAAGTAATTTAAAAAATCGTTTGGGAAATGAGTTTACTCCCTGGGTACTTTCTTTGTATACTTATGACTATACGGGCCAAGCCCGGGATTTACGGGAAGTCGCTGGTTTTCGTTTGCCGCCGATTAAACTTCTTTTATTCAGCGTCTCATCAAAAATGAAAACATTTTTGAAAACTACAAGTCTCATGCGTTTTAGTGGTGAAAAAATAATTTAAAAAATCGTTCGGGAAATGAGTTTACTCCCCCCGGGTACTTTCTTTGTATACTTTTGACTATACGGGCCAAGCCGGTATTTACGGGAAATCGCGGGTTTTCGTTTGCCGGCGATTAAACTTCTTTTATTCAGCGTCTCATCAAAAATGAAAACATTTTAAAAAACTACAAGTCTTATGCGTTTTAGTGGTGAAAAAATAATTTAAAAAATCGTTCTGGAAATGAGTTTACTCCCTGGGTACTTTCTTTGTATACTTTTGACTATACGGGCCGAGTCCGGGATTTAGGGAAATCACAGGTTTTCGTTTGCCGGCGATTAAACTGCTTTTATTCAGCGTCACATCAAAAATGAAAACTTTTTTAAAAACTACAAGTCTCATGCGTTTTAGTGGTGAAAAAATAATTTAAAAAATCGTTTGGGAAATGAGTTTACTCCCTGGGTACTTTCTTTGTATACTTTTGACTATACGGGCCAAGCCGGGATTTATGGGAAATCGCGGGTTTTCGTTTGCCGGCGATTAAACTTCTTTTATTCAGCGTCTCATCAAAAATGAAAACATTTTTAAAAACTGCAAGTCTCATGCGTTTTAGTGGTGAAAATATAATTTAAAAAATCGTTCTGAAAATGAGTTTACTCCCTGGGTACTTTCTTTGTATACTTTTGACTATACGGGCCGAGTCCGGGATTTAGGGAAATCGCAGGTTTTTGTTTGCCGGCGATTAAACTGCTTTTATTCAGCGTCTCATCAAAAATGAAAACATTCTTGAAAACTACAAGTCTCATGCGTTTTAGTGGTGAAATAATAATTTAAAAAATCGTTTGGGAAATGAGTTTACTCCCTGGGTACTTTCTTTGTATACTTTTGACTATACGGGCCGAGTCCAGGATTTACGGGAAATCGCAGGTTTTCGTTTGCCGGCGATTAAACTTCTTTTATTCAGCGTCTCATCAAAAATGAAAACATTTTTAAAAACTACAAGTCTCATGCGTTTTAGTGGTGAAAAAATAATTCAAAAAATCGTTCGGGAAATGAGTTTACTCCCTGTGTACTTTCTTTGTATACTTTTGACTATACGGGCCGAGTCCGGGATTTACGGGAAATCGCGGATTTTCGTTTGCCGGCGATTAAACTTCTTTTATTCAGCGTCCCATCAAATATGAAAATATTTTTGAAAACTACAAGTCTCATGCGTTTAGTGGTAAAAAAATAATATAAAAAATCGTTCGGGAAATGAGTTTACTCCCTTGGTACTTTCTTTGTATACTTTTGACTATACGGGCCAAGCCCGGGATAACGGGAAATCGCGGATTTTCGTTTGCCGGCGATTAAACTGCTTTTATTCAGCGTCTCATCAAAAATGAAAACATTCTTGAAAACTACAAGTCTCATGCGTTTTAGTGGTGAAATAATAATTTAAAAAATCGTTTGGGAAATGAGTTTACTCCCTGGGTACTTTCTTTGTATACTTTTGACTATACGGGCCGAGTCCAGGATTTACGGGAAATCGCAGGTTTTCGTTTGCCGGCGATTAAACTTCTTTTATTCAGCGTCTCATCAAAAATGAAAACATTTTTAAAAACTACAAGTCTCATGCGTTTTAGTGGTGAAAAAGTAATTTAAAAAATCGTTCGGGAAATGAGTTTACTCCCTGGGTGCTTTCTTTGTATACTTTTGACTATGCGGGCCGAGTCTGGGATTTAGGGAAATCGCAGGTTTTCGTTTGCCGGCGATTAAACTGGTTTTATTCAGCGTCTCATCAAAAATGAAAACATTTTTGAAAACTAAAATTCTCATGCGTTTTAGTGGTGAAAAAATAATTTAAAAAATCGTTCTGGAAATGAGTTTACTCACAGGGTACTTTCTTTGTATACATTCGACTATACGGGCCAAGCCCGGGATTTACGGGAAATCGCGGGTTTTCGTTTTCCGGCGATTAAAACTCTTTCATTAAGCGTCTCATCAAAAATGAAAATATTTTTGAAAACTACAAGTCTCATGCGTTTTAGTTTTGAAAAAATAATTTAAAAAATCGTTCGGGAAATGAGTTTACTCCCTGGGTACTTTCTTTGTATACATTCGACTATACGGGCCAAGACCCGGATATACGGGAAAACGCGGGATATCGTTTGCCGGCGATTAAACCTCTTTCATTAAGCGTCTCATCAAAAATGAAAACATTTTTGAAAACTACAAGTCTCATGCGTTTTAGTGGTGAAAAAATAATTCAAAAAATCGTTCGGGAAATGAGTTTACTCCCTGGGTACTTTCTTTGTATACTTTTGACTATACGGGCCGAGTCCGGGATTTACGGGAAATCGCGGATTTTCGTTTGCCGGCGATTAAACTTCCTTTATTCAGCGTCCCATCAAATATGAAAATATTTTTGAAAACTACAAGTCTCATGCGTTTAGTGGTAAAAAAATAATATAAAAAATCGTTCGGGAAATGAGTTTACTCCCTGGGTACTTTCTTTGTATACTTTTGACTATACGGGCCAAGCCCGGGATTACGGGAAATCGCGGATTTTCGTTTGCCGGCGATTAAACTTCTTTTATTCAGCGTCTCAACAAAAGTGAAAACATTTTTAAAAACTACAAGTCTTATGCGTTTTAGTGGTGAAAAAATAATTTAAAAAATTGTTCGGGAAATGAGTTTACTCCCTGGGTACTTTCTTTGTATACTTTTGACTATACGGGCCAAGCCCGGGATTTACGGGAAGTCGCTGGTTTTCGTTTGCCGGCGATTAAACTTCTTTTATTCAGCGTCTCATCAAAAATGAAAACATTTTTGAAAACTACAAGTCTCATGCGTCATGCGTTTTAGTGGTGAAAAAATAATTTAAAAAATCGTTCGTGAAATGAGTTTACTCCCTGGGTACTTTCTTTGTATACTTATGACTATACGGGCCAAGCCCGGGATTTACGGGAAGTCGCTGGTTTTTGTTTGCCGCCGATTAAACTTCTTTTATTCAGCGTCTCATCAAAAATGAAAACATTTTTGAAAACTACAAGTCTCATGCGTTTTAGTGGTGAAAAAATAATTTAAAAAATCGTTCGGGAAATGAGTTTACTCCCCGGGTACTTTCTTTGTATACTTTTGACTATACGGGCCAAGCCCGGGATTACGGGAAATCGCGGATTTTCGTTTGCCGGCGTTCTGGAAATGAGTTTACTCACAGGGTACTTTCTTTGTATACATTCGACTATACGGGCCAAGCCCGGGATTTACGGGAAATCGCGGGTTTTCGTTTTCCGGCGATTAAAACTCTTTCATTAAGCGTCTCATCAAAAATGAAAATATTTTTGAAAACTACAAGTCTCATGCGTTTTAGTTTTGAAAAAATAATTTAAAAAATCGTTCGGGAAATGAGTTTACTCCCTGGGTACTTTATTTGTATACATTCGACTATACGGGCCAAGACCCGGATATACGGGAAAACGCGGGATATCGTTTGCCGGCGATTAAACCTCTTTCATTAAGCGTCTCATCAAAAATGAAAACATTTTTGAAAACTACAAGTCTCATGCGTTTTAGTGGTGAAAAAATAATTCAAAAAATCGTTCGGGAAATGAGTTTACTCCCTGGGTACTTTCTTTGTATACTTTTGACTATACGGGCCGAGTCCGGGATTTACGGGAAATCGCGGATTTTCGTTTGCCGGCGATTAAACTTCCTTTATTCAGCGTCCCATCAAATATGAAAATATTTTTGAAAACTACAAGTCTCATGCGTTTAGTGGTAAAAAAATAATATAAAAAATCGTTCGGGAAATGAGTTTACTCCCTGGGTACTTTCTTTGTATACTTTTGACTATACGGGCCAAGCCCGGGATTTACGGGAAATCGCGGGTTTTCGTTTGCCGGCGATTAAACTTCTTTTATTCAGCGTCTCATCAAAAATGAAAACATTTTAAAAAACTACAAGTCTTATGCGTTTTAGTGGTGAAAAAATAATTTAAAAAATTGTTCGGGAAATGAGTTTACTCCCTGGGTACTTTCTTTGTATACTTTTGACTATACGGGCCAAGCCCGGGATTTACGGGAAGTCGCTGGTTTTCGTTTGCCGGCGATTAAACTTCTTTTATTCAGCGTCTCATCAAAAATGAAAACATTTTTGAAAACTACAAGTCTCATGCGTCATGCGTTTTCGTGGTGAAAAAATAATTTAAAAAATCGTTCGGGAAATGAGTTTACTCCCTGGGTACTTTCTTTGTATACTTATGACTATACGGGCCAAGCCCGGGATTTACGGGAAGTCGCTGGTTTTTGTTTGCCGCCGATTAAACTTCTTTTATTCAGCGTCTCATCAAAAATGAAAACATTTTTGAAAACTACAAGTCTCATGCGTTTTAGTGGTGAAAAAATAATTTAAAAAATCGTTCGGGAAATGAGTTTACTCCCCGGGTACTTTCTTTGTATACTTTTGACTATACGGGCCAAGCCGGTATTTACGGGAAATCGCGGGTTTTCGTTTGCCGGCGATTAAACTTCTTTTATTAAGCGTCTCATCAAAAATGAAAACATTTTTGAAAACTACAAGTCTCATGCGTTTTAGTGGTGAAAAAGTAATTTAAAAAATCGTTCGGGAAATGAGTTTACTCCCTGGGTGCTTTCTTTGTATACTTTTGACTATGCGGGCCGAGTCTGGGATTTAGGGAAATCGCAGGTTTTCGTTTGCCGGCGATTAAACTGGTTTTATTCAGCGTCTCATCAAAAATGAAAACATTTTTGAAAACTAAAATTCTCATGCGTTTTAGTGGTGAAAAAATAATTTAAAAAATCGTTCTGGAAATGAGTTTACTCACAGGGTACTTTCTTTGTATACATTCGACTATACGGGCCAAGCCCGGGATTTACGGGAAATCGCGGGTTTTCGTTTTCCGGCGATTAAAACTCTTTCATTAAGCGTCTCATCAAAAATGAAAATATTTTTGAAAACTACAAGTCTCATGCGTTTTAGTTTTGAAAAAATAATTTAAAAAATCGTTCGGGAAATGAGTTTACTCCCTGGGTACTTTCTTTGTATACATTCGACTATACGGGCCAAGACCCGGATATACGGGAAAACGCGGGATATCGTTTGCCGGCGATTAAACCTCTTTCATTCAGCGTCTCATCAAAAATGAAAACATTTTTGAAAACTACAAGTCTCATGCGTTTTAGTGGTGAAAAAATAATTCAAAAAATCGTTCGGGAAATGAGTTTACTCCCTGGGTACTTTCTTTGTATACTTTTGACTATACGGGCCGAGTCCGGGATTTACGGGAAATCGCGGATTTTCGTTTGCCGGCGATTAAACTTCCTTTATTCAGCGTCCCATCAAATATGAAAATATTTTTGAAAACTACAAGTCTCATGCGTTTAGTGGTAAAAAAATAATATAAAAAATCGTTCGGGAAATGAGTTTACTCCCTGGGTACTTTCTTTGTATACTTTTGACTATACGGGCCAAGCCCGGGATTACGGGAAATCGCGGATTTTCGTTTGCCGGCGATTAAACTTCTTTTATTCAGCGTCTCAACAAAAGTGAAAACATTTTTAAAAACTACAAGTCTTATGCGTTTTAGTGGTGAAAAAATAATTTAAAAAATTGTTCGGGAAATGAGTTTACTCCCTGGGTACTTTCTTTGTATACTTTTGACTATACGGGCCAAGCCCGGGATTTACGGGAAGTCGCTGGTTTTCGTTTGCCGGCGATTAAACTTCTTTTATTCAGCGTCTCATCAAAAATGAAAACATTTTTGAAAACTACAAGTCTCATGCGTCATGCGTTTTAGTGATGAAAAAATAATTTAAAAAATCGTTCGTGAAATGAGTTTACTCCCTGGGTACTTTCTTTGTATACTTATGACTATACGGGCCAAGCCCGGGATTTACGGGAAGTCGCTGGTTTTTGTTTGCCGCCGATTAAACTTCTTTTATTCAGCGTCTCATCAAAAATGAAAACATTTTTGAAAACTACAAGTCTCATGCGTTTTAGTGGTGAAAAAATAATTTAAAAAATCGTTCGGGAAATGAGTTTACTCCCCGGGTACTTTCTTTGTATACTTTTGACTATACGGGCCAAGCCGGTATTTACGGGATATCGCGGGTTTTCGTTTGCCGGCGATTAAACTTCTTTTATTCAGCGTCTCATCAAAAATGAAATCATTTTTAAAAACTACAAGTCTTATGCGTTTTAGTGGTGAAAAAATAATTTAAAAAATCGTTCGGGAAATGAGTTTACTCCCTGGATACTTTCTTTGTATACTTTTGACTATACGGGCCGAGTCCGGGATTTACGGGAAATCGCGGGTTTTCGTTTGCCGGCGATTAAACTTCTTTTATTCAGCGTCTCATCAAAAATGAAAACATTTTTGAAAACAACAAGTCTCATGCGTTTTAGTGGTGAAAAAATAATTTAAAAAATCGTTCGGGAAATGAGTTTACTCCCTGGGTACTTTCTTTGTATACTTTTGACTATACGGGCCGAGCCCGGGATTTACGGGAAATCGCGGATTTTCGTTTGCCGGCGATTAAACTTCTTTTATTCAGCGTCCCATCAAATATGAAAATATTTTTGAAAAGTACAAGTCTCATGCGTTTAGTGGTAAAAAAATAATATAAAAAATCGTTCGGGAAATGAGTTTACTCCCTGGGTACTTTCTTTGTATACTTTTGACTATACGGGCCAAGCCGGGATTTATGGGAAATCGCGGGTTTTCGTTTGCCGGCGATTAAACTTCTTTTATTCAGCGTCTCATCAAAAATGAAAACATTTTTAAAAACTGCAAGTCTCATGCGTTTTAGTGGTGAAAATATAATTTAAAAAATCGTTCTGGAAATGAGTTTACTCCCTGGGTACTTTCTTTGTATACTTTTGACTATACGGGCCGAGTCCGGGATTTAGGGAAATCGCAGGTTTTTGTTTGCCGGCGATTAAACTGCCTTTATTCAGCGTCTCATCAAAAATGAAAACATTCTTGAAAACTACAAGTCTCATGCGTTTTAGTGGTGAAATAATAATTTAAAAAATCGTTTGGGAAATGAGTTTACTCCCTGGGTACTTTCTTTGTATACTTTTGACTATACGGGCCGAGTCCAGGATTTACGGGAAATTGCAGGTTTTCGTTTGCCGGCGATTAAACTTCTTTTGTTCAGCGTCTCATCAAAAATGAAAACATTTTTAAAAACTACAAGTCTCATGCGTTTTAGTGGTGAAAAAATAATTCAAAAAATCGTTCGGGAAATGAGTTTACTCCCTGAGTACTTTCTTTGTATACTTTTGACTATACGGGCCAAGCCCGGGATTTACGGGAAGTCGCTGGTTTTCGTTTGCCGGCGATTAAACTTCTTTTATTCAGCGTCTCATCAAAAATGAAAACATTTTTGAAAACTACAAGTCTCATGCGTCATGCGTTTTCGTGGTGAAAAAATAATTTAAAAAATCGTTCGGGAAATGAGTTTACTCCCTGGGTACTTTCTTTGTATACTTATGACTATACGGGCCAAGCCCGGGATTTACGGGAAGTCGCTGGTTTTTGTTTGCCGCCGATTAAACTTCTTTTATTCAGCGTCTCATCAAAAATGAAAACATTTTTGAAAACTACAAGTCTCATGCGTTTTAGTGGTGAAAAAATAATTTAAAAAATCGTTCGGGAAATGAGTTTACTCCCCGGGTACTTTCTTTGTATACTTTTGACTATACGGGCCAAGCCGGTATTTACGGGAAATCGCGGGTTTTCGTTTGCCGGCGATTAAACTTCTTTTATTAAGCGTCTCATCAAAAATGAAAACATTTTTGAAAACTACAAGTCTCATGCGTTTTAGTGGTGAAAAAGTAATTTAAAAAATCGTTCGGGAAATGAGTTTACTCCCTGGGTGCTTTCTTTGTATACTTTTGACTATGCGGGCCGAGTCTGGGATTTAGGGAAATCGCAGGTTTTCGTTTGCCGGCGATTAAACTGGTTTTATTCAGCGTCTCATCAAAAATGAAAACATTTTTGAAAACTAAAATTCTCATGCGTTTTAGTGGTGAAAAAATAATTTAAAAAATCGTTCTGGAAATGAGTTTACTCACAGGGTACTTTCTTTGTATACTTTTGACTATACGGGCCAAGCCGGTATTTACGGGATATCGCGGGTTTTCGTTTGCCGGCGATTAAACTTCTTTTATTCAGCGTCTCATCAAAAATGAAATCATTTTTAAAAACTACAAGTCTTATGCGTTTTAGTGGTGAAAAAATAATTTAAAAAATCGTTCGGGAAATGAGTTTACTCCCTGGATACTTTCTTTGTATACTTTTGACTACACGGGCCGAGTCCGGGATTTACGGGAAATCGCGGGTTTTCGTTTGCCGGCGATTAAACTTCTTTTATTCAGCGTCTCATCAAAAATGAAAACATTTTTGAAAACAACAAGTCTCATGCGTTTTAGTGGTGAAAAAATAATTTAAAAAATCGTTCGGGAAATGAGTTTACTCCCTGGGTACTTTCTTTGTATACTTTTGACTATACGGGCCGAGCCCGGGATTTACGGGAAATCGCGGATTTTCGTTTGCCGGCGATTAAACTTCTTTTATTCAGCGTCCCATCAAATATGAAAATATTTTTGAAAAGTACAAGTCTCATGCGTTTAGTGGTAAAAAAATAATATAAAAAATCGTTCGGGAAATGAGTTTACTCCCTGGGTACTTTCTTTGTATACTTTTGACTATACGGGCCAAGCCGGGATTTATGGGAAATCGCGGGTTTTCGTTTGCCGGCGATTAAACTTCTTTTATTCAGCGTCTCATCAAAAATGAAAACATTTTTAAAAACTGCAAGTCTCATGCGTTTTAGTGGTGAAAATATAATTTAAAAAATCGTTCTGGAAATGAGTTTACTCCCTGGGTACTTTCTTTGTATACTTTTGACTATACGGGCCGAGTCCGGGATTTAGGGAAATCGCAGGTTTTTGTTTGCCGGCGATTAAACTGCCTTTATTCAGCGTCTCATCAAAAATGAAAACATTCTTGAAAACTACAAGTCTCATGCGTTTTAGTGGTGAAATAATAATTTAAAAAATCGTTTGGGAAATGAGTTTACTCCCTGGGTACTTTCTTTGTATACTTTTGACTATACGGGCCGAGTCCAGGATTTACGGGAAATTGCAGGTTTTCGTTTGCCGGCGATTAAACTTCTTTTGTTCAGCGTCTCATCAAAAATGAAAACATTTTTAAAAACTACAAGTCTCATGCGTTTTAGTGGTGAAAAAATAATTCAAAAAATCGTTCGGGAAATGAGTTTACTCCCTGAGTACTTTCTTTGTATACTTTTGACTATACGGGCCGAGTCCGGGATTTACGGGAAATCGCGGATTTTCGTTTGCCGGCGATTAAACTTCTTTTATTTAGCGTCCCATCAAATATGAAAATATTTTTGAAAACTACAAGTCTCATGCGTTTAGTGGTAAAAAAATAATATAAAAAATCGTTCGGGAAATGAGTTTACTCCCTTGGTACTTTCTTTGTATACTTTTGACTATACGGGCCAAGCCCGGGATAACGGGAAATCGCGGATTTTCGTTTGCCAGCGATTAAACTGCTTTTATTCAGCGTCTCATGAAAAATGAAAACATTCTTGAAAACTACAAGTCTCATGCGTTTTAGTGGTGAAATAATAATTTAAAAAATCGTTTGGGAAATGAGTTTACTCCCTGGGTACTTTCTTTGTATACTTTTGACTATACGGGCCGAGTCCAGGATTTACGGGAAATCGCAGGTTTTCGTTTGCCGGCGATTAAACTTCTTTTATTCAGCGTCTCATCAAAAATGAAAACATTTTTAAAAACTACAAGTCTCATGCGTTTTAGTGGTGAAAAAGTAATTTAAAAAATCGTTCGGGAAATGAGTTTACTCCCTGGGTGCTTTCTTTGTATACTTTTGACTATGCGGGCCGAGTCTGGGATTTAGGGAAATCGCAGGTTTTCGTTTGCCGGCGATTAAACTGGTTTTATTCAGCGTCTCATCAAAAATGAAAACATTTTTGAAAACTAAAATTCTCATGCGTTTTAGTGGTGAAAAAATAATTTAAAAAATCGTTCTGGAAATGAGTTTACTCACAGGGTACTTTCTTTGTATACATTCGACTATACGGGCCAAGCCCGGGATTTACGGGAAATCGCGGGTTTTCCTTTTCCGGCGATTAAAACTCTTTCATTAAGTGTCTCATCAAAAATGAAAACATTTTTGAAAACTACAAGTCTCATGCGTTTTAGTTTTGAAAAAAAAATTTAAAAAATCGTTCGGGAAATGAGTTTACTCCCTGGGTACTTTCTTTGTATACATTCGACTATACGGGCCAAGACCCGGATATACGGGAAAACGCGGGATATCGTTTGCCGGCGATTAAACCTCTTTCATTAAGCGTCTCATCAAAAATGAAAACATTTTTGAAAACTACAAGTCTTATGCGTTTTAGTGGTGAAAAAATAATTCAAAAAATCGTTGGGGAAATGAGTTTACTCCCTGGGTACTTTCTTTGTATACTTTTGACTATACGGGCCGAGTCCGGGATTTACGGGAAATCGCGGATTTTCGTTTGCCGGCGATTAAACTTCCTTTATTCAGCGTCCCATCAAATATGAAAATATTTTTGAAAACTACAAGTCTCATGCGTTTAGTGGTAAAAAAATAATATAAAAAATCGTTCGAGAAATGAGTTTACTCCCTGGGTACTTTCTTTGTATACTTTTGACTATACGGGCCAAGCCCGGGATTACGGGAAATCGCGGATTTTCGTTTGCCGGCGATTAAACTTCTTTTATTCAGCGTCTCATCAAAAGTGAAAACATTTTTAAAAACTACAAGTCTTATGCGTTTTAGTGGTGAAAAAATAATTTAAAAAATTGTTCGGGAAATGAGTTTACTCCCTGGGTACTTTCTTTGTATACTTTTGACTATACGGGCCAAGCCCGGGATTTACGGGAAGTCGCTGGTTTTCGTTTGCCGGCGATTAAACTTCTTTTATTCAGCGTCTCATCAAAAATGAAAACATTTTTGAAAACTACAAGTCTCATGCGTCATGCGTTTTAGTGGTGAAAAAATAATTTAAAAAATCGTTCGGGAAATGAGTTTACTCCCTGGGTACTTTCTTTGTATACTTATGACTATACGGGCCAAGCCCGGGATTTACGGGAAGTCGCTGGTTTTTGTTTGCCGCCGATTAAACTTCTTTTATTCAGCGTCTCATCAAAAATGAAAACATTTTTGAAAACTACAAGTCTCATGCGTTTTAGTGGTGAAAAAATAATTTAAAAAATCGTTCGGGAAATGAGTTTACTCCCCGGGTACTTTCTTTGTATACTTTTGACTATACGGGCCAAGCCGGTATTTACGGGAAATCGCGGGTTTTCGTTTGCCGGCGATTAAACTTCTTTTATTCAGCGTCTCATCAAAAATGAAAACATTTTTAAAAACTACAAGTCTTATGCGTTTTAGTGGTGAAAAAATAATTTAAAAAATCGTTCGGGAAATGAGTTTACTCCCTGGATACTTTCTTTGTATACTTTTGACTATACGGGCCGAGTCCGCGATTTACGGGAAATCGCGGGTTTTCGTTTGCCGGCGATTAAACTTCTTTTATTCAGCGTCTCATCAAAAATGAAAACATTTTTGAAAACAACAAGTCTCATGCGTTTTAGTGGTGAAAAAATAATTTAAAAAATCGTTCGGGAAATGAGTTTACTCCCTGGGTACTTTCTTTGTATACTTTTTACTATACGGGCCGAGCCCGGGATTTACGGGAAATCGCGGATTTTCGTTTGCCGGCGATTAAACTTCTTTTATTCAGCGTCCCATCAAATATGACAATATTTTTGAAAAGTACAAGTCTCATGCGTTTAGTGGTAAAAAAATAATATAAAAAATCGTTCGGGAAATGAGTTTACTCCCTGGGTACTTTCTTTGTATACTTTTGACTATACGGGCCGAGTCCAGGATTTACGGGAAATCGCAGGTTTTCGTTTGCCGGCGATTAAACTTCTTTTATTCAGCGTCTCATCAAAAATGAAAACATTTTTAAAAACTACAAGTCTCATGCGTTTTAGTGATGAAAAAATAATTCAAAAAATCGTTCGGGAAATGAGTTTACTCCCTGAGTACTTTCTTTGTATACTTTTGACTATACGGGCCAAGCCCGGGATTTACAGGAAATCGCGGGTTTTCGTTTGCCGGCGATTAAACTTCTTTTATTCAGCGTCTCATCAATAATGAAAACATTTTAAAAAACTACAAGTCTTATGCGTTTTAGTGGTGAAAAAATAATTTAAAAATTCGTTCTGGAAATAAGTTTACTCCCTGGGTACTTTCTTTGTATACTTTTGACTATACGGACCGAGTCCGGGATTTAGGGAAATCACAGGTTTTCGTTTGCCGGCGATTAAACTGCTTTTATTCAGCGTCACATCAAAAATGAAAACTTTTTTAAAAACTACAAGTCTCATGCGTTTTAGTGGTGTAAAAATAATTTAAAAAATCGTTCGGGAAATGAGTTTACTCCCTGGGTACTTTCTTTGTATACTTTTGACTATACGGGCCAAGCCGGGATTTATGGGAAATCGCGGGTTTTCGTTTGCCGGCGATTAAACTTCTTTTATTCAGCGTCTCATCAAAAATGAAAACATTTTTAAAAACTACAAGTCTCATGCGTTTTAGTGGTGAAAATATAATTAAAAAAATCGTTCTGGAAATGAGTTTACTCCCTGGGTACTTTCTTTGTATACTTTTGACTATACGGGCCGAGTCCGGGATTTAGGGAAATCGCAGGTTTTTGTTTGCCGGCGATTAAACTGCTTTTATTCAGCGTCTCATCAAAAATAAAAACATTCTTGAAAACTACAAGTCTCATGCGTTTTAGTGGTGAAATAATAATTTAAAAAATCGTTTGGGAAATGAGTTTACTCCCTGGGTACTTTCTTTGTATACTTTTGACTATGCGGGCCGAGTCCAGGATTTACGGGAAATCGCAGGTTTTCGTTTGCCGGCGATTAAACTTCTTTTGTTCAGCGTCTCATCAAAAATGAAAACATTTTTAAAAACTACAAGTCTCATGCGTTTTAGTGGTGAAAAAATAATTCAAAAAATCGTTCGGGAAATGAGTTTACTCCCTGAGTACTTTCTTTGTATACTTTTGACTATACGGGCCGAGTCCGGGATTTACGGGAAATCGCGGATTTTCGTTTGCCGGCGATTAAACTTCTTTTATTTAGCGTCCCATCAAATATGAAAATATTTTTGAAAACTACAAGTCTCATGCGTTTAGTGGTAAAAAAATAATATAAAAAATCGTTCGGGAAATGAGTTTACTTCCTTGGTACTTTCTTTGTATACTTTTGACTATACGGGCCAAGCCCGGGATAACGGGAAATCGCGGATTTTCGTTTGCCGGCGATTAAACTGCTTTTATTCAGCGTCTCATCAAAAATGAAAACATTCTTGAAAACTACAAGTCTCATGCGTTTTAGTGGTGAAATAATAATTTAAAAAATCGTTTGGGAAATGAGTTTACTCCCTGGGTACTTTCTTTGTATACTTTTGACTATACGGGCCGAGTCCAGGATTTACGGGAAATCGCAGGTTTTCGTTTGCCGGCGATTAAACTTCTTTTATTCAGCGTCTCATCAAAAATGAAAACATTTTTAAAAACTACAAGTCTCATGCGTTTTAGTGGTGAAAAAGTAATTTAAAAAATCGTTCGGGAAATGAGTTTACTCCCTGGGTGCTTTCTTTGTATACTTTTGACTATGCGGGCCTAGTCTGGGATTTAAGGAAGTCGCAGGTTTTCGTTTGCCGGCGATTAAACTGGTTTTATTCAGCGTCTCATCAAAAATGAAAACATTTTTGAAAACTAAAATTCTCATGCGTTTTAGTGGTGAAAAAATAATTTAAAAAATCGTTCTGGAAATGAGTTTACTCACAGGGTTTTCGTTTTCCGGCTATTAAAACTCTTTCATTAAGCGTCTCATCAAAAATGAAAACATTTTTGAAAACTACAAGTCTCATGCGTTTTAGTTTTGAAAAAAAAATTTAAAAAATCGTTCGGGAAATGAGTTTGCTCCCTGGGTACTTTCTTTGTATACATTCGACTATACGGGCCAAGCCCCGGATATACGGGAAAACGCGGGATATCGTTTGCCGGCGATTAAACCTCTTTCATTAAGCGTCTCATCAAAAATGAAAACATTTTTGAAAACTACAAGTCTCATGCGTTTTAGTGGTGAAAAAATAATTCAAAAAATCGTTCGCGAAATGAGTTTACTCCCTGGGTACTTTCTTTGTATACTTTTGACTATACGGGCCGAGTCCGGGATTTACGGGAAATCGCGGATTTTCGTTTGCCGGCGATTAAACTTCCTTTATTCAGCGTCCCATCAAATATGAAAATATTTTTGAAAACTAAAATTCTCATGCGTTTAGTGGTAAAAAAATAATATAAAAAATCGTTCGGGAAATGAGTTTACTCCCTGGGTACTTTCTTTGTATACTTTTGACTATACGGGCGAAGCCCGGGATTACGGGAAATCGCGGATTTTCGTTTGCCGGCGATTAAACTTCTTTTATTCAGCGTCTCATCAAAAGTGAAAACATTTTTAAAAACTACAAGTCTTATGCGTTTTAGTGGTGAAAAAATAATTTAAAAAATTGTTCGGGAAATGAGTTTACTCCCTGGGTACTTTCTTTGTATACTTTTGACTATACGGGCCAAGCCCGGGATTTACGGGAAGTCGCTGGTTTTCGTTTACCGGCGATTAAACTTCTTTTATTCAGCGTCTCATCAAAAATGAAAACATTTTTGAAAACTACAAGTCTCATGCGTCATGCGTTTTAGTGGTGAAAAAATAATATAAAAAATCGTTCGGGAAATGAGTTTACTCCCCGGGTACTTTCTTTGTATACTTTTGACTATACGGGCCAAGCCGGGATTTACGGGAAATCGCGGATTTTCGTTTGCCGGCGATTAAACTTCTTTTATTTAGCGTCCCATCAAATATGAAAATATTTTTGAAAACTACAAGTCTCATGCGTTTAGTGGTAAAAAAATAATATAAAAAATCGTTCGGGAAATGAGTTTACTTCCTTGGTACTTTCTTTGTATACTTTTGACTATACGGGCCAAGCCCGGGATAACGGGAAATCGCGGATTTTCGTTTGCCGGCGATTAAACTGCTTTTATTCAGCGTCTCATCAAAAATGAAAACATTCTTGAAAACTACAAGTCTCATGCGTTTTAGTGGTGAAATAATAATTTAAAAAATCGTTTGGGAAATGAGTTTACTCCCTGGGTACTTTCTTTGTATACTTTTGACTATACGGGCCGAGTCCAGGATTTACGGGAAATCGCAGGTTTTCGTTTGCCGGCGATTAAACTTCTTTTATTCAGCGTCTCATCAAAAATGAAAACATTTTTAAAAACTACAAGTCTCATGCGTTTTAGTGGTGAAAAAGTAATTTAAAAAATCGTTCGGGAAATGAGTTTACTCCCTGGGTGCTTTCTTTGTATACTTTTGACTATGCGGGCCTAGTCTGGGATTTAAGGAAGTCGCAGGTTTTCGTTTGCCGGCGATTAAACTGGTTTTATTCAGCGTCTCATCAAAAATGAAAACATTTTTGAAAACTAAAATTCTCATGCGTTTTAGTGGTGAAAAAATAATTTAAAAAATCGTTCTGGAAATGAGTTTACTCACAGGGTTTTCGTTTTCCGGCTATTAAAACTCTTTCATTAAGCGTCTCATCAAAAATGAAAACATTTTTAAAAACTACAAGTCTCATGCGTTTTAGTTTTGAAAAAAAAATTTAAAAAATCGTTCGGGAAATGAGTTTGCTCCCTGGGTACTTTCTTTGTATACATTCGACTATACGGGCCAAGCCCCGGATATACGGGAAAACGCGGGATATCGTTTGCCGGCGATTAAACCTCTTTCATTAAGCGTCTCATCAAAAATGAAAACATTTTTGAAAACTACAAGTCTCATGCGTTTTAGTGGTGAAAAAATAATTCAAAAAATCGTTCGCGAAATGAGTTTACTCCCTGGGTACTTTCTTTGTATACTTTTGACTATACGGGCCGAGTCCGGGATTTACGGGAAATCGCGGATTTTCGTTTGCCGGCGATTAAACTTCCTTTATTCAGCGTCCCATCAAATATGAACATATTTTTGAAAACTAAAATTCTCATGCGTTTAGTGGTAAAAAAATAATATAAAAAATCGTTCGGGAAATGAGTTTACTCCCTGGGTACTTTCTTTGTATACTTTTGACTATACGGGCGAAGCCCGGGATTACGGGAAATCGCGGATTTTCGTTTGCCGGCGATTAAACTTCTTTTATTCAGCGTCTCATCAAAAGTGAAAACATTTTTAAAAACTACAAGTCTTATGCGTTTTAGTGGTGAAAAAATAATTTAAAAAATTGTTCGGGAAATGAGTTTACTCCCTGGGTACTTTCTTTGTATACTTTTGACTATACGGGCCAAGGCCGGGATTTACGGGAAGTCGCTGGTTTTCGTTTACCGGCGATTAAACTTCTTTTATTCAGCGTCTCATCAAAAATGAAAACATTTTTGAAAACTACAAGTCTCATGCGTTTTAGTGGTGAAATAATAATTTAAAAAATCGTTTGGGAAATGAGTTTACTCCCTGGGTACTTTCTTTGTATACTTTTGACTATACGGGCCAAGGCCGGGATTTACGGGAAGTCGCGGGTTTTCGTTTGCCGGCGATTAAACTTCTTTTATTCAGCGTCTCATCAAAAATGAAAACATTTTTGAAAACTACAAGTCTCATGCGTTTTAGTGGTGAAAAAATAATTTAAAAAATCGTTCGGGAAATGAGTTTACTCCCTGGGTACTTTCTTTGTATACTTTTGACTATACGGGCCGAGTCCGGGATTTACGGGAAATCGCGGGTTTTCGTTTGCCGGCGAATAAACTTCTTTTATTCAGCGTCTCATCAAAAATGAAAACATTTTTAAAAACTACAAGTCTTATGCGTTTTAGTGGTGAAAAAATAATTTTAAAAATCGTTCTGGAAATGAGTTTACTCCCTGGGTACTTTCTTTGTATACTTTGACTATACGGGCCAAGCCGGGATTTACTGGAAATCGCGGGTTTTCCTTTGCCGGCGATTAAACTTCTTTTATTCAGCGTCTCATCAAAAATGAAAACATTTTTAAAAACTACAAGTCTTATGCGTTTTAGTGGTGAAAAAATAATTTAAAAAATCGTTCTGGAAATGAGTTTACTCTCAGGGTACTTTCTTTGTATACTTTTGACTATACGGGCCAAGCCTGGGATTTACGGGAAATCGCGGGTTTTCGTTTGCCGGCGATTAAACTGCTTTTATTCAGCGTCTCATCAAAAATGAAAACATTCTTGAAAACTACAAGTCTCATACGTTTTAGTGGTGAAATAATAATTTAAAAAATCGTTTGGGAAATGAGTTTACTCCCTGGGTACTTTCTTTGTATACTTTTGACTATACGGGCCAAGGCCGGGATTTACGGGAAGTCGCGGGTTTTCGTTTGCCGGCGATTAAACTTCTTTTATTCAGCGTCTCATCAAAAATGAAAACATTTTTGAAAACTACAAGTCTCATACGTTTTAGTGGTGAAATAATAATTTAAAAAATCGTTTGGGAAATGAGTTTACTCCCTGGGTACTTTCTTTGTATACTTTTGACTATACGGGCCAAGGCCGGGATTTACGGGAAGTCGCGGGTTTTCGTTTGCCGGCGATTAAACTTCTTTTATTCAGCGTCTCATCAAAAATGAAAACATTTTTGAAAACTACAAGTCTCATGCGTTTTAGTGGTGAAAAAATAATTTAAAAAATCGTTCGGGAAATGAGTTTACTCCCTGGGTACTTTCTTTGTATACTTTTGACTATACGGGCCGAGTCCGGGATTTACGGGAAATCGCGGGTTTTCGTTTGCCGGCGAATAAACTTCTTTTATTCAGCGTCTCATCAAAAATGAAAACATTTTTAAAAACTACAAGTCTTATGCGTTTTAGTGGTGAAAAAATAATTTTAAAAATCGTTCTGGAAATGAGTTTACTCCCTGGGTACTTTCTTTGTATACTTTGACTATACGGGCCAAGCCGGGATTTACTGGAAATCGCGGGTTTTCCTTTGCCGGCGATTAAACTTCTTTTATTCAGCGTCTCATCAAAAATGAAAACATTTTTAAAAACTACAAGTCTTATGCGTTTTAGTGGTGAAAAAATAATTTAAAAAATCGTTCTGGAAATGAGTTTACTCTCAGGGTACTTTCTTTGTATACTTTTGACTATACGGGCCAAGCCTGGGATTTACGGGAAATCGCGGGTTTTCGTTTGCCGGCGATTAAACTGCTTTTATTCAGCGTCTCATCAAAAATGAAAACATTCTTGAAAACTACAAGTCTCATACGTTTTAGTGGTGAAATAATAATTTAAAAAATCGTTTGGGAAATGAGTTTACTCCCTGGGTACTTTCTTTGTATACTTTTGACTATACGGGCCAAGGCCGGGATTTACGGGAAGTCGCGGGTTTTCGTTTGCCGGCGATTAAACTTCTTTTATTCAGCGTCTCATCAAAAATGAAAACATTTTTGAAAACTACAAGTCTCATACGTTTTAGTGGTGAAATAATAATTTAAAAAATCGTTTGGGAAATGAGTTTACTCCCTGGGTACTTTCTTTGTATACTTTTGACTATACGGGCCAAGGCCGGGATTTACGGGAAGTCGCGGGTTTTCGTTTGCCGGCGATTAAACTTCTTTTATTCAGCGTCTCATCAAAAATGAAAACATTTTTGAAAACTACAAGTCTCATGCGTTTTAGTGGTGAAAAAATAATTTAAAAAATCGTTCGGGAAATGAGTTTACTCCCTGGGTACTTTCTTTGTATACTTTTGACTATACGGGCCGAGTCCGGGATTTACGGGAAATCGCGGGTTTTCGTTTGCCGGCGAATAAACTTCTTTTATTCAGCGTCTCATCAAAAATGAAAACATTTTTAAAAACTACAAGTCTTATGCGTTTTAGTGGTGAAAAAATAATTTTAAAAATCGTTCTGGAAATGAGTTTACTCCCTGGGTACTTTCTTTGTGTACTTTGACTATACGGGCCGAGTCCGGGATTTAGGGAAATCGCAGGTTTTTGTTTGCCGGCGATTAAACTGCTTTTATTCAGCGTCTCATCAAAAATGAAAACATTTTTGAAAACTACAAGTCTCATGCGTTTTAGTGGTGAAAAAATAATTTAAAAAATCGTTCGGGAAATGAGTTTACTCCCTGGGTACTTTCTTTGTATACTTTTGACTATACGGGCCAAGCCGCGGATTTACGGGAAAACGCGGGATTTCATTTGCCGGCGATTAAACCTCTTTCATTAAGCGTCTCATCAAAAATGAAAACATTTTTGAAAACTACAAGTCTCATGCGTTTTAGTGGTGAAAAAATAATTTAAAAAATCGTTCAAGAAATGAGTTTACTCACTGGGAACTTTCTTTGTATACTTTTGACTATACGGGCCAAGCCGGGATTTACGGGAAATCGCGGGTTTTCGTTTGCCGGCGATTAAACTTCTTTTATTCAGCGTCTCATCAAAAATGAAAACAATTTTAAAAACTACAAGTCTGATGCGTTTTAGTGGTGAAAAAATAATTTAAAAAATCGTTCTGGAAATGAGTTTACTCTCAGGGTACTTTCTTTGTATACATTCGACTATACGTGCCAAGCCTGGGATTTACGGGAAATCGCGGGTTTTTGTTTACCGGCGATTAAACTGCTTTTATTCAGCGTCTCATCAAAAATGAAAACATTCTTGAAAACTACAAGTCTCATGCGTTTTAGTGGTGAAATAATAATTTAAAAAATCGTTTGGGAAATGAGTTTACTCCCTGGGTACTTTCTTTGTATACTTTTGACTATACGGGCCAAGGCCGGGATTTACGGGAAGTCGCGGGTTTTCGTTTGGGGGCGATTAAACTTCTTTTATTCAGCGTCTCATCAAAAATGAAAACATTTTTAAAAACTACAAGTCTTATGCGTTTTAGTGGTGAAAAAATAATTTTAAAAATCGTTCTGGAAATGAGTTTACTCCCTGGGTACTTTCTTTGTATACTTTGACTATACGGGCCGAGTCCGGGATTTAGGGAAATCGCAGGTTTTTGTTTGCCGGCGATTAAACTGCTTTTATTCAGCGTCTCATCAAAAATGAAAACATTTTTGAAAACTACAAGTCTCATGCGTTTTAGTGGTGAAACAATAATTTAAAAAATCGTTCGGGAAATGAGTTTACTCCCTGGGTACTTTCTTTGTATACTTTTGACTATACGGGCCAAGCCCCGGATTTACGGGAAAACGCGGGATTTCATTTGCCGGCGATTAAACCTCTTTCATTAAGCGTCTCATCAAAAATGAAAACATTTTTGAAAACTACAAGTCTCATGCGTTTTAGTGGTGAAAAAATAATTTAAAAAATCGTTCGGGAAATGAGTTTACTCCCTGGGTACTTTCTTTGTATACTTTTGACTATAAGGGCCAAGCCGGGATTTACGGGAAATCGCGGGTTTTCGTTTGCCGGCGATTAAACTGCTTTTATTCAGCGTCTCATCAAAAATGAAAACATTTTTGAAAACTACAAGTCTCATGCGTTTTAGTGGTGAAAAAATAATTTAAAAAATCGTTCAAGAAATGAGTTTACTCCCTGGGAACTTTCTTTGTATACTTTTGACTATACGGGCCAAGCCGGGATTTACGGGAAATCGCGGGTTTTCGTTTGCCGGCGATTAAACTTCTTTTATTCAGCGTCTCATCAAAAATGAAAACATTTTTAAAAACTATAAGTCTGATGCGTTTTAGTGGTGAAAAAATAATTTAAAAAATCGTTCTGGAAATGAGTTTACTCACAGGGTACTTTCTTTGTATACATTCGACTATACGGGCCAAGCCCAGGATTTACGGGAAATCGCGGGTTTTCGTTTTCCGGCGATTAAACCTCTTTCATTAAGCGTCTCATCAAAAATGAAAACATTTTTGAAAACTACAAGTCTCATGCGTATTAGTGGTGAAAAAAAAATTTAAAAAATCGTTCGGGAAACGAGTTTACTCCCTGGGTACTTTCTTTGTATACATTTGACTATACGGGCCAAGCCCCGGATTTACGGGAAAACGCGGGATTTCATTTGCCGGCGATTAAACCTCTTTTATTAAGCGTCTCATCAAAAATGAAAACATTTTTGAAAACTACAAGTCTCATGCGTTTTAGTGGTGAAAAAATAATTTAAAAAATCGTTCGGGAAATGAGTTTACTCACAGGGTACTTTCTTTGTATACATTCGACTATACGGGCCAAGCCCAGGATTTACGGGAAATCGCGGGTTTTCGTTTTCCGGCGATTAAACCTCTTTCATTAAGCGTCTCATCAAAAATGAAAACATTTTTGAAAACTACAAGTCTCATGCGTATTAGTGGTGAAAAAAAAATTTAAAAAATCGTTCGGGAAACGAGTTTACTCCCTGGGTACTTTCTTTGTATACATTTGACTATACGGGCCAAGCCCCGGATTTACGGGAAAACGCGGGATTTCATTTGCCGGCGATTAAACCTCTTTTATTAAGCGTCTCATCAAAAATGAAAACATTTTTGAAAACTACAAGTCTCATGCGTTTTAGTGGTGAAAAAATAATTTAAAAAATCGTTCGGGAAATGAGTTTACTCCCTGGGTACTTTCTTTGTATACTTTGACTATACGGGCCGAGTCCGGGATTTAGGGAAATCGCAGGTTTTTGTTTGCCGGCGATTAAACTGCTTTTATTCAGCGTCTCATCAAAAATGAAAACATTTTTGAAAACTACAAGTCTCATGCGTTTTAGTGGTGAAAAAATAATTTAAAAAATCGTTCGGGAAATGAGTTTACTCCCTGGGTACTTTCTTTGTATACTTTTGACTATACGGGCCAAGCCCCGGATTTACGGGAAAACGCGGGATTTCATTTGCCGGCGATTAAACCTCTTTCATTAAGCGTCTCATCAAAAATGAAAACATTTTTAAAAACTACAAGTCTCATGCGTTTTAGTGGTGAAAAAATAATTTAAAAAATCGTTCGGGAAATGAGTTTACTCCCTGGGTACTTTCTTTGTATACTTTTGACTATACGGGCCAAGCCGGGATTTACGGGAAATCGCGGGTTTTCGTTTGCCGGCGATTAAACTGCTTTTATTCAGCGTCTCATCAAAAATGAAAACATTTTTGAAAACTACAAGTCTCATGCGTTTTAGTGGTGAAAAAATAATTTAAAAAATCGTTCAAGAAATGAGTTTACTCCCTGGGAACTTTCTTTTTATACTTTTGACTATACGGGCCAAGCCGGGATTTACGGGAAATCGCGGGTTTTCGTTTGCCGGCGATTAAACTTCTTTTATTCAGCGTCTCATCAAAAATGAAAACATTTTTAAAAACTACAAGTCTGATGCGTTTTAGTGGTGAAAAAATAATATAAAAAATCGTTCTGGAAATGTGTTTACTCACAGGATACTTTCTTTGTATACTTTTGACTATACGGGCCGAGTCCGGGATTTACGGAAAATCGCGGATTTTCGTTTGCTGGCGATTAAACTTCTTTTATTCAACGTCTCATCAAAAATGAAAACATTTTTAAAAACTATAAGTCTCATGGGCTTTAGTGGTGAAAAAATAATTTAAAAAATCGTTCTGGAAATGAGTTTACTCAGAGGGTACTTTCTTTGTATACATTCGACTATACGTGCCAAGCCCGGGATTTACGGGAACTCGCGGGTTTTCGTTTGCCGGCGATTAAACTTCTTTTATTCAGCGTCTCATCAAAAATGAAAACATTTTTAAAAACTACAAGTCTGATGCGTTTTAGTGGTGAAAAAATAATTTAAAAAATCGTTCTGGAAATGAGTTTACTCACAGGGTACTTTCTTTGTATACATTCGACTATACGGGCCAAGCCCAGGATTTACGGGAAATCGCGGGTTTTCGTTTTCCGGCGATTAAACCTCTTTCATTAAGCGTCTCATCAAAAATGAAAACATTTTTGAAAACTACAAGTCTCATGCGTATTAGTGGTGAAAAAAAAATTTAAAAAATCGTTCGGGAAATGAGTTTACTCCCTGGGTACTTTCTTTGTATACATTTGACTATACGGGCCAAGCCCCGGATTTACGGGAAAACGCGGGATTTCATTTGCCGGCGATGAAACCTCTTTCATTAAGCGTCTCATCAAAAATGAAAACATTATTGAAAACTAAAAGTCTCATGCGTTTTAGTGGTGAAAAAATAATTTAAAAAATCGTTCGGGAAATGAGTTTACTCCCTGGGTACTTTCTTTGTATACTTTGACTATACGGGCCGAGTCCGGGATTTAGGGAAATCGCAGGTTTTTGTTTGCCGGCGATTAAACTGCTTTTATTCAGCGTCTCATCAAAAATGAAAACATTTTTGAAAACTACAAGTCTCATGCGTTTTAGTGGTGAAAAAATAATTTAAAAAATCGTTCGGGAAATGAGTTTACTCCCTGGGTACTTTCTTTGTATACTTTTGACTATACGGGCCAAGCCCCGGATTTACGGGAAAACGCGGGATTTCATTTGCCGGCGATTAAACCTCTTTCATTAAGCGTCTCATCAAAAATGAAAACATTTTTGAAAACTACAAGTCTCATGCGTTTTAGTGGTGAAAAAATAATTTAAAAAATCGTTCGGGAAATGAGTTTACTCCCTGGGTACTTTCTTTGTATACTTTTGACTATACGGGCCAAGCCGGGATTTACGGGAAATCGCGGGTTTTCGTTTGCCGGCGATTAAACTGCTTTTATTCAGCGTCTCATCAAAAATGAAAACATTTTTGAAAACTACAAGTCTCATGCGTTTTAGTGGTGAAAAAATAATTTAAAAAATCGTTCAAGAAATGAGTTTACTCCCTGAGAACTTTCTTTGTATACTTTTGACTATACGGGCCAAGCCGGGATTTACGGGAAATCGCGGGTTTTCGTTTGCCGGCGATTAAACTTCTTTTATTCAGCGTCTCATCAAAAATGAAAACATTTTTAAAAACTACAAGTCTGATGCGTTTTAGTGGTGAAAAAATAATTTAAAAAATCGTTCTGGAAATGTGTTTACTCACAGGATACTTTCTTTGTATACTTTTGACTATACGGGCCGAGTCCGGGATTTACGGAAAATCGCGGATTTTCGTTTGCTGGCGATTAAACTTCTTTTATTCAACGTCTCATCAAAAATGAAAACATTTTTAAAAACTACAAGTCTGATGCGTTTTAGTGGTGAAAAAATAATTTAAAAAATCGTTCTGGAAATGAGTTTACTCACAGGATACTTTCTTTGTATACATTCGACTATACGGGCCAAGCCCAGGATTTACGGGAAATCGCGGGTTTTCGTTTTCCGGCGATTAAACCTCTTTCATTAAGCGTCTCATCAAAAATGAAAACATTTTTGAAAACTACAAGTCTCATGCGTATTAGTGGTGAAAAAAAAATTTAAAAAATCGTTCGGGAAATGAGTTTACTCCCTGGGTACTTTCTTTGTATACATTTGACTATACGGGCCAAGCCCCGGATTTACGGGAAAACGCGGGATTTCGTTTGCCGGCGATTAAACCTCTTTCATTAAGCGTCTCATCAAAAATGAAAACATTTTTGAAAACTACAAGTCTCATGGGCTTTAGTGGTGAAAAAATAATTTACAAAATCGTTCGGGAAATGCGTTTACTCCCTGGGTACTTTCTTTGTATACTTTTGACTATACGGGCCGAGTCCGGGATTTACGGGAAATCGCGGATTTTCGTTTGCCGGCGATTAAACTTCTTTTATACAGCGTCCCATCAAATATGAAAATATTTTTGAAAACTACAAGTCTCATGCGTTTAGTGGTAAAAAAATAATATAAAAAATCGTTCGGGAAATGAGTTTACTCCCTGGGTACTTTCTTTGTATACTTTTGACTATACGGGCCAAGCCCGGGATTTAAGGGAAATCGCGGGTTTTCGTTTGCCGGCGATTAAACTTCTTTTATTCAGCGTCTCATCAAAAATAAAAACATTTTTAAAAACTACAAGTCTTATGCGTTTTAGTGGTGAAAAAATAATTTAAAAAATCGTTCTGGAAATGAGTTTACTCCCTGGGTACTTTCTTTGTATACTTTTGACTATACGGGCCGAGTCCAGGATTTACGGGAAATCGCAGGTTTTCGTTTGCCGGCGATTAAACTTCTTTTATTCAGCGTCTCATCAAAAATGAAAACATTTTTAAAAATTACAAGTCTCATGCGTTTCTGTGGTAAAATAATAATTTAAAAAATCGTTTGGGAAATGAGTTTACTCCCTGGGTACTTTCTTTGTATACTTTTGACTATACGGGCCGAGTCCAGGATTTACGGGAAATTGCAGGTTTTCGTTTGCCGGCGATTAAACTTCTTTTATTCAGCGTTTCATCAAAAATGAAAACATTTTTGAAAAATAAAATTCTCATGCGTTTTAGTGGTGAAAAAATAATTTAAAAAATCGTTTGAGAAATGAGTTTACTCCCTGGGTACTTTCTTTGTATACTTTTGACTATACGGGCCGAGTCCGGGATTTACGGGAAATCGCGGATTTTCGTTTGCCGGCGATTAAACTTCTTTTATACAGCGTCCCATCAAATATGAAAATATTTTTGAAAACTACAAGTCTCATGCGTTTAGTGGTAAAAAAATAATATAAAAAATCGTTCGGGAAATGCGTTTACTCCCTGGGTACTTTCTTTGTATACTTTTGACTATACGGGCCGAGTCCGGGATTTACGGGAAATCGCGGATTTTCGTTTGCCGGCTATTAAACTTCTTTTATACAGCGTCCCATCAAATATGAAAATATTTTTGAAAACTACAAGTCTCATGCGTTTAGTGGTAAAAAATTAATATAAAAAATCGTTCGGGAAATGAGTTTACTCCCTGGGTACTTTCTTTGTATACTTTTGACTATACGGGCCAAGCCCGGGATTTAAGGGAAATCGCGGGTTTTCGTTTGCCGGCGATTAAACTTCTTTTATTCAGCGTCTCATCAAAAATAAAAACATTTTTAAAAACTACAGGTCTTATGCGTTTTAGTGGTGAAAAAATAATTTAAAAAATCGTTCTGGAAATGAGTTTACTCCCTGGGTACTTTCTTTGTTTATTTTTGACTATACGGGCCGAGTCCAGGATTTACGGGAAATCGCAGGTTTTCGTTTGCCGGCGATTAAACTTCTTTTGTTCAGCGTCTCATCAAAAATAAAAACATTTTTAAAAACTACAAGTCTCATGCGTTTCTGTGGTAAAATAATAATTTAAAAAATCGTTTGGAAAATGAGTTTACTCCCTGGGTACTTTCTTTGTATACTTTTGACTATACGGGCCGAGTCCAGGATTTACGGGAAATTGCAGGTTTTCGTTTGCCGGCGATTAAACTTCTTTTATTCAGCGTTTCATCAAAAATGAAAACATTTTTGACAAATAAAATTCTCATGCATTTTAGTGGTGAAAAAATAATTTAAAAAATCGTTCGGGAAATGAGTTTACTCCCTGGGTACTTTCTTTGTATACTTTTGACTATACGGGCCGAGTCCAGGATTTACGGGAAATCGCAGGTTTTCGTTTGCCGGCGATTAAACTTCTTTTATTCAGCGTCTCATCAAAAATAAAAACATTTATAAAAACTACAAGTCTCATGCGTTTTAGTGGTAAAATAATAATTTAAAAAATCGTTTGGGAAATGAGTTTACTCCCTGGGTACTTTCTTTGTATACTTTTGACTATACGGGCCGAGTCCAGGATTTACGGGAAATCGCAGGTTTTCGTTTGCCGGCGATTAAACTTCTTTTATTCAGCGTCTCATCAAAAATGAAAACATTTTTGAAAAATAAAATTCTCATGCGTTTTAGTGGTGAAAAAATAATTTAAAAAATCGTTCGGGAAATGAGTTTACTCCCTGGGTACATTCTTTGTATACTTTTGACTATACGGGCCGAGTCCGGGATTTAGGGAAATCGCAGGTTTTCGTTTGCCGGCGATTAAACTTCTTTTATTCAGCGTCTCATCAAAAATGAAAACATTTTTAAAAACTACAAGTCTTATGCGTTTTAGTGGTGAAAAAATAATTTAAAAAATTGTTCTGGAAATGAGTTTACTCTCAGGGTACTTTCTTTGTATACATTCGACTATACGTGCCAAGCCCGGGATTTACGGGAAATCGCGGGTTTTTGTTTGCCGGCGATTAAACTGCTTTTATTCAGCGTCTCATCAAAAATGAAAACATTCTTGAAAACTACAAGTCTCATGCGTTTTAGTGGTGAAATAATAATTTAAAAAATCGTTTGGGAAATGAGTTTACTCCCTGGGTACTTTCTTTGTATACTTTTGACTCTACGGGCCGAGTCCAGGATTTGCGGGAAATCGCAGGTTTTCGTTTGCCGGCGATTAAACTTCTTTTATTCAGCGTCTCATCAGAAATGAAAACATTTTTAAAAACTACAAGTCTCATGCGTTTTAGTGGTGAAAGAGTAATTTAAAAAATCGTTCGGGAAATGAGTTTACTCCCTGGGTACTTTCTTTGTATACTTTTGACTATACGGGCCAAGCCCGGGATTTACGGGAAGTCGCTGGTTTTCGTTTGCCGCCGATTAAACGTCTTTTATTCAGCGTCTCATCAAAAATGAAAACATTTTTGAAAACTACAAGTCTCATGCGTTTTAGTGGTGAAAAAATAATTTAAAAAATCGGTCGGGAAATGAGTTTACTCCCTGGGTACTTTCTTTGTATACCTTTGACTATACGGGCCGAGTCCAGGATTTACGGGAAATCGCAGGTTTTCGTTTGCCGGCGATTAAACTTCTTTTATTCAGCGTCTCATCAAAAATGAAAACATTTTTGAAAAATAAAATTCTCATGGGTTTTAGTGGTGAAAAAATAATTTAAAAAATCTTTCGGGAAATGAGTTTACTCCCTGAGTACATTCTTTGTATACTTTTGACTATACGGGCCGAGTCCGGGATTTAGGGAAATCGCAGGTTTTCGTTTGCCGGCGATTAAACTTCTTTTATTCAGCGTCTCATCAAAAATGAAAACATTTTTAAAAACTACAAGTCTTATGCGTTTTAGTGGTGAAAAAATAATTTAAAAAATTGTTCTGGAAATGAGTTTACTCTCAGGGTACTTTCTTTGTATACATTCGACTATACGTGCCAAGCCCGGGATTTACGGGAAATCGCGGGTTTTTGTTTGCCGGCGATTAAACTGCTTTTATTCAGCGTCTCATCAAAAATGAAAACATTCTTGAAAACTACAAGTCTCATGCGTTTTAGTGGTGAAATAATAATTTAAAAAATCGTTTGGGAAATGAGTTTACTCCCTGGGTACTTTCTTTGTATACTTTTGACTCTACGGGCCGAGTCCAGGATTTGCGGGAAATCGCAGGTTTTCGTTTGCCGGCGATTAAACTTCTTTTATTCAGCGTCTCATCAGAAATGAAAACATTTTTAAAAACTACAAGTCTCATGCGTTTTAGTGGTGAAAGAGTAATTTAAAAAATCGTTCGGGAAATGATTTTACTCCCTGGGTACTTTCTTTGTATACTTTTGACTATACGGGCCAAGCCCGGGATTTACGGGAAGTCGCTGGTTTTCGTTTGCCGCCGATTAAACTTCTTTTATTCAGCGTCTCATCAAAAATGAAAACATTTTTGAAAACTACAAGTCTCATGCGTTTCAGTGGGGAAAAAATAATTTAAAAAATCGTTCGGGAAATGAGTTTACTCCCCGGGTACTTTCTTTGTATACTTTTGACTATACGGGCCAAGCCGGGATTTACGGGAAATCGCGGGTTTTCGTTTGCCGGCGATTAAACATCTTTTATTCAGCGTCTCATCAAAAATGAAAACATTTTTAAAAACTACAAGTCTTATGCGTTTTAGTGGTGAAAAAATAATTTAAAAAATCGTTCGGGAAATGAGTTTACTCCCTGGGTACTTTCTTTGTATACTTTTGACTATACGGGCCGAGTCCGGGATTTACGGGAAATCGCGGGTTTTCGTTTGCCGGCGATTAAACTTCTTTTATTCAGCGTCTCATCAAAAATGAAAACATTTTTGAAAACTACAAGTCTCATGCGTTTTAGTGGTGAAAAAATAATTTAAAAAATCGTTCGGGAAATGAGTTTACTCCCTGGGTACTTTCTTTGTATACTTTTGACTATACGGGCCGAGTCCGGGATTTAGGGAAATCGCAGGTTTTCGTTTGCCGGCGATTAAACTGCTTTTATTCAGCGTCTCATCAAAAATGAAAACTTTTTTGAAAACTACAAGTCTCATGCGTTTTAGTGGTGAAAAAATAATTTAAAAAATCGTTCGGGAAATGAGTTTACTCCCTGGGTACTTTCTTTGTATACTTTTGACTATACGGGCCAAGCCGGGATTTATGGGAAATCGCGGGTTTTCGTTTGCCGGCGATTAAACTTCTTTTATTCAGCGTCTCATCAAAAATGAAAACATTTTTAAAAACTGCAAGTCTCATGCGTTTTAGTGGTGAAAATATAATTTAAAAAATCGTTCTGGAAATGAGTTTACTGCCTGGGTACTTTCTTTGTATACTTTTGACTATACGGGCCGAGTCCGGGATTTAGGGAAATCGCAAGTTTTCGTTTGCCGGCAATTAAACTGCTTTTATTCAGCGTCTCATCAAAAATGAAAACATTTTTGACAACTACAAGTATCATGCGTTTTAGTGGTGAAAAAATAATATAAAAAATCGTTCGGGAAATGAGTTTACTCCCTGGGTACTTTCTTTGTATACTTTTGACTATACCGGCCAAGCCGGAATTTACGGGAAATCGCGGGTTTTCGTTTGCCGGCGATTAAACTTCTTTTATTCAGCGTCTTATGAAAAATGAAAACATTTTTAAAAACTACAAGTCTGATGCGTTTTAGTGGTGAAAAAATAATTTAAAAAATCGTTCTGGAAATGAGTTTACTGCCTGGGTACTTTCTTTGTATACTTTTGACTATACGGGCCGAGTCCGGGATTTAGGGAAATCGCAAGTTTTCGTTTGCCGGCGATTAAACTGCTTTTATTCAGCGTCTCATCAAAAATGAAAACATTTTTGACAACTACAAGTATCATGCGTTTTAGTGGTGAAAAAATAATATAAAAAATCGTTCGGGAAATGAGTTTACTCCCTGGGTACTTTCTTTGTATACTTTTGACTATACCGGCCAAGCCGGAATTTACGGGAAATCGCGGGTTTTCGTTTGCCGGCGAATAAACTTCTTTTATTCAGCGTCTTATCAAAAATGAAAACATTTTTAAAAACTACAAGTCTGATGCGTTTTAGTGGTGATAAAATAATTTAAAAAATCGTTCTGGAAATGAGTTTACTGCCTGGGTACTTTCTTTGTATACTTTTGACTATACGGGCCGAGTCCGGGATTTAGGGAAATCGCAAGTTTTCGTTTGCCGGCGATTAAACTGCTTTTATTCAGCGTCTCATCAAAAATGAAAACATTTTTGACAACTACAAGTATCATGCGTTTTAGTGGTGAAAAAATAATATAAAAAATCGTTCGGGAAATGAGTTTACTCCCTGGGTACTTTCTTTGTATACTTTTGACTATACCGGCCAAGCCGGAATTTACGGGAAATCGCGGGTTTTCGTTTGCCGGCGATTAAACTTCTTTTATTCAGCGTCTTATCAAAAATGAAAACATTTTTAAAAACTACAAGTCTGATGCGTTTTAGTGGTGAAAAAATAATTTAAAAAATCGTTCTGGAAATGAGTTTACTGCCTGGGTACTTTCTTTGTATACTTTTGACTATACGGGCCGAGTCCGGGATTTAGGGAAATCGCAAGTTTTCGTTTGCCGGCGATTAAACTGCTTTTATTCAGCGTCTCATCAAAAATGAAAACATTTTTGACAACTACAAGTATCATGCGTTTTAGTGGTGAAAAAATAATATAAAAAATCGTTCGGGAAATGAGTTTACTCCCTGGGTACTTTCTTTGTATACTTTTGACTATACCGGCCAAGCCGGAATTTACGGGAAATCGCGGGTTTTCGTTTGCCGGCGAATAAACTTCTTTTATTCAGCGTCTTATCAAAAATGAAAACATTTTTAAAAACTACAAGTCTGATGCGTTTTAGTGGTGAAAAAATAATTTAAAAAATCGTTCTGGAAATGAGTTTACTCACAGGATACTTTCTTTGTATACATTCGACTATACGGGCCAAGCCGGGATTTACGGGAAATCGCGGGTTTTCGTTTTCCGGCGAATAAACCTCTTTCATTAAGCGTCTCATCAAAAATAAAAACATTTTTAAAAACTACAAGTCTCATGCGTTTTAGTGGTGAAAAAAAAGTTTAAAAAATAGTTCGGGAAATGACTTTACTCCCTGGGTACTTTCTTTGTATACATTCGACTATACGGGCCAAGCCCCGGATTTACGGGAAAACGCGGGATTTCGTTTGCCGGCGATTAAACTGCTTTTATTCAGCGTCTCATCAAAAATGAAAACTTTTTTGAAAACTACAAGTCTCATGCGTTTTAGTGGTGAAAAAATAATTTAAAAAATCGTTCGGGAAATGAGTTTACTCCCTGGGTACTTTCTTTGTATACTTTTGACTATACGGGCCAAGCTGGGATTTATGGGAAATCGCGGGTTTTCGTTTGCCGGCGATTAAACTTCTTTTATTCAGCGTCTCATCAAAAATGAAAACATTTTTAAAAACTACAAGTCTCATGCGTTTTAGTGGTGAAAGTATAATTTAAAAAATCGTTCTGGAAATGAGTTTACTCCCTGGGTACTTTCTTTGTATACTTTTGACTATACGGGCCGAGTCCGGGATTTAGGGAAATCGCAGGTTTTCGTTTGCCGGCGATTAAACTGCTTTTATTCAGCGTCTCATCAAAAATGAAAACATTTTTGACAACTACAAGTATCATGCGTTTTAGTGGTGAAAAAATAATTAAAAAAATCGTTCGGGAAATGAGTTTACTCCCTGGGTACTTTCTTTGTATACTTTTGACTATACGGGTCAAGCCGGAATTTACGGGAAATCGCGGGTTTTCGTTTGCCGGCGATTAAACTTCTTTTATTCAGCGTCTCATCAAAAATGAAAACATTTTTAAAAACTACAAGTCTGATGCGTTTTAGTGGTGAAAAAATAATTTAAAAAATCGTTCTGGAATTGAGTTTACTCACAGGATACTTTCTTTGTATACATTTGACTATACGGGCCAAGCCCGGGATTTACGGGAAATCGCGGATTTTCGTTTTCCGGCGATTAAACCTCTTTCATTAAGCGTCTCATCAAAAATAAAAACATTTTTAAAAACTACAAGTCTCATGCGTTTTGGTGGTGAAAAAAAAATTTAAAAAATAGTTCGGGAAATGAGTTTACTCCCTGGGTACTTTCTTTGTATACATTCGAATATACGGGCCAAGCCCCGGATTTACGGGAAAACGCGGGATTTCGTTTTCCGGCGATTAAACCTCTTTCATTAAGCGTCTCATCAAAAATAAAAACATTTTTAAAAACTACAAATCTCATGCGTTTTAGTGGTGAAAAAAAAATTTAAAAAATTCTTCGGGAAATGAGTTTACTCCCTGGGTACTTTCTTTGTATACATTCGACTATACGGGCCAAGCCCCGGATTTACGGGAAAACGCGGGATTTCGTTTGCCGGCGATTAAACCTCTTTCATTAAGCGTCTCATCAAAAATGAAAACATTTTTGAAAACTACAAGTCTCATGCGTTTTAGTGGTGAAAAAATAATTTAAAAAATCGTTCGGGAAATGAGTTTACTCCCTGGGTACTTTCTTTGTATACTTTTGACTATACGGGCCGAGTCCGGGATTTACGGGAAATCGCGGATTTTCGTTTGCCGGCAATTAATTTTCTTTTATTCAGCGTCCCATCAAATATGAAAATATTTTTGAAAACTACAAGTCTCATGCGTTTAGTGGTAAAAAAATAATATAAAAAATCGTTCGGGAAATGAGTTTACTCCCTGGGTACTTTCTTTGTATACTTTTGACTATACGGGCCAAGCCCGGGATTAACGGGAAATCGCGGGTTTTCGTTTGCCGGCGATTAAACTGCTTTTATTCAGCGTCTCATCAAAAGTGAAAACATTTTTAAAAACTACAAGTCTTATGCGTTTTAGTGGTGAAAAAATAATTTAAAAAATCGTTCTGGAAATGAGTTTACTCCCTGGGTACTTTCTTTGTATACTTTTGACTATACGGGCCGAGTCCGGGATTTAGGGAAATCGCAGGTTTTCGTTTGCCGGCGATAAAACTGCTTTTATTCAGCGTCTCATCAAAAATGAAAACATTTTTGACAACTACAAGTCTCATGCGTTTTAGTGGTGAAAAAATAATTTAAAAAATCGTTTGGGAAATGAGTTTACTCCCTGGGTACTTTCTTTGTATACTTTTGACTATACGGGCCAAGCCGGAATTTACGGGAAATCGCGGGTTTTCGTTTGCCGGCGATTAAACTTCTTTTATTCAGCGTCTCATCAAAAATGAAAACATTTTTAAAAACTACAAGTCTGATGCGTTTTAGTGGTGAAAAAATAATTTAAAAAATCGTTCCGGAATTGAGTTTACTCACAGGATACTTTCTTTGTATACATTTGACTATACGGGCCAAGCCCGGGATTTACGGGAAATCGCGGATTTTCGTTTTCCGGCGATTAAACCTCTTTCATTAAGCGTCTCATCAAAAATAAAAACATTTTTAAAAACTACAAGTCTCATGCGTTTTGGTGGTGAAAAAAAAATTTAAAAAATAGTTCGGTAAATGAGTTTACTCCCTGGGTACTTTCTTTGTATACATTCGAATATACGGGCCAAGCCCCGGATTTACGGGAAAACGCGGGATTTCGTTTTCCGGCGATTAAACCTCTTTCATTAAGCGTCTCATCAAAAATAAAAACATTTTTAAAAACTACAAGTCTCATGCGTTTTAGTGGTGAAAAAAAAATTTAAAAAATTCTTCGGGAAATGAGTTTACTCCCTGGGTACTTTCTTTGTATACATTCGACTATACGGGCCAAGCCCCGGATTTACGGGAAAACGCGGGATTTCGTTTGCCGGCGATTAAACCTCTTTCATTAAGCGTCTCATCAAAAATGAAAACATTTTTGAAAACTACAAGTCTCATGCGTTTTAGTGGTGAAAAAATAATTTAAAAAATCGTTCGGAAAATGAGTTTACTCCCTGGGTACTTTCTTTGTATACTTTTGACTATACGGGCCGAGTCCGGGATTTACGGGAAATCGCGGATTTTCGTTTGCCGGCAATTAATTTTCTTTTATTCAGCGTCCCATCAAATATGAAAATATTTTTGAAAACTACAAGTCTCATGCGTTTAGTGGTAAAAAAATAATATAAAAAATCGTTCGGGAAATGAGTTTACTCCCTGGGTACTTTCTTTGTATACTTTTGACTATACGGGCCAAGACCGGGATTTACGGGAAATCGCGGGTTTTCGTTTGCCGGCGATTAAACTGCTTTTATTCAGCGTCTCATCAAAAGTGAAAACATTTTTAAAAACTACAAGTCTTATGCGTTTTAGTGGTGAAAAAATAATTTAAAAAATCGTTCTGGAAATGAGTTTACTCCCTGGGTACTTTCTTTGTATACTTTTGACTATACGGGCCGAGTCCGGGATTTAGGGAAATCGCAGGTTTTCGTTTGCCGGCGATAAAACTGCTTTTATTCAGCGTCTCATCAAAAATGAAAACATTTTTGACAACTACAAGTCTCATGCGTTTTAGTGGTGAAAAAATAATTTAAAAAATCGTTTGGGAAATGAGTTTACTCCCTGGGTACTTTCTTTGTATACTTTTGACTATACGGGCCAAGCCGAAATTTACGGGAAATCGCGGGTTTTCGTTTGCCGGCGATTAAACTTCTTTTATTCAGCGTCTCATCAAAAATGAAAACATTTTTAAAAACTACAAGTCTTATGCGTTTTAGTGGTGAAAAAATAATTTAAAAAATCGTTCTGGAAAAGAGTTTACTCCCTGGGTACTTTCTTTGTATACTTTTGACTATACGGGCCGAGTCCGGAATTTAGGGAAATCGCAGGTTTTCGTTTGCCGGCGATTAAACTGCTTTTATTCAGCGTCTCATCAAAAATGAAAACATTTTTGACAACTACAAGTCTCATACGTTTTAGTGGTGAAAAAATAATTTAAAAAATCGTTCGGGAAATGAGTTTACTCCCTGGGTACTTTCTTTGTATACTTTTGACTATACGGGCCAAGCCGGAATTTACGGGAAATCGCGGGTTTTCGTTTGCCGGCGATTAAACTTCTTTTATTCAGCGTCTCATCAAAAATGAAAACATTTTTAAAAACTACAAGTCTGATGCGTTTTAGTGGTGAAAAAATAATTTAAAAAATCGTTCTGGAAATGAGTTTACTCACAGGATACTTTCTTTGTATACATTCGACTATACGGGCCAAGCCCGGGATTTACGGGAAATCGCGGGTTTTCGTTTTCCGGCGATTAAACCTCTTTCATTAAGCGTCTCATCAAAAATAAAAACATTTTTTAAAACTACAAGTCTCATGCGTTTTAGTGGTAAAAAAAAAAATTTAAAAAATCGTTCGGGAAATGAGTTTACTCCCTGGGTACTTTCTTTGTATACTTTTGACTTACGGGCCGAGTCCGGGATTAACGGGAAATCGCGGATTTTCGTTTGCCGGCAATTAAACTTCTTTTATTCAGCGTCCCATCAAATATGAAAATATTTTTGAAAACTACAAGTCTCATGCGTTTAGTGGTAAAAAAATAATATAAAAAATCGTTCGGGAAATGAGTTTACTCCCTGGGTACTTTCTTTGTATACTTTTGACTATACGGGCCAAGCCCGGGATTTACGGGAAATCGCGGGTTTTCGTTTGCCTGCGATTAAACTTCTTTTATTCAGCGTCTCATCAAAAATGAAAACACTTTTGAAAACTACAAGTCTCATGCGTTTTAGTGGTGAAAAAAAAATTTAAAAAATCGTTCGGGAAATGAGTTTACTCCCTCGGTACTTTCTTTGTATACATTCGACTATACGGGCCAAGCCCCGGATTTACGGGAAAACGCGGGATTTCGTTTGCCGGCGATTAAACATCTTTTATTAAGCGTCTCATCAAAAATGAAAACATTTTTGAAAACTACAAGTCTCATGCGTTTTAGTGTGAAAAAATAATTTAAAAAATCGTTCGGGAAATGAATTTACTCCCTGGGTACTTTCTTTGTATACTTTTGACTATACGGGCCGAGTCCGGGATTTACGGGAAATCGCGGATTTTCGTTTGCCGGCAATTAAACTTCTTTTATTTAGCGTCCCATCAAATATGAAAATATTTTTGAAAACTACAAGTCTCATGCGTTTAGTGGTAAAAAAATAGTATAAAAAATCGTTCGGGAAATGAGTTTACTCCCTGGGTACTTTCTTTGTATACTTTTGACTATACGGGCCAAGCCCGGGATTTACGGGAAATCGCGGGTTTTTGTTTGCCGGCGATTAAACTTCTTTTATTCAGCGTCTCATCAAAAACGAAAACATTTTTAAAAACTACAAGTCTTATGCGTTTTAGTGGTGAAAAAATAATTTAAAAAATCGTTCTGGAAATGAGTTTACTACCTGGGTACTTTCTTTGTATACTTTTGACTATACGGGCCGAGTCCGGGATTTAGGGAAATCGCAGGTTTTCGTTTGCCGGCGATTAAACTGCTTTTATTCAGCGTCTCATCAAAAATGAAAACATTTTTGAAAACTACAAGTCTCATGCGTTTTAGTGGTGAAAAAATAATTTAAAAAATCGTTCGGGAAATGAGTTTACTCCCTGGGTACTTTCTTTGTATACTTTTGACTATACGGGCCAAGCCGGGATTTACGGGAAATCGCGGGTTTTCGTTTGCCGGCGATTAAACTTCTTTTATTCAGCGTCTTATCAAAAATGAAAACATTTTTAAAAACTACAAGTCTTATGCGTTTTAGTGGTGAAAAAATAATTTAAAAAATCGTTCTGGAAATGAGTTTACTCCCTGGGTACTTTCTTTGTATACTTTTGACTATACGGGCCGAGTCCGGGATTTACGGGAAATGGCGGATTTTCGTTTGCCGGCAATTAAACTTCTTTTATTCAGCGTCCCATCAAATATGAAAATATTTTTGAAAACTACAAGTCTTATGCGTTTAGTGGTAAAAAAATAATATAAAAAATCGTTCGGGAAATGAGTTTACTCCCTGGGTACTTTCTTTGTATACTTTTGACTATACGGGCCAAGCCCGGGATTTACGGGAAATCGCGGGTTTTCGTTTGCCGGCGATTAAACTTCTTTTATTCAGCGTCTCATCAAAAGTGAAAACACTTTTAAAAACTACAAGTCTTATGCGTTTTAGTGGTGAAAAAATAATTTAAAAAATCGTTCTGGAAATGAGTTTACTACCTGGGTAATTTCTTTGTATACTTTTGACTATACGGGCCGAGTCCGGGATTTAGGGAAATCGCAGGTTTTCGTTTGCCGGCGATTAAACTGCTTTTATTCAGCGTCTCATCAAAAATGAAAACATTTTTGAAAACTACAAGTCTCATGCGTTTTAGTGGTGAAAAAATAATTTAAAAAATCGTTCTGGAAATGAGTTTACTCCCTGGGTACTTTCTTTGTATTCATTCGACTATACGGGCCGAGTCCGGGATTTAGGGAAATCGCAGGTTTTCGTTTGCCGGCGATTAAACTGCTTTTATTCAGCGTCTCATCAAAAATGAAAACATTTTTGATAACTACAAGTCTCCTGCGTTTTAGTGGTGAAAAAATAATTTCAAAAATCGTTCGGGAAATGAGTTTACTCCCTGGGTACTTTCTTTGTATACTTTTGACTATACGGGCCGAGTCCGGGATTTACGGAAAATCGCGGATTTTCGTTTGCCGGCAATTAAACTTCTTTTATTCAGCGTCCCATCAAATATGAAAATATTTTTGAAAACTACAAGTCTCATGCGTTTAGTGGTAAAAAAATAATATAAAAAATCGTTCGGGAAATGAGTTTACTCCCTGGGTACTTTCTTTGTATACTTTTGACTATACGGGCCAAGCCCGGGATTTACGGGAAATCGCGGGTTTTCGTTTGCCGGCAATTATACTTCTTTTATTCAGCGTCTCATCAAAAGTGAAAACACTTTTAAAAACTACAAGTCTTATGCGTTTTAGTGGTGAAAAAACTAGAAATTAAAAAAAAGGTTGCGAAGCATTTCGCAAGTTGCAAGCAAAATTAAACTATCCAATACTTTGTCCCTAGCGCTTCTTGTTTAATTGGCGCTAACATCTTCCGAAATACATCAAAATTGAATATCATATAGAAGAACCCTGGGGACGAGGTAGGAAAATGAACGCTCTGCGGAACAATTCGTTGCTCAAAAACAGTTTTTTTGCGAATAGACTGCGCGAGTATTTGATGTGCGTGGGATATTCTTTTCAAAATGTGCGAGAAAATTAGATTACGCGAAACTAACAAAAACGAATAACGCGTGTTAAAATTTTGTACCGCCTTTTCCCACAGAATGGTAAAAGTAAAGAGCGCAATACAAAATTACACTTTTAGCAGTATTCCGAAAGATATGTGATACATCGAGTTGTACTACCCGCAGAAGTTGGTCCTAACGTTAACGATTTCGTAAATGACCTCACAACAAAACAGTATTTTTTTCACGTAAAAATACCGGCAGTAGAAGCCACAGAATCTGCTGGAACGAATTTCGAAAACTCATGGGAAACAATTAAAACAAAAACAAACAAATCAAAACAGTTTTTTAACTTTATCAAGATTTATTAAATAGCTTCAAATTTGGGCAGAAAAACAATAACGGATTCGCCTTCTTTTCACCACACGCATTAGAAGATTACATCACTCACTCCCATTGTACACAATCTAAAAAAAAAAGAAAACATTTTCATATAGTGAAGCTTCCAGTGCCTTTAAGGGATGGCCAAGTCAATGGAATTGAAAGCACTGTTTTTCATCTTATAAATAATTAAGGCTAATTCGGAAAAGTATAAAAGAAAAAAACTCAACAATTTGGCAACTTTACTAATTTTATACGCAAAGTTCCAACCATACCAACAGTTTCCAAATCTGACAAAATAATTTTAGAAGTGTTTATTTTTTTCAGAATTTGATTGATGCAAGGCCAAGGGAAATTAAATAAGTTTATTGTCCTAGACCCATTTAAAAACATATGCTTCTCATCATTCGGTTTTTTTCAACCAACATTAATGTAATCATCCAGAGGAAATTATAATGTCTCTTGTGTGTGTTTTAGAAGCTGAGTACACAAATACACAAATATTACAAGTGCTGAACTTTGGCAATCATATTTTGCAATCAGACCCTTTTAAAAACTATGCTGAACCATGTCAATTATTAAATTCAGCACTAATAGAAAAGCACCTTGGATAGGATTCTTTGTTGGGCGAATAAAATGACTGACAAATGGTTTATCGTGAATGAAATAGTAATTTTTACACAAATAATTTAAAAAATAATGAACTTTGTTATGTGGGTTGTTCTCAAACACACGTGGGCGGTGGACAAAAAACTGTGATGTAATTTCTCTTGGTCTATTATTCATGAGAATATTCTAAAATAAGAGGGTGTCAATAAGCTGCAAACAGCCACATATATAAGGGAGAGTTCGGGCAACTTTTCCAATTAAATTAGTGATTGTCTTCCAAAACCGCCCGCACTTTCCCGAACTTGCCTGAAGCATTTTCAAAATTCAATTCCTTGTAACATACCTTGTGGACGATAGTTGGAAAGTAAATTTTATCAAAAACCATCAAAAACAGTTCTTTTAAGAACTTTACTACCACATAGTTTACTTTATGGTCTATGCAGGTTTTTTCGGGTGAATACTTCAATTTTTTTGCAAAACGCTAAACTTGCCCAAAAACGCCTGCACGTTATACGGCGTATGCAGCTTATCAGCACCCTTGTTCTAAAATTAAAAGCAGTTTTGAAGATGCCCACGCCGTTTAGAGGACGTGGTGCGGCTTGGGCATCCTTGAAGTTCTGTTTAATGACAGTTTTAATGTTTTAATGTCGTTTTAAACCTTGTTCTCAGGGAGGGTGTACGGAAAACTAATTCCTATTGACAATTACATTGCTGTTGGTTTGATAGCAAAAGTGGATATTTTTTTAATTACTGAAACAGGTTACTTATATAATAAATAAAAAATGATAAAAAACGGTTGGTCAGCTCACTCTAGCGCCCAGAGCTATTTGTTTTGTCTGCGCCCTAGCTACAGGTTTTCCTATATCTGGCTATCAGTTAGGTAGTAATACAGCTTCTCCATATGTATTCTACAAATTACTTTCAATTTTTTTATACAAAACTGAGCTCTAGCTAGCTACCTTTCGTGTGATTAAGCCTTACCTTGATTTGGATAAAACCAATTAAAATTGATAATATTGTATTCTTACATCCTCTTAGAAACAATAAAATAAAACACAGCTCGGCGCGTTTTAATTGTACAAATTACTTCAATTTTTCTTTAGGAATGGGTACCTTACACAGGAGCTTTCCAATCCAACTAAAATCTCCAGAAAAAGCACAGCAACAAAAAAGCTTAAAATACACAAGTAAAGTCGATTAAAAACAGGACTAGCAATAAATTTTTTCGAAAGAAGAAAACCGTTTTAATACTATTATGTTTCATTAAAATACAACTATAATAGTATAAGAAGCAAAATTGCAAAGTAATTAAT
Source organism: Hydractinia symbiolongicarpus (assembly GCF_029227915.1). Classification (NCBI taxonomy): domain Eukaryota; kingdom Metazoa; phylum Cnidaria; class Hydrozoa; order Anthoathecata; family Hydractiniidae; genus Hydractinia; species Hydractinia symbiolongicarpus. Next base: position 27,994,724 of record NC_079887.1, on the reverse strand, counting down.
TAATTATTTATACAATAATTAGCTATAATACAAAGAAATAAGGCATATTTTGGGTCTGTAAAATATACGTGTCTAAAATGCCGACTACCGTTTCTTGTTCACGGCATATTTCTCTTTGTGTGTTCAAGTTCGGCGGACGTATAATCCGGACCAAAAGACGGGGGGGGGGGTCAAAATCCGGGGGTGGGGGGGTACGAGCCGTACTTATTGCATTTTTTACTAAACTTATACTTTAACCCCTCGGTCCAAACTTATTTGTTTTATTAGAAAAAAAAATACCCTAGCTTTATGTGCAAAAATATCAGTCCTATTTCTTTACGCTGATTTTATATGATTTTTTTTCTATCGAAATTTTGAGAATCTCAATAATTCTCTTGGTATACCTCGCGTGTAGCAAACGTGCTCCACAATTTCGCTTCGCTCGCTTCGCTCGCAAAGCTCAATTGCATCGCAATAATTTAAAAAATCGTTCTGGAAATGAGTTTAATACCTGGGTACTTTCTTTGTATACTTTTGACTATACGGGCTAAGCCGGGATTTACGGTAAATCGCGGGTTTTTGTTTGCCGGCGATTAAACTTCTTTTATTCAGCGTCTCATCAAAAATGAAAACATTTTTAAAAACTACAAGTCTTATGCGTTTTAGTGGTGAAAAAATAATTTAAAAAATCGTTGTGGAAATGAGTTTACTCCCTGGGTACTTTCTTTGTATACTTTTGACTATACGGGCCGAGTCCGGGATTTAGGGAAATCGCAGGTTTTCGTTTGCCGGCGATTAAACTGCTTTTATTCAGCGTCTCATCAAAAATGAAAACATTTTTGAAAACTACAAGTCTCATGCGTTTTAGTGGTGAAAAAATAATTTAAAAAATCGTTCGGGAAATGAGTTTACTCTCAGGGTACTTTCTTTGTATACATTCGACTATACGGGCCGAGTCCGGGATTTAGGGAAATCGCAGGTTTTCGTTTGCCGGCGATTAAACTGCTTTTATTCAGCGTCTCATCAAAAATGAAAACATTTTTGACAACTACAAGTCTCCTGCGTTTTAGTGGTGAAAAAATAATTTCAAAAATCGTTCGGGAAATGAGTTTACTCCCTGGGTACTTTCTTTGTATACTTTTGACTATACGGGCCGAGTCCGGGATTTACGGAAAATCGCGGATTTTCGTTTGCCGGCAATTAAACTTCTTTTATTCAGCGTCCCATCAAATATGAAAATATTTTTGAAAACTACAAGTCTCATGCGTTTAGTGGTAAAAAAATAATATAAAAAATCGTTCGGGAAATGAGTTTACTCCCTGTGTACCTTCTTTGTATACTTTTGACTATACGGGCCAAGCCCGGGATTTACGGGAAATCGCGGGTTTTCGTTTGCCGGCGATTATACTTCTTTTATTCAGCGTCTCATCAAAAGTGAAAATATTTTTAAAAACTACAAGTCTTATGCGTTTTAGTGGTGAAAAAATAATTTAAAAAATCGTTCTGGAAATGAGTTTACTCCCTGGGTACTTTCTTTGTATACTTTTGACTATACGGGCCGAGTCCGGGATTTAGGGAAATCGCAGGTTTTCGTTTGCCGGCGATTAAACTGCTTTTATTCAGCGTCTCATCAAAAATGAAAACATTTTTGAAAACTACAACTCTCATGCGTTTTAGTGGTGAAAAAATAATTTAAAAAATCGTTCGGGAAATGAGTTTACTCCCTGGGTACTTTCTTTGTATACTTTTGACTATACGGGCCAAGCCGGGATTTACGGGAAATCGCGGGTTTTCGTTTGCCGGCGATTAAACTTCTTTTATTCAGCGTCTCATCAAAAATGAAAACATTTTTAAAAACTACAAGTCTTTGCGTTTTAGTGGTGAAAAAATAATTTAAAAAATCGTTCTGGAAATGAGTTTACTCCCTGGGTACTTTCTTTGTATACTTTTGACTATACGGGCCGAGTCCGGGATTTAGGGAAATCGCAGGTTTTCGTTTGCCGGCGATTAAACTGCTTTTATTCAGCGTCTCATCAAAAATGAAAACATTTTTGAAAACTACAAGTCTCATGCGTTTTAGTGGTGAAAAAATAATTTAAAAAATCGTTCGGGAAATGAGTTTACTCTCAGGGTACTTTCTTTGTATACATTCGACTATACGGGCCGAGTCCGGGATTTAGGGAAATCGCAGGTTTTCGTTTGCCGGCGATTAAACTGCTTTTATTCAGCGTCTCATCAAAAATGAAAACATTTTTGACAACTACAAGTCTCCTGCGTTTTAGTGGTGAAAAAATAATTTCAAAAATCGTTCGGGAAATGAGTTTACTCCCTGGGTACTTTCTTTGTATACTTTTGACTATACGGGCCGAGTCCGGGATTTACGGAAAATCGCGGATTTTCGTTTGCCGGCAATTAAACTTCTTTTATTCAGCGTCCCATCAAATATGAAAATATTTTTGAAAACTACAAGTCTCATGCGTTTAGTGGTAAAAAAATAATATAAAAAATCGCTCGGGAAATGAGTTTACTCCCTGTGTACCTTCTTTGTATACTTTTGACTATACGGGCCAAGCCCGGGATTTACGGGAAATCGCGGGTTTTCGTTTGCCGGCGATTATACTTCTTTTATTCAGCGTCTCATCAAAAGTGAAAATATTTTTAAAAACTACAAGTCTTATGCGTTTTAGTGGTGAAAAAATAATTTAAAAAATCGTTCTGGAAATGAGTTTACTCCCTGGGTACTTTCTTTGTATACTTTTGACTATACGGGCCGAGTCCGGGATTTAGGGAAATCGCAGGTTTTCGTTTGCCGGCGATTAAACTGCTTTTATTCAGCGTCTCATCAAAAATGAAAACATTTTTGAAAACTACAACTCTCATGCGTTTTAGTGGTGAAAAAATAATTTAAAAAATCGTTCGGGAAATGAGTTTACTCCCTGGGTACTTTCTTTGTATACTTTTGACTATACGGGCCAAGCCGGGATTTACGGGAAATCGCGGGTTTTCGTTTGCCGGCGATTAAACTTCTTTTATTCAGCGTCTCATCAAAAATGAAAACATTTTTAAAAACTACAAGTCTTTGCGTTTTAGTGGTGAAAAAATAATTTAAAAAATCGTTCTGGAAATGAGTTTACTCTCAGGGTACTTTCTTTGTATACATTCGACTATACGTGCCAAGCCCGGGATTTACGGGAAATCGCGGGTTTTCGTTTGCCGGCGATTAAACTGCTTTTATGCAGCGTCTCATCAAAAATGAAAACATTCTTGAAAACTACAAGTCTCATGCGTTTTAGTGGTGAAATAATAATTTAAAAAATCGTTTGGGAAATGGGTTTACTCCCTGGGTACTTTCTTTGTATACTTTTGACTATACGGCCGAGTCCAGGATTTACGGGAAATCGCAGGTTTTCGTTTGCCGGCAATTAAACTTCTTTTATTCAGCGTTTCATCAAAAATGTAAACATTTTTAAAAACTACAAGTCTCATGCGTTTTAGTGGTGAAAAAATAATTTAAAAAATCTTTCGGGAAATGAGTTTACTCCCTGGGTACTTTCTTTGTATACTTTTGACTATACGGGCCAAGCCGGTATTTACGGGAAATCGGGGGTTTTCGTTTGCCGGCGATTTAACTTCTTTTATTCAGCGTCTCATCAAAAATTAAAACATTTTTAAAAACTACAAGTCTGATGCGTTTTAGTGGTGAAAAAATAATTTAAAAAATCGTTCTGGAAATGAGTTTACTCACAGGATACTTTCTTTGTATACATTCGACTATACGGGCCAAGCCCGGGAATTACGGGAAATCGCGGGTTTTCGTTTTCCGGCGATTAAACCTCTTTCATTGAGCGTCTCATCAAAAATAAAAACATTTTTGAAAACTACAAGTCTCATGCGTTTTAGTGGTGAAAAAAAAATTTAAAAAATTGTTCGGGAAATGAGTTTACTCCCTGGGTACTTTCTTTGTATACTTTTGACTATACGGGCCGAGTCCGGGATTTACGGAAAATCGCGGATTTTCGTTTGCCGGCAATTAAACTTCTTTTATTCAGCGTCCCATCAAATATGAAAATATTTTTGAAAACTACAAGTCTCATGCGTTTAGTGGTAAAAAAATAATATAAAAAATCGTTCGGGAAATGAGTTTACTCCCTGTGTACCTTCTTTGTATACTTTTGACTATACGGGCCAAGCCCGGGATTTACGGGAAATCGCGGGTTTTCGTTTGCCGGCGATTATACTTCTTTTATTCAGCGTCTCATCAAAAGTGAAAATATTTTTAAAAACTACAAGTCTTATGCGTTTTAGTGGTGAAAAAATAATTTAAAAAATCGTTCTGGAAATGAGTTTACTCCCTGGGTACTTTCTTTGTATACTTTTGACTATACGGGCCGAGTCCGGGATTTAGGGAAATCGCAGGTTTTCGTTTGCCGGCGATTAAACTGCTTTTATTCAGCGTCTCATCAAAAATGAAAACATTTTTGAAAACTTCAAGTCTCATGCGTTTTAGTGGTGAAAAAATAATTTAAAAAATCGTTCGGGAAATGAGTTTACTCCCTGGGTACTTTCTTTGTATACTTTTGACTATACGGGCCAAGCCGGGATTTACGGGAAATCGCGGGTTTTCGTTTGCCGGCGATTAAACTTCTTTTATTCAGCGTCTCATCAAAAATGAAAACATTTTTAAAAACTACAAGTCTTTGCGTTTTAGTGGTGAAAAAATAATTTAAAAAATCGTTTTGGAAATGAGTTTACTCTCAGGGTACTTTCTTTGTATACATTCGACTATACGTGCCAAGCCCGGGATTTACGGGAAATCGCGGGTTTTCGTTTGCCGGCGATTAAACTGCTTTTATGCAGCGTCTCATCAAAAATGAAAACATTCTTGAAAACTACAAGTCTCATGCGTTTTAGTGGTGAAATAATAATTTAAAAAATCGTTTGGGAAATGGGTGTACTCCCTGGGTACTTTCTTTGTATACTTTTGACTATACGGGCCAAGCCGGGATTTACGGGAAATCGCGGGTTTTCGTTTGCCGGCGATTAAACTTCTTTTATTCAGCGTCTCATCAAAAATGAAAACATTTTTAAAAACTACAAGTCTTTGCGTTTTAGTGGTGAAAAAATAATTTAAAAAATCGTTCTGGAAATGAGTTTACTCTCAGGGTACTTTCTTTGTATACATTCGACTATACGTGCCAAGCCCGGGATTTACGGGAAATCGCGGGTTTTCGTTTGCCGGCGATTAAACTGCTTTTATGCAGCGTCTCATCAAAAATGAAAACATTCTTGAAAACTACAAGTCTCATGCGTTTTAGTGGTGAAATAATAATTTAAAAAATCGTTTGGGAAATGGGTTTACTCCCTGGGTACTTTCTTTGTATACTTTTGACTATACGGCCGAGTCCAGGATTTACGGGAAATCGCAGGTTTTCGTTTGCCGGCAATTAAACTTCTTTTATTCAGCGTTTCATCAAAAATGAAAACATTTTTAAAAACTACAAGTCTCATGCGTTTTAGTGGTGAAAAAGTAATTTAAAAAATCTTTCGGGAAATGAGTTTACTCCCTGGGTACTTTCTTTGTATACTTTTGACTATACGGGCCAAGCCGGTATTTACGGGAAATCGGGGGTTTTCGTTTGCCGGCGATTAAACTTCTTTTATTCAGCGTCTCATCAAAAATTAAAACATTTTTAAAAACTACAACTCTGATGCGTTTTAGTGGTGAAAAAATAATTTAAAAAATCGTTCTGGAAATGAGTTTACTCACAGGATACTTTCTTTGTATACATTCGACTATACGGGCAAAGCCCGGGAATTACGGGAAATCGCGGGTTTTCGTTTTCCGGCGATTAAACCTCCTTCATTGAGCGTCTCATCAAAAATAAAAACATTTTTGAAAACTACAAGTCTCATGCGTTTTAGTGGTGAAAAAAAAATTTAAAAAATTGTTCGGGAAATGAGTTTACTCCCTCGGTACTTTCTTTGTATACATTCGACTATACGGGCCAAGCCCCGGATTTACGGGAAAACGCGGGATTTCGTTTGCCGGCGATTAAACCTCTTTCATTAAGCGTCTCATCAAAAATGAAAACATTTTTAAAAACTACAAGTCTTATGCGTTTTAGTGGTGAAAAAATAATTTAAAAAATCGTTCTGGAAATGAGTTTACTCCCTGGGTACTTTCTTTGTATACTTTTGACTATACGGGCCGAGTCCGGGATTAACGGGAAATCGCGGATTTTCGTTTGCCGGCAATTAAACTTCTTTTATTCAGCGTCCCATCAAGTATGAAAATATTTTTGAAAAATACAAGTCTCATGCGTTTAGTGGTAAAAAATTAATATAAAAAATCGTTCGGGAAATGAGTTTACTCCCTGGGTACTTTCTTTGTATACTTTTGACTATACGGGCCAAGCCCGGGATTTACGGGAAATCGCGGGTTTTCGTTTGCCGGCGATTAAACTTCTTTTATTCAGCGTCTCATCAAAAATGAAAACACTTTTGAAAACTACAAGTCTCATGCGTTTTAGTGGTGAAAAAAAAATTTAAAAAATCGTTTGGGAAATGAGTTTACTCCCTCGGTACTTTCTTTGTATACATTCGACTATACGGGCCAAGCCCCGGATTTACGGGAAAACGCGGGATTTCGTTTGCCGGCAATTAAACCTCTTTTATTAAGCGTCTCATCAAAAATGAAAACATTTTTGAAAACTACAAATCTCATGCGTTTTAGTGGTGAAAAAATAATTTAAAAAATCGTTCGGGAAATGAGTTTACTCCCTGGGTACTTTCTTTGTATACTTTTGACTATACGGGCCGAGTCCGGGATTTACGGGAAATCGCGGATTTTCGTTTGCCGGCAATTAAACTTCTTTTATTCAGCGTCCCATCAAATATGAAAATATTTTTGAAAACTAGAAGTCTCATGCGTTTAGTGGTAAAAAAATAATATAAAAAATCGGTCGGGAAATGAGTTTACTGCCTGGGTACTTTCTTTGTATACTTTTGACTATACCGGCCAAGCCGGGATTTACGGGAAATCGCGGGTTTTCGTTTGCCGGCGATTAAACTTCTTTTATTCAGCGTCTCATCAAAAATGAAAACATTTTTAAAAACTACAAGTCTTTGCGTTTTAGTGGTGAAAAAATAATTTAAAAAATCGTTCTGGAAATGAGTTTACTCTCAGGGTACTTTCTTTGTATACATTCGACTATACGTGCCAAGCCCGGGATTTACGGGAAATCGCGGGTTTTCGTTTGCCGGCGATTAAACTGCTTTTATGCAGCGTCTCATCAAAAATGAAAACATTCTTGAAAACTACAAGTCTCATGCGTTTTAGTGGTGAAATAATAATTTAAAAAATCGTTTGGGAAATGGGTTTACTCCCTGGGTACTTTCTTTGTATACTTTTGACTATACGGCCGAGTCCAGGATTTACGGGAAATCGCAGGTTTTCGTTTGCCGGCAATTAAACTTCTTTTATTCAGCGTTTCATCAAAAATGTAAACATTTTTAAAAACTACAAGTCTCATGCGTTTTAGTGGTGAAAAAATAATTTAAAAAATCGTTCGGGAAATGAGTTTACTCCCTGGGTACTTTCTTTGTATACTTTTGACTATATGGGCCAAGCCGGTATTTACGGGAAATCGGGGGTTTTCGTTTGCCGGCGATTTAACTTCTTTTATTCAGCGTCTCATCAAAAATTAAAACATTTTTAAAAACTACTAGTCTGATGCGTTTTAGTGGCGAAAAAATAATTTAAAAAATCGTTCTGGAAATGAGTTTACTCACAGGATACTTTCTTTGTATACATTCGACTATACGGGCCAAGCCCGGGAATTACGGGAAATCGCGGGTTTTCGTTTTCCGGCGATTAAACCTCTTTCATTGAGCGTCTCATCAAAAATAAAAACATTTTTGAAAACTACAAGTCTCATGCGTTTTAGTGGTGAAAAAAAAATTTAAAAAATTGTTCGGGAAATGAGTTTACTCCCTGGGTACTTTCTTTGTATACTTTTGACTATACGGGCCGAGTCCGGGATTTACGGAAAATCGCGGATTTTCGTTTGCCGGCAATTAAACTTCTTTTATTCAGCGTCCCATCAAATATGAAAATATTTTTGAAAACTACAAGTCTCATGCGTTTAGTGGTAAAAAAATAATATAAAAAATCGTTCGGGAAATGAGTTTACTCCCTGTGTACCTTCTTTGTATACTTTTGACTATACGGGCCAAGCCCGGGATTTACGGGAAATCGCGGGTTTTCGTTTGCCGGCGATTATACTTCTTTTATTCAGCGTCTCATCAAAAGTGAAAATATTTTTAAAAACTACAAGTCTTATGCGTTTTAGTGGTGAAAAAATAATTTAAAAAATCGTTCTGGAAATGAGTTTACTCCCTGGGTACTTTCTTTGTATACTTTTGACTATACGGGCCGAGTCCGGGATTTAGGGAAATCGCAGGTTTTCGTTTGCCGGCGATTAAACTGCTTTTATTCAGCGTCTCATCAAAAATGAAAACATTTTTGAAAACTTCAAGTCTCATGCGTTTTAGTGGTGAAAAAATAATTTAAAAAATCGTTTGGGAAATGGGTTTACTCCCTGGGTACTTTCTTTGTATACTTTTGACTATACGGCCGAGTCCAGGATTTACGGGAAATCGCAGGTTTTCGTTTGCCGGCAATTAAACTTCTTTTATTCAGCGTTTCATCAAAAATGTAAACATTTTTAAAAACTACAAGTCTCATGCGTTTTAGTGGTGAAAAAATAATTTAAAAAATCGTTCGGGAAATGAGTTTACTCCCTGGGTACTTTCTTTGTATACTTTTGACTATATGGGCCAAGCCGGTATTTACGGGAAATCGGGGGTTTTCGTTTGCCGGCGATTTAACTTCTTTTATTCAGCGTCTCATCAAAAATTAAAACATTTTTAAAAACTACTAGTCTGATGCGTTTTAGTGGCGAAAAAATAATTTAAAAAATCGTTCTGGAAATGAGTTTACTCACAGGATACTTTCTTTGTATACATTCGACTATACGGGCCAAGCCCGGGAATTACGGGAAATCGCGGGTTTTCGTTTTCCGGCGATTAAACCTCTTTCATTGAGCGTCTCATCAAAAATAAAAACATTTTTGAAAACTACAAGTCTCATGCGTTTTAGTGGTGAAAAAAAAATTTAAAAAATTGTTCGGGAAATGAGTTTACTCCCTGGGTACTTTCTTTGTATACTTTTGACTATACGGGCCGAGTCCGGGATTTACGGAAAATCGCGGATTTTCGTTTGCCGGCAATTAAACTTCTTTTATTCAGCGTCCCATCAAATATGAAAATATTTTTGAAAACTACAAGTCTCATGCGTTTAGTGGTAAAAAAATAATATAAAAAATCGTTCGGGAAATGAGTTTACTCCCTGTGTACCTTCTTTGTATACTTTTGACTATACGGGCCAAGCCCGGGATTTACGGGAAATCGCGGGTTTTCGTTTGCCGGCGATTATACTTCTTTTATTCAGCGTCTCATCAAAAGTGAAAATATTTTTAAAAACTACAAGTCTTATGCGTTTTAGTGGTGAAAAAATAATTTAAAAAATCGTTCTGGAAATGAGTTTACTCCCTGGGTACTTTCTTTGTATACTTTTGACTATACGGGCCGAGTCCGGGATTTAGGGAAATCGCAGGTTTTCGTTTGCCGGCGATTAAACTGCTTTTATTCAGCGTCTCATCAAAAATGAAAACATTTTTGAAAACTTCAAGTCTCATGCGTTTTAGTGGTGAAAAAATAATTTAAAAAATCGTTTGGGAAATGGGTTTACTCCCTGGGTACTTTCTTTGTATACTTTTGACTATACGGCCGAGTCCAGGATTTACGGGAAATCGCAGGTTTTCGTTTGCCGGCAATTAAACTTCTTTTATTCAGCGTTTCATCAAAAATGTAAACATTTTTAAAAACTACAAGTCTCATGCGTTTTAGTGGTGAAAAAATAATTTAAAAAATCGTTCGGGAAATGAGTTTACTCCCTGGGTACTTTCTTTGTATACTTTTGACTATATGGGCCAAGCCGGTATTTACGGGAAATCGGGGGTTTTCGTTTGCCGGCGATTTAACTTCTTTTATTCAGCGTCTCATCAAAAATTAAAACATTTTTAAAAACTACTAGTCTGATGCGTTTTAGTGGCGAAAAAATAATTTAAAAAATCGTTCTGGAAATGAGTTTACTCACAGGATACTTTCTTTGTATACATTCGACTATACGGGCCAAGCCCGGGAATTACGGGAAATCGCGGGTTTTCGTTTTCCGGCGATTAAACCTCTTTCATTGAGCGTCTCATCAAAAATAAAAACATTTTTGAAAACTACAAGTCTCATGCGTTTTAGTGGTGAAAAAAAAATTTAAAAAATTGTTCGGGAAATGAGTTTACTCCCTGGGTACTTTCTTTGTATACTTTTGACTATACGGGCCGAGTCCGGGATTTACGGAAAATCGCGGATTTTCGTTTGCCGGCAATTAAACTTCTTTTATTCAGCGTCCCATCAAATATGAAAATATTTTTGAAAACTACAAGTCTCATGCGTTTAGTGGTAAAAAAATAATATAAAAAATCGTTCGGGAAATGAGTTTACTCCCTGTGTACCTTCTTTGTATACTTTTGACTATACGGGCCAAGCCCGGGATTTACGGGAAATCGCGGGTTTTCGTTTGCCGGCGATTATACTTCTTTTATTCAGCGTCTCATCAAAAGTGAAAATATTTTTAAAAACTACAAGTCTTATGCGTTTTAGTGGTGAAAAAATAATTTAAAAAATCGTTCTGGAAATGAGTTTACTCCCTGGGTACTTTCTTTGTATACTTTTGACTATACGGGCCGAGTCCGGGATTTAGGGAAATCGCAGGTTTTCGTTTGCCGGCGATTAAACTGCTTTTATTCAGCGTCTCATCAAAAATGAAAACATTTTTGAAAACTTCAAGTCTCATGCGTTTTAGTGGTGAAAAAATAATTTAAAAAATCGTTCGGGAAATGACTTTACTCCCTGGGTACTTTCTTTGTATACTTTTGACTATACGGGCCAAGCCGGGATTTACGGGAAATCGCGGGTTTTCGTTTGCCGGCGATTAAACTTCTTTTATTCAGCGTCTCATCAAAAATGAAAACATTTTTAAAAACTACAAGTCTTTGCGTTTTAGTGGTGAAAAAATAATTTAAAAAATCGTTCTGGAAATGAGTTTACTCTCAGGGTACTTTCTTTGTATACATTCGACTATACGTGCCAAGCCCGGGATTTACGGGAAATCGCGGGTTTTCGTTTGCCGGCGATTAAACTGCTTTTATGCAGCGTCTCATCAAAAATGAAAACATTCTTGAAAACTACAAGTCTCATGCGTTTTAGTGGTGAAATAATAATTTAAAAAATCGTTTGGGAAATGGGTTTACTCCCTGGGTACTTTCTTTGTATACTTTTGACTATACGGGCCAAGCCGGGATTTACGGGAAATCGCGGGTTTTCGTTTGCCGGCGATTAAACTTCTTTTATTCAGCGTCTCATCAAAAATGAAAACATTTTTAAAAACTACAAGTCTTTGCGTTTTAGTGGTGAAAAAATAATTTAAAAAATCGTTCTGGAAATGAGTTTACTCTCAGGGTACTTTCTTTGTATACATTCGACTATACGTGCCAAGCCCGGGATTTACAAGAAATCGCGGGTTTTCGTTTGCCGGCGATTAAACTGCTTTTATGCAGCGTCTCATCAAAAATGAAAACATTCTTGAAAACTACAAGTCTCATGCGTTTTAGTGGTGAAATAATAATTTAAAAAATCGTTTGGGAAATGGGTTTACTCCCTGGGTACTTTCTTTGTATACTTTTGACTATACGGCCGAGTCCAGGATTTACGGGAAATCGCAGGTTTTCGTTTGCCGGCAATTAAACTTCTTTTATTCAGCGTTTCATCAAAAATGAAAACATTTTTAAAAACTACAAGTCTCATGCGTTTTAGTGGTGAAAAAGTAATTTAAAAAATCGTTCGGGAAATGAGTTTACTCCCTGGGTACTTTCTTTGTATACTTTTGACTATACGGGCCAAGCCGGTATTTACGGGAAATCGCAGGTTTTCGTTTGCCGGCAATTAAACTTCTTTTATTCAGCGTCTCATCAAAAATTAAAACATTTTTAAAAACTACAAGTCTGATGCGTTTTAGTGGTGAAAAAATAATTTAAAAAATCGTTCTGGAAATGAGTTTACTCACAGGATACTTTCTTTGTATACATTCGACTATACGGGCAAAGCCCGGGAATTACGGGAAATCGCGGGTTTTCGTTTTCCGGCGATTAAACCTCTTTCATTGAGCGTCTCATCAAAAATAAAAACATTTTTGAAAACTACAAGTCTCATGCGTTTTAGTGGTGAAAAAAAAATTTAAAAAATTGTTCGGGAAATGAGTTTACTACCTGGGTACTTTCTTTGTATACTTTTGACTATACGGGCCGAGTCCGGGATTTAGGGAAATCGCAGGTTTTCGTTTGCCGGCGATTAAACTGCTTTTATTCAGCGTCTCATCAAAAATGAAAACATTTTTGAAAACTACAAGTCTGATGCGTTTTAGTGGTGAAAAAATAATTTAAAAAATCGTTCTGGAAATGAGTTTACTCACAGGGTACTTTCTTTGTATACATTTGACTATACGGGCCAAGCCCCGGATTTACGGGAAAACGCGGGATTTCGTTTTCCGGCGATTAAACCTCTTTCATTAAGCGTCTCATCAAAAATGAAAACATTTTTGAAAACTACAAGTCTCATGGGCTTTAGTGGTGAAAAAATAATTTAAAAAATCGTTCGGGAAATGAGTTTACTCCCTGGGTACTTTCTTTGTATACTTTTGACTATACGGGCCGAGTCCGGGATTTACGGAAAATCGCGGATTTTCGTTTGCCGGCGATTAAACTTCTTTTATACAGCGTCCCATTAAATATAAAAATATTTTTGAAAACTACAAGTCTCATGCGTTTAGTGGTAAAAAAATAATATAAAAAATCGTTCGGGAAATGAGTTTACTCCCTGGGTACTTTCTTTGTATACTTTTGACTATACGGGCCAAGCCCGGGATTTAAGGGAAATCGCAGGTTTTCGTTTGCCGGCGATTAAACTTCTTTTATTCAGCGTCTCATCAAAAATGAAAACATTTTTGAAAAATAAAATTCTCATGCGTTTTAGTGGTGAAAAAATAATTTAAAAAATCGTTCGGGAAATGAGTTTACTCACAGGGTACTTTCTTTGTATACATTCGACTATACGGGCCAAGCCCAGGATTTACGGGAAATCGCGGGTTTTCGTTTGCCGGCGATTAAACTTCTTTTATTCAGCGTCTCATCAAAAATGAAAACATTTTTAAAAACTACAAGTCTGATGCGTTTTAGTGGTGAAAAAATAATTTAAAAAATCGTTCTGGAAATGAGTTTACTCACAGGGTACTTTCTTTGTATACATTCGACTATACGGGCCAAGCCCAGGATTTACGGGAAATCGCGGGTTTTCGTTTTCCGGCGATTAAACCTCTTTCATTAAGCGTCTCATCAAAAATGAAAACATTTTTGAAAACTACAAGTCTCATGCGTATTAGTGGTGAAAAAAAAATTTAAAAAATCGTTCGGGAAATGAGTTTACTCCCTGGGTACTTTCTTTGTATACATTTGACTATACGGGCCAAGCCCCGGATTTACGGGAAAACGCGGGATTTCATTTGCCGGCGATTAAACCCCTTTCATTAAGCGTCTCATCAAAAATGAAAACATTTTTGAAAACTACAAGTCTCATGCGTTTTAGTGGTGAAAAAATAATTTAAAAAATCGTTCGGGAAATGAGTTTACTCCCTGGGTACTTTCTTTGTGTACTTTTGACTATACGGGCCAACCCGGGATTTACGGGAAATCGCGGGTTTTCGTTTGCCGGCGATTAAACTGCTTTTATTCAGCGTCTCATCAAAAATGAAAACATTTTTGAAAACTACAAGTCTCATGCGTTTTAGTGGTGAAAAAATAATTTAAAAAATCGTTCAAAAATGAGTTTACTCCCTGGGAACTTTCTTTGTATACTTTTGACTATACGGGCCAAGCCGGGATTTACGGGAAATCGCGGGTTTTCGTTTGCCGGCGATTAAACTTCTTTTATTCAGCGTCTCATCAAAAATGAAAACATTTTTAAAAACTACAAGTCTGATGCGTTTTAGTGGTGAAAAAATAATTTAAAAAATCGTTCTGGAAATGTGTTTACTCACAGGATACTTTTTTTGTATACTTTTGACTATACGGGCCGAGTCCGGGATTTACGGAAAATCGCGGATTTTCGTTTGCTGGCGATTAAACTTCTTTTATTCAACGTCTCATCAAAAATGAAAACATTTTTAAAAACTATAAGTCTCATGGGCTTTAGTGGTGAAAAAATAATTTAAAAAATCGTTCTGGAAATGAGTTTACTCAGAGGGTACTTTCTTTGTATACATTCGACTATACGTGCCAAGCCCGGGATTTACGGGAAATCGCGGGTTTTCGTTTGCCGGCGATTAAACTTCTTTTATTCAGCGTCCCATCAAATATGAAAATATTTTTGAAAACTACAAGTCTCATGCGTTTAGTGGTAAAAACATAATATAAAAAATCGTTCGGGAAATGAGTTTACTCCCTGGGTACTTTCTTTGTATACTTTTGACTATACGGGCCGAGTCCGGGATTTAGGGAAATCGCGGGTTTTCGTTTGCCAGCGATTAAACTTCTTTTATTCAGCGTCTCATCAAAAATGAAAACATTTTTGAAAACTACAAGTCTCATGCGTTTTAGTGGTGAAAAAATAATTTAAAAAATCGTTCGGGAAATGAGTTTACTCCCTGGGTACTTTCTTTGTATACATTTGACTATACGGGCCAAGCCCCGGATTTACGGGAAAACGCGGGATTTCATTTGCCGGCGATTAAACCTCTTTCATTAAGCGTCTCATCAAAAATGAAAACATTTTTGAAAACTACAAGTCTCATGCGTTTTAGTGGTGACAAAATAATTTAAAAAATCGTTCGGGAAATGAGTTTACTCCCTGGGTACTTTCTTTGTGTACTTTTGACTATACGGGCCAACCCGGGATTTACGGGAAATCGCGGGTTTTCGTTTGCCAGCGATTAAACTGCTTTTATTCAGCGTCTCATCAAAAATGAAAACATTTTTGAAAACTTTAAGTCTCATGCGTTTTAGTGGTGGAAAAATAATTTAAAAAATCGTTCAAAAATGAGTTTACTCCCTGGGAACTTTCTTTGTATACTTTTGACTATACGGGCCAAGCCGGGATTTACGGGAAATCGCGGGTTTTCGTTTGCCGGCGATTAAACTTCTCTTATTCAGCGTCTCATCAAAAATGAAAACATTTTTAAAAACTACAAGTCTGATGCGTTTTAGTGGTGAAAAAATAATTTAAAAAATCGTTCTGGAAATGTGTTTACTCACAGGATACTTTTTTTGTATACTTTTGACTATACGGGCCGAGTCCTGGATTTACGGAAAATCGCGGATTTTCGTTTGCTGGCGATTAAACTTCTTTTATTCAACGTCTCATCAAAAATAAAAACATTTTTAAAAACTATAAGTCTCATGGGCTTTAGTGGTGAAAAAATAATTTAAAAAATCGTTCTGGAAATGAGTTTACTCAGAGGGTACTTTCTTTGTATACATTCGACTATACGTGCCAAGCCCGGGATTTACGGGAAATCGCGGGTTTTTGTTTGCCGGCGATTAAACTTCTTTTATTCAGCGTCCCATCAAATATGAAAATATTTTTGAAAACTACAAGTCTCATGCGTTTAGTGGTAAAAACATAATATAAAAAATCGTTCGGGAAATGAGTTTACTCCCTGGGTACTTTCTTTGTATACTTTTGACTATACGGGCCAAGCCCGGGATTTAAGGGAAATCGCGGGTTTTCGTTTGCCGGCGATTAAACTTCTTTTATTCAGCGTCTCATCAAAAATAAAATCATTTTTAAAAACTACAAGTCTTATGCGTTTTAGTGGTGAAAAAATAATTTAAAAAATCGTTCTGGAAATGAGTTTACTCCCTGGGTACTTTCTTTGTATACTTTTGACTATACGGGCCGAGTCCAGGATTTACGGGAAATCGCAGGTTTTCGTTTGCCGGCGATTAAACGTCTTTTGTTCAGCGTCTCATCAAAAGTAAAAACATTTTTAAAAACTACAAGTCTCATGCGTTTCTGTGGTAAAATAATAATTTAAAAAATCGTTTGGGAAATGAGTTTACTCCCTGGGTACTTTCTTTGACTACTTTTGACTATACAGGTCGAGTCCAGGATTTACGGGAAATTGCAGGTTTTCGTTTGCCGGCGATTAAACTTCTTTTATTCAGCGTTTCATCAAAAATGAAAACATTTTTGAAAAATAAAATTCTCATGCGTTTTAGTGGTGAAAAAATAATTTAAAAAATCGTTCGGGAAATGAGCTTACTCCCTGGGTACTTTCTTTGTATACTTTTGACTATACGGGCCGAGTCCGGGATTTACGGGAAATCGCGGATTTTCGTTTGCCGGCGATTAAACTTCTTTTATACAGCGTCCCATCAAATATGAAAATATTTTTGAAAACTACAAGTCTCATGCGTTTAGTGGTAAAAAAATAATATAAAAAATCGTTCGGGAAATGAGTTTACTCCCTGGGTACTTTCTTTGCATACTTTTGACTATACGGGCCAAGCCCGGGATTTACGGGAAATCGCGGGTTTTCGTTTGCCAGCGATTAAACTTCTTTTATTCAGCGTCTCATCAAAAATGAAAACATTTTTAAAAACTACAAGTCTTATGCGTTTTAGTGGTGAAAAAATAATTTAAAAAATCGTTCTCGAAATGAGTTTACTCCCTGGGTACTTTCTTTGTATACTTTTGACTATACGGGCCAAGCCCGGGATATACGGGAAATCGCGGATTTTCGTTTGCCGGCGATTAAACTTCTTTTATACAGCGTCCCATCAAATATGAAAATATTTTTGAAAACTACAAGTCTCATGCGTTTAGTGGTAAAAAAATAATATAAAAAATCGTTCGGGAAATGAGTTTACTCCCTGGGTACTTTCTTTGTATACTTTTGACTATACGGGCCAAGCCCGGGATTTACGGGAAATCGCGGGTTTTCGTTTGCCAGCGATTAAACTTCTTTTATTCAGCGTCTCATCAAAAATGAAAACATTTTTAAAAACTACAAGTCTTATGCGTTTTAGTGGTGAAAAAATAATTTAAAAAATCGTTCTCGAAATGAGTTTACTCCCTGGGTACTTTCTTTGTATACTTTTGACTATACGGGCCGAGTCCAGGATTTACGGGAAATCGCAGGTTTTCGTTTGCCGGCGATTAAACTTCTTTTATTCAGCGTCTCATCAAAAATGTAAACATTTTTAAAAACTACAAGTCTTATGCGTTTTAGTGGTGAAAAAATAATTTAAAAAATCGTTCTGGAAATGCGTTTACTCCCTGGGTACTTTCTTTGTATACTTTTGACTATACGGGCCGAGTCCGGGATTTAGGGAAATCGCAGGTTTTCGTTTGCCGGCGATTAAACTGCTTTTATTCAGCGTCTCATCAAAAATGAAAACATTTTTGACAACTACAAGTCTCATGCGTTTTAGTGGTGAAAAAATAATTTAAAAAATCGTTCGGGAAATGAGTTTACTCCCTGGGTACTTTCTTTGTATACTTTTGACTATACGGGCCAAGCCGGAATTTACGGGAAATCGCGGGTTTTCGTTTGCCGGCGATTAAACTTCTTTTATTCAGCGTCTCATCAAAAATGAAAACATTTTTAAAAACTACAAGTCTGATGCGTTTTAGTGGTGAAAAAATAATTTAAAAAATCGTTCTGGAAATGAGTTTACTCACAGGATACTTTCTTTGTATACATTCGAATATACGGGCCAAGCCCGTGATTTACGGGAAATCGCGGGTTTTCGTTTTCCGGCGATTAAACCTCTTTCATTAAGCGTCTCATCAAAAATAAAAACATTTTTTAAAACTACAAGTCTCATGCGTTTTAGTGGTGAAAAAAAAATTTAAAAAATCGTTCGGGAAATGAGTTTACTCCCTGGGTACTTTCTTTGTATACTTTTGACTATACGGGCCAAGCCGGGATTTACGGGAAATCGCGGGTTTTCGTTTGCCGGCGATTAAACTTCTTTTATTCAGCGTCTCATCAAAAATGAAAACATTTTTAAAAACTACAAGTCTTATGCGTTTTAGTGGTGAAAAAATAATTTAAAAAATCGTTCTGGATATGAGTTTACTCCCTGGGTACTTTCTTTGTATACTTTTGACTTACGGGCCGAGTCCGGGATTAACGGGAAATCGCGGATTTTCGTTTGCCGGCAATTAAACTTCTTTTATTCAGCGTCCCATCAAATATGAAAATATTTTTGAAAACTACAAGTCTCATGCGTTTAGTGGTAAAAAAATAATATAAAAAATCGTTCGGGAAATGAGTTTACTCCCTGGGTACTTTCTTTGTATACTTTTGACTATACGGGCCGAGTCCGGGATTTACGGGAAATCGGGGATTTTCGTTTGCCGGCAATTAAACTTCTTTTATTCAGCGTCCCATCAAATATGAAAATATTTTTGAAAACTACAAGTCTCATGCGTTTAGTGGTAAAAAAATAATATAAAAAATCGTTCGGGAAATGAGTTTACTCCCTGGGTACTTTCTTTGTATACTTTTGACTATACGGGCCAAGCCCGGGATTTACGGGAAATCGCGGGTTTTCGTTTGCCGGCGATTAAACTTCTTTTATTCAGCGTCTCATCAAAAGTGAAAACACTTTTAAAAACTAGAAGTCTTATGCGTTTTAGTGGTGAAAAAATAATTTAAAAAATCGTTCTGGAAATGAGTTTACTACCTGGGTACTTTCTTTGTATACTTTTGACTATGCGGGCCGAGTCCGGGATATAGGGAAATCGCAGGTTTTCGTTTGCCGGCGATTAAACTGCTTTTATTCAGCGTCTCATCAAAAATGAAAACATTTTTGAAAACTACAAGTCTCATGCGTTTTAGTGGTGAAAAAATAATTTAAAAAATCGTTCGGGAAATAAGTTTACTCCCTGGGTACTTTCTTTGTATAATTTTGACTATACGGGCCAAGCCGGGATTTACGGGAAAACGCGGGTTTTTGTTTGCCGGCGATTAAACTTCTTTTATTAAGCGTCTCATCAAAAATGAAAACATTTTTGAAAACTACAAGTCTCATGCGTTTTAGTGGTGAAAAAATAATTTAAAAAATCGTTCGGGAAATGAGTTTACTCCCTGGGTACTTTCTTTGTATACTTTTGACTATACGGGCCAAGCCGGGATTTACGGGAAATCGCGGGTTTTCGTTTGCCGGCGATTAAACTTCTTTTATTCAGCGTCTCATCAAAAATGAAAACATTTTTGAAAACTACAAGTCTCATGCGTTTTAGTGGTGAAAAAATAATTTAAAAAATCGTTCGGGAAATGGGTTTACTCCCTGGGTACTTTCTATGTATACTTTTGACTATACGGGCCAAGCCGGGATTTACGGGAAATCGCGGGTTTTCGTTTGCCGGCGATTAAACTTCTTTTATTCAGCGTCTTATCAATAATGAAAACATTTTTAAAAACTACAAGTCTTATGCGTTTTAGTGGTGAAAAAATAATTTAAAAAATCGTTCTGGAAATGAGTTTACTCCCTGGGTACTTTCTTTGTATACTTTTGACTATACGGGCCGAGTCCGGGATTTACGGGAAATCGGGGATTTTCGTTTGCCAGCAAATAAACTTCTTTTATTCAGCGTCCCATCAAATATGAAAATATTTTTGAAAACTACAAGTCTCATGCGTTTAGTGGTAAAAAAATAATATAAAAAATCGTTCGGGAAATGAGTTTACTCCCTGGGTACTTTCTTTGTATACTTTTGACTATACGGGCCAAGCCCGGGATTTACGGGAAATCGCGGGTTTTCGTTTGCCGGCGATTAAACTTCTTTTATTCAGCGTCTCATCAAAAGTGAAAACACTTTTAAAAACTACAAGTCTTATGCGTTTTAGTGGTGAAAAAATAATTTAAAAAATCGTTCTGGAAATGAGTTTACTACCTGGGTACTTTCTTTGTATACTTTTGACTATACGGGCCGAGTCCGGGATATAGGGAAATCGCAGGTTTTCGTTTGCCGGCGATTAAACTGCTTTTATTCAGCGTCTCATCAAAAATGAAAACATTTTTGAAAACTACAAGTCTCATGCGTTTTAGTGGTGAAAAAATAATTTAAAAAATCGTTCGGGAAATAAGTTTACTCCCTCGGTACTTTCTTTGTATACTTTTGACTATACGGGCCAAGCCGGGATTTACGGGAAAACGCGGGTTTTTGTTTGCCGGCGATTAAACTTCTTTTATTAAGCGTCTCATCAAAAATGAAAACATTTTTGAAAACTACAAGTCTCATGCGTTTTAGTGGTGAAAAAATAATTTAAAAAATCGTTCTGGAAATGCGTTTACTCCCTGGGTACTTTCTTTGTATACTTTTGACTATACGGGCCGAGTCCGGGATTTAGGGAAATCGCAGGTTTTCGTTTGCCGGCGATTAAACTGCTTTTATTCAGCGTCTCATCAAAAATGAAAACATTTTTGACAACTACAAGTCTCATGCGTTTTAGTGGTGAAAAAATAATTTAAAAAATCGTTCGGGAAATGAGTTTACTCCCTGGGTACTTTCTTTGTATACTTTTGACTATACGGGCCAAGCCGGAATTTACGGGAAATCGCGGGTTTTCGTTTGCCGGCGATTAAACTTCTTTTATTCAGCGTCTCATCAAAAATGAAAACATTTTTAAAAACTACAAGTCTGATGCGTTTTAGTGGTGAAAAAATAATTTAAAAAATCGTTCTGGAAATGAGTTTACTCACAGGATACTTTCTTTGTATACATTCGAATATACGGGCCAAGCCCGTGATTTACGGGAAATCGCGGGTTTTCGTTTTCCGGCGATTAAACCTCTTTCATTAAGCGTCTCATCAAAAATAAAAACATTTTTTAAAACTACAAGTCTCATGCGTTTTAGTGGTGAAAAAAAAATTTAAAAAATCGTTCGGGAAATGAGTTTACTCCCTGGGTACTTTCTTTGTATACTTTTGACTATACGGGCCAAGCCGGGATTTACGGGAAATCGCGGGTTTTCGTTTGCCGGCGATTAAACTTCTTTTATTCAGCGTCTCATCAAAAATGAAAACATTTTTAAAAACTACAAGTCTTATGCGTTTTAGTGGTGAAAAAATAATTTAAAAAATCGTTCTGGATATGAGTTTACTCCCTGGGTACTTTCTTTGTATACTTTTGACTTATGGGCCGAGTCCGGGATTAACGGGAAATCGCGGATTTTCGTTTGCCGGCAATTAAACTTCTTTTATTCAGCGTCCCATCAAATATGAAAATATTTTTGAAAACTACAAGTCTCATGCGTTTAGTGGTAAAAAAATAATATAAAAAATCGTTCGGGAAATGAGTTTACTCCCTGGGTACTTTCTTTGTATACTTTTGACTATACGGGCCGAGTCCGGGATTTACGGGAAATCGGGGATTTTCGTTTGCCGGCAATTAAACTTCTTTTATTCAGCGTCCCATCAAATATGAAAATATTTTTGAAAACTACAAGTCTCATGCGTTTAGTGGTAAAAAAATAATATAAAAAATCGTTCGGGAAATGAGTTTACTCCCTGGGTACTTTCTTTGTATACTTTTGACTATACGGGCCAAGCCCGGGATTTACGGGAAATCGCGGGTTTTCGTTTGCCGGCGATTAAACTTCATTTATTCAGCGTCTCATCAAAAGTGAAAACACTTTTAAAAACTAGAAGTCTTATGCGTTTTAGTGGTGAAAAAATAATTTAAAAAATCGTTCTGGAAATGAGTTTACTACCTGGGTACTTTCTTTGTATACTTTTGACTATACGGGCCGAGTCCGGGATATAGGGAAATCGCAGGTTTTCGTTTGCCGGCGATTAAACTGCTTTTATTCAGCGTCTCATCAAAAATGAAAACATTTTTGAAAACTACAAGTCTCATGCGTTTTAGTGGTGAAAAAATAATTTAAAAAATCGTTCGGGAAATAAGTTTACTCCCTGGGTACTTTCTTTGTATAATTTTGACTATACGGGCCAAGCCGGGATTTACGGGAAAACGCGGGTTTTTGTTTGCCGGCGATTAAACTTCTTTTATTAAGCGTCTCATCAAAAATGAAAACATTTTTGAAAACTACAAGTCTCATGCGTTTTAGTGGTGAAAAAATAATTTAAAAAATCGTTTGGGAAATGAGTTTACTCCCTGGGTACTTTCTTTGTATACTTTTGACTATACGGGCCAAGCCGGGATTTACGGGAAATCGCGGGTTTTCGTTTGCCGGCGATTAAACTTCTTTTATTCAGCGTCTCATCAAAAATGAAAACATTTTTGAAAACTACAAGTCTCATGCGTTTTAGTGGTGAAAAAATAATTTAAAAAATCGTTCGGGAAATGGGTTTACTCCCTGGGTACTTTCTATGTATACTTTTGACTATACGGGCCAAGCCGGGATTTACGGGAAATCGCGGGTTTTCGTTTGCCGGCGATTAAACTTCTTTTATTCAGGGTCTTATCAATAATGAAAACATTTTTAAAAACTACAAGTCTTATGCGTTTTAGTGGTGAAAAAATAATTTAAAAAATCGTTCTGGAAATGAATTTACTCCCTGGGTACTTTCTTTGTATACTTTTGACTATACGGGCCGAGTCCGGGATTTACGGGAAATCGGGGATTTTCGTTTGCCGGCAAATAAACTTCTTTTATTCAGCGTCCCATCAAATATGAAAATATTTTTGAAAACTACAAGTCTCATGCGTTTAGTGGTAAAAAAATAATATAAAAAATCGTTCGGGAAATGAGTTTACTCCCTGGGTACTTTCTTTGTATACTTTTGACTATACGGGCCAAGCCCGGGATTTACGGGAAATCGCGGGTTTTCGTTTGCCGGCGATTAAACTTCTTTTATTCAGCGTCTCATCAAAAGTGAAAACACTTTTAAAAACTACAAGTCTTATGCGTTTTAGTGGTGAAAAAATAATTTAAAAAATCGTTCTGGAAATGAGTTTACTACCTGGGTACTTTCTTTGTATACTTTTGACTATACGGGCCGAGTCCGGGATATAGGGAAATCGCAGGTTTTCGTTTGCCGGCGATTAAACTGCTTTTATTCAGCGTCTCATCAAAAATGAAAACATTTTTGAAAACTACAAGTCTAATGCGTTTTAGTGGTGAAAAAATAATTTAAAAAATCGTTCGGGAAATAAGTTTACTCCCTCGGTACTTTCTTTGTATACTTTTGACTATACGGGCCAAGCCGGGATTTACGGGAAAACGCGGGTTTTTGTTTGCCGGCGATTAAACTTCTTTTATTAAGCGTCTCATCAAAAATGAAAACATTTTTGAAAACTACAAGTCTCATGCGTTTTAGTGGTGAAAAAATAATTTAAAAAATCGTTCGGGAAATGAGTTTACTCCCTGGGTACTTTCTTTGTATACTTTTGACTATACGGGCCAAGCCGGGATTTACGGGAAATCGCGGGTTTTCGTTTGCCGGCGATTAAACTTCTTTTATTCAGCGTCTTATCAAAAATGAAAACATTTTTAAAAACTACAAGTCTTATGCGTTTTAGTGGTGAAAAAATAATTTAAAAAATCGTTCTGGAAATGAGTTTACTCCCTGGGTATTTTCTTTGTATACTTTTGACTATACGGGCCGAGTCCGGGATTTACGGGAAATCGCGGATTTTCGTTTGCCGGCAATTAAACTTCTTTTATTCAGCGTCCCATCAAATATGAAAATATTTTTGAAAACTACAAGTCTCATGCGTTTAGTGGTAAAAAAATAATATAAAAAATCGTTCTGGAAATGAGTTTACTCCCTGGGTACTTTCTTTGTATACTTTTGACTATACGGGCCAAGCCTGGGATTTACGGGAAATCGCGGGTTTTTGTTTGCCGGCGATTAAACTTCTTTTACTCAGCGTCTCATCAAAAGTGAAAACATTTTTAAAAACTACAAGTCTTATGCGTTTTAGTGGTGAAAAAATAATTTAAAAAATCGTTCTGGAAATGAGTTTACTACCTGGGTACTTTCTTTGTATACTTTTGACTATACGGGCCGAGTCCAGGATTTAGGGAAATAGCAGGTTTTTGTTTGCCGGCGATTAAACTGCTTTTATTCAGCGTCTCATCAAAAATGAAAATATTTTTGAAAACTACAAGTCTCATGCGTTTTAGTGGTGAAAAAATAATTTAAAAAATCGTTCGGGAAATGAGTTTACTCCCTGGGTACTTTCTTTGTATACTTTTGACTATACGGGCCAAGCCGGGATTTACGGGAAATCGCGGGTTTTCGTTTGCCGGCGATTAAACTTCTTTTATTCAGCGTCTTATCAATAATGAAAACATTTTTAAAAACTACAAGTCTTATGCGTTTTAGTGGTGAAAAAATAATTTAAAAAATCGTTCTGGAAATGAGTTTACTCCCTGGGTACTTTCTTTGTATACTTTTGACTATACGGGCCGAGTCCGGGATTTACGGGAAATCGGGGATTTTCGTTTGCCGGCAATTAAACTTCTTTTATTCAGCGTCCCATCAAATATGAAAATATTTTTGAAAACTACAAGTCTCATGCGTTTAGTGGTAAAAAAATAATATAAAAAATCGTTCGGGAAATGAGTTTACTCCCTGGGTACTTTCTTTGTATACTTTTGACTATACGGGCCAAGCCCGGGATTTACGGGAAATCGCGGGTTTTTGTTTGCCGGCGATTAAACTTCTTTTACTCAGCGTCTCATCAAAAGTGAAAACATTTTTAAAAACTACAAGTCTTATGCGTTTTAGTGGTGAAAAAATAATTTAAAAAATCGTTCGGGAAATGAGTTTACTCCCTGGGTACTTTCTTTGTATACTTTTGACTATACGGGCCAAGCCGGGATTTACGGGAAATCGCGGGTTTTCGTTTGCCGGCGATTAAACTTCTTTTATTCAGCGTCTTATCAAAAATGAAAACATTTTTAAAAACTACAAGTCTTATGCGTTTTAGTGGTGAAAAAATAATTTAAAAAATCGTTCTGGAAATGAGTTTACTCCCTGGGTATTTTCTTTGTATACTTTTGACTATACGGGCCGAGTCCGGGATTTACGGGAAATCGCGGATTTTCGTTTGCCGGCAATTAAACTTCTTTTATTCAGCGTCCCATCAAATATGAAAATATTTTTGAAAACTACAAGTCTCATGCGTTTAGTGGTAAAAAAATAATATAAAAAATCGTTCGGGAAATGAGTTTACTCCCTGGGTACTTTCTTTGTATACTTTTGACTATACGGGCCAAGCCCGGGATTTACGGGAAATCGCGGGTTTTTGTTTGCCGGCGATTAAACTTCTTTTACTCAGCGTCTCATCAAAAGTGAAAACATTTTTAAAAACTACAAGTCTTATGCGTTTTAGTGGTGAAAAAATAATTTAAAAAATCGTTCTGGAAATGAGTTTACTACCTGGGTACTTTCTTTGTATACTTTTGACTATACGGGCCGGGTCCAGGATTTAGGGAAATAGCAGGTTTTTGTTTGCCGGCGATTAAACTGCTTTTATTCAGCGTCTCATCAAAAATGAAAATATTTTTGAAAACTACAAGTCTCATGCGTTTTAGTGGTGAAAAAATAATTTAAAAAATCGTTCGGGAAATGAGTTTACTCCCTGGGTACTTTCTTTGTATACTTTTGACTATACGGGCCAAGCCGGGATTTACGGGAAATCGCGGGTTTTCGTTTGCCGGCGATTAAACTTCTTTTATTCAGCGTCTTATCAATAATGAAAACATTTTTAAAAACTACAAGTCTTATGCGTTTTAGTGGTGAAAAAATAATTTAAAAAATCGTTCTGGAAATGAGTTTACTCCCTGGGTACTTTCTTTGTATACTTTTGACTATACGGGCCGAGTCCGGGATTTACGGGAAATCGGGGATTTTCGTTTGCCGGCAATTAAACTTCTTTTATTCAGCGTCCCATCAAATATGAAAATATTTTTGAAAACTACAAGTCTCATGCGTTTAGTGGTAAAAAAATAATATAAAAAATCGTTCGGGAAATGAGTTTACTCCCTGGGTACTTTCTTTGTATACTTTTGACTATACGGGCCAAGCCCGGGATTTACGGGAAATCGCGGGTTTTCGTTTGCCGGCGATTAAACTTCTTTTATTCAGCGTCTCATCAAAAGTGAAAACACTTTTAAAAACTACAAGTCTTATGCGTTTTAGTGGTGAAAAAATAATTTAAAAAATCGTTCTGGAAAGGAGTTTACTACCTGGGTACTTTCTTTGTATACTTTTGACTATACGGGCCGAGTCCGGGATATAGGGAAATCGCAGGTTTTCGTTTGCCGGCGATTAAACTGCTTTTATTCAGCGTCTCATCAAAAATGAAAACATTTTTGAAAACTACAAGTCTCATGCGTTTTAGTGGTGAAAAAATAATTTAAAAAATCGTTCGGGAAATGAGTTTACTCCGTCGGTACTTTCTTTGTATACTTTTGACTATACGGGCCAAGCCGGGATTTACGGGAAAACGCGGGTTTTTGTTTGCCGGCGATTAAACTTCTTTTATTAAGCGTCTCATCAAAAATGAAAACATTTTTGAAAACTACAAGTCTCATGCGTTTTAGTGGTGAAAAAATAATTTAAAAAATCGTTCGGGAAATGAGTTTACTCCCTGGGTACTTTCTTTGTATACTTTTGACTATACGGGCCAAGCCGGGATTTACGGGAAATCGCGGGTTTTCGTTTGCCGGCGATTAAACTTCTTTTATTCAGCGTCTCATCAAAAGTGAAAACACTTTTAAAAACTACAAGTCTTATGCGTTTTAGTGGTGAAAAAATAATTTAAAAAATCGTTCTGGAAAGGAGTTTACTACCTGGGTACTTTCTTTGTATACTTTTGACTATACGGGCCAAGTCCGGGATATAGGGAAATCGCAGGTTTTCGTTTGCCGGCGATTAAACTGCTTTTATTCAGCGTCTCATCAAAAATGAAAACATTTTTGAAAACTACAAGTCTCATGCGTTTTAGTGGTGAAAAAATAATTTAAAAAATCGTTCGGGAAATGAGTTTACTCCCTCGGTACTTTCTTTGTATACTTTTAACTATACGGGCCAAGCCGGGATTTACGGGAAAACGCGGGTTTTTGTTTGCCGGCGATTAAACCTCTTTTATTAGGCGTCTCATCAAAAATGAAAACATTTTTGAAAACTACAAGTCTCATGCGTTTTAGTGGTGAAAAAATAATTTAAAAAATCGTTCGGGAAATGAGTTTACTCCCTGGGTACTTTCTTTGTATACTTTTGACTATACGGGCCAAGCCGGGATTTACGGGAAATCGCGGGTTTTCGTTTGCCGGCGATTAAACTTCTTTTATTCAGCGTCTTATCAAAAATGAAAACATTTTTAAAAACTACAAGTCTCATGCGTTTAGTGGTAAAAAAATAATATAAAAAATCGTTCGGGAAATGAGTTTACTCCCTGGGTACTTTCTTTGTATACTTTTGACTATACGGGCCGAGTCCGGGATTTACGGGAAATCGGGGATTTTCGTTTGCCGGCAATTAAACTTCTTTTATTCAGCGTCCCATCAAATATGAAAATATTTTTGAAAACTACAAGTCTCATGCGTTTAGTGGTAAAAAAATAATATAAAAAATCGTTCGGGAAATGAGTTTACTCCCTGGGTACTTTCTTTGTATACTTTTGACTATACGGGCCAAGCCCGGGATTTACGGGAAATCGCGGGTTTTCGTTTGCCGGCGATTAAACTTCATTTATTCAGCGTCTCATCAAAAGTGAAAACACTTTTAAAAACTAGAAGTCTTATGCGTTTTAGTGGTGAAAAAATAATTTAAAAAATCGTTCTGGAAATGAGTTTACTACCTGGGTACTTTCTTTGTATACTTTTGACTATACGGGCCGAGTCCGGGATATAGGGAAATCGCAGGTTTTCGTTTGCCGGCGATTAAACTGCTTTTATTCAGCGTCTCATCAAAAATGAAAACATTTTTGAAAACTACAAGTCTCATGCGTTTTAGTGGTGAAAAAATAATTTAAAAAATCGTTCGGGAAATAAGTTTACTCCCTGGGTACTTTCTTTGTATAATTTTGACTATACGGGCCAAGCCGGGATTTACGGGAAAACGCGGGTTTTTGTTTGCCGGCGATTAAACTTCTTTTATTAAGCGTCTCATCAAAAATGAAAACATTTTTGAAAACTACAAGTCTCATGCGTTTTAGTGGTGAAAAAATAATTTAAAAAATCGTTTGGGAAATGAGTTTACTCCCTGGGTACTTTCTTTGTATACTTTTGACTATACGGGCCAAGCCGGGATTTACGGGAAATCGCGGGTTTTCGTTTGCCGGCGATTAAACTTCTTTTATTCAGCGTCTCATCAAAAATGAAAACATTTTTGAAAACTACAAGTCTCATGCGTTTTAGTGGTGAAAAAATAATTTAAAAAATCGTTCGGGAAATGGGTTTACTCCCTGGGTACTTTCTATGTATACTTTTGACTATACGGGCCAAGCCGGGATTTACGGGAAATCGCGGGTTTTCGTTTGCCGGCGATTAAACTTCTTTTATTCAGGGTCTTATCAATAATGAAAACATTTTTAAAAACTACAAGTCTTATGCGTTTTAGTGGTGAAAAAATAATTTAAAAAATCGTTCTGGAAATGAGTTTACTCCCTGGGTACTTTCTTTGTATACTTTTGACTATACGGGCCGAGTCCGGGATTTACGGGAAATCGGGGATTTTCGTTTGCCGGCAAATAAACTTCTTTTATTCAGCGTCCCATCAAATATGAAAATATTTTTGAAAACTACAAGTCTCATGCGTTTAGTGGTAAAAAAATAATATAAAAAATCGTTCGGGAAATGAGTTTACTCCCTGGGTACTTTCTTTGTATACTTTTGACTATACGGGCCAAGCCCGGGATTTACGGGAAATCGCGGGTTTTCGTTTGCCGGCGATTAAACTTCTTTTATTCAGCGTCTCATCAAAAGTGAAAACACTTTTAAAAACTACAAGTCTTATGCGTTTTAGTGGTGAAAAAATAATTTAAAAAATCGTTCTGGAAATGAGTTTACTACCTGGGTACTTTCTTTGTATACTTTTGACTATACGGGCCGAGTCCGGGATATAGGGAAATCGCAGGTTTTCGTTTGCCGGCGATTAAACTGCTTTTATTCAGCGTCTCATCAAAAATGAAAACATTTTTGAAAACTACAAGTCTAATGCGTTTTAGTGGTGAAAAAATAATTTAAAAAATCGTTCGGGAAATAAGTTTACTCCCTCGGTACTTTCTTTGTATACTTTTGACTATACGGGCCAAGCCGGGATTTACGGGAAAACGCGGGTTTTTGTTTGCCGGCGATTAAACTTCTTTTATTAAGCGTCTCATCAAAAATGAAAACATTTTTGAAAACTACAAGTCTCATGCGTTTTAGTGGTGAAAAAATAATTTAAAAAATCGTTCGGGAAATGAGTTTACTCCCTGGGTACTTTCTTTGTATACTTTTGACTATACGGGCCAAGCCGGGATTTACGGGAAATCGCGGGTTTTCGTTTGCCGGCGATTAAACTTCTTTTATTCAGCGTCTTATCAAAAATGAAAACATTTTTAAAAACTACAAGTCTTATGCGTTTTAGTGGTGAAAAAATAATTTAAAAAATCGTTCTGGAAATGAGTTTACTCCCTGGGTATTTTCTTTGTATACTTTTGACTATACGGGCCGAGTCCGGGATTTACGGGAAATCGCGGATTTTCGTTTGCCGGCAATTAAACTTCTTTTATTCAGCGTCCCATCAAATATGAAAATATTTTTGAAAACTACAAGTCTCATGCGTTTAGTGGTAAAAAAATAATATAAAAAATCGTTCGGGAAATGAGTTTACTCCCTGGGTACTTTCTTTGTATACTTTTGACTATACGGGCCAAGCCCGGGATTTACGGGAAATCGCGGGTTTTTGTTTGCCGGCGATTAAACTTCTTTTACTCAGCGTCTCATCAAAAGTGAAAACATTTTTAAAAACTACAAGTCTTATGCGTTTTAGTGGTGAAAAAATAATTTAAAAAATCGTTCTGGAAATGAGTTTACTACCTGGGTACTTTCTTTGTATACTTTTGACTATACGGGCCGAGTCCAGGATTTAGGGAAATAGCAGGTTTTTGTTTGCCGGCGATTAAACTGCTTTTATTCAGCGTCTCATCAAAAATGAAAATATTTTTGAAAACTACAAGTCTCATGCGTTTTAGTGGTGAAAAAATAATTTAAAAAATCGTTCGGGAAATGAGTTTACTCCCTGGGTACTTTCTTTGTATACTTTTGACTATACGGGCCAAGCCGGGATTTACGGGAAATCGCGGGTTTTCGTTTGCCGGCGATTAAACTTCTTTTATTCAGCGTCTTATCAATAATGAAAACATTTTTAAAAACTACAAGTCTTATGCGTTTTAGTGGTGAAAAAATAATTTAAAAAATCGTTCTGGAAATGAGTTTACTCCCTGGGTACTTTCTTTGTATACTTTTGACTATACGGGCCGAGTCCGGGATTTACGGGAAATCGGGGATTTTCGTTTGCCGGCAATTAAACTTCTTTTATTCAGCGTCCCATCAAATATGAAAATATTTTTGAAAACTACAAGTCTCATGCGTTTAGTGGTAAAAAAATAATATAAAAAATCGTTCGGGAAATGAGTTTACTCCCTGGGTACTTTCTTTGTATACTTTTGACTATACGGGCCAAGCCCGGGATTTACGGGAAATCGCGGGTTTTTGTTTGCCGGCGATTAAACTTCTTTTACTCAGCGTCTCATCAAAAGTGAAAACATTTTTAAAAACTACAAGTCTTATGCGTTTTAGTGGTGAAAAAATAATTTAAAAAATCGTTCGGGAAATGAGTTTACTCCCTGGGTACTTTCTTTGTATACTTTTGACTATACGGGCCAAGCCGGGATTTACGGGAAATCGCGGGTTTTCGTTTGCCGGCGATTAAACTTCTTTTATTCAGCGTCTTATCAAAAATGAAAACATTTTTAAAAACTACAAGTCTTATGCGTTTTAGTGGTGAAAAAATAATTTAAAAAATCGTTCTGGAAATGAGTTTACTCCCTGGGTATTTTCTTTGTATACTTTTGACTATACGGGCCGAGTCCGGGATTTACGGGAAATCGCGGATTTTCGTTTGCCGGCAATTAAACTTCTTTTATTCAGCGTCCCATCAAATATGAAAATATTTTTGAAAACTACAAGTCTCATGCGTTTAGTGGTAAAAAAATAATATAAAAAATCGTTCGGGAAATGAGTTTACTCCCTGGGTACTTTCTTTGTATACTTTTGACTATACGGGCCAAGCCCGGGATTTACGGGAAATCGCGGGTTTTTGTTTGCCGGCGATTAAACTTCTTTTACTCAGCGTCTCATCAAAAGTGAAAACATTTTTAAAAACTACAAGTCTTATGCGTTTTAGTGGTGAAAAAATAATTTAAAAAATCGTTCTGGAAATGAGTTTACTACCTGGGTACTTTCTTTGTATACTTTTGACTATACGGGCCGAGTCCAGGATTTAGGGAAATAGCAGGTTTTTGTTTGCCGGCGATTAAACTGCTTTTATTCAGCGTCTCATCAAAAATGAAAATATTTTTGAAAACTACAAGTCTCATGCGTTTTAGTGGTGAAAAAATAATTTAAAAAATCGTTCGGGAAATGAGTTTACTCCCTGGGTACTTTCTTTGTATACTTTTGACTATACGGGCCAAGCCGGGATTTACGGGAAATCGCGGGTTTTCGTTTGCCGGCGATTAAACTTCTTTTATTCAGCGTCTTATCAATAATGAAAACATTTTTAAAAACTACAAGTCTTATGCGTTTTAGTGGTGAAAAAATAATTTAAAAAATCGTTCTGGAAATGAGTTTACTCCCTGGGTACTTTCTTTGTATACTTTTGACTATACGGGCCGAGTCCGGGATTTACGGGAAATCGGGGATTTTCGTTTGCCGGCAATTAAACTTCTTTTATTCAGCGTCCCATCAAATATGAAAATATTTTTGAAAACTACAAGTCTCATGCGTATAGTGGTAAAAAAATAATATAAAAAATCGTTCGGGAAATGAGTTTACTCCCTGGGTACTTTCTTTGTATACTTTTGACTATACGGGCCAAGCCCGGGATTTACGGGAAATCGCGGGTTTTCGTTTGCCGGCGATTAAACTTCTTTTATTCAGCGTCTCATCAAAAGTGAAAACACTTTTAAAAACTACAAGTCTTATGCGTTTTAGTGGTGAAAAAATAATTTAAAAAATCGTTCTGGAAAGGAGTTTACTACCTGGGTACTTTCTTTGTATACTTTTGACTATACGGGCCGAGTCCGGGATATAGGGAAATCGCAGGTTTTCGTTTGCCGGCGATTAAACTGCTTTTATTCAGCGTCTCATCAAAAATGAAAACATTTTTGAAAACTACAAGTCTCATGCGTTTTAGTGGTGAAAAAATAATTTAAAAAATCGTTCGGGAAATGAGTTTACTCCGTCGGTACTTTCTTTGTATACTTTTGACTATACGGGCCAAGCCGGGATTTACGGGAAAACGCGGGTTTTTGTTTGCCGGCGATTAAACTTCTTTTATTAAGCGTCTCATCAAAAATGAAAACATTTTTGAAAACTACAAGTCTCATGCGTTTTAGTGGTGAAAAAATAATTTAAAAAATCGTTCGGGAAATGAGTTTACTCCCTGGGTACTTTCTTTGTATACTTTTGACTATACGGGCCAAGCCGGGATTTACGGGAAATCGCGGGTTTTCGTTTGCCGGCGATTAAACTTCTTTTATTCAGCGTCTCATCAAAAGTGAAAACACTTTTAAAAACTACAAGTCTTATGCGTTTTAGTGGTGAAAAAATAATTTAAAAAATCGTTCTGGAAAGGAGTTTACTACCTGGGTACTTTCTTTGTATACTTTTGACTATACGGGCCAAGTCCGGGATATAGGGAAATCGCAGGTTTTCGTTTGCCGGCGATTAAACTGCTTTTATTCAGCGTCTCATCAAAAATGAAAACATTTTTGAAAACTACAAGTCTCATGCGTTTTAGTGGTGAAAAAATAATTTAAAAAATCGTTCGGGAAATGAGTTTACTCCCTCGGTACTTTCTTTGTATACTTTTAACTATACGGGCCAAGCCGGGATTTACGGGAAAACGCGGGTTTTTGTTTGCCGGCGATTAAACCTCTTTTATTAAGCGTCTCATCAAAAATGAAAACATTTTTGAAAACTACAAGTCTCATGCGTTTTAGTGGTGAAAAAATAATTTAAAAAATCGTTCGGGAAATGAGTTTACTCCCTGGGTACTTTCTTTGTATACTTTTGACTATACGGGCCAAGCCGGGATTTACGGGAAATCGCGGGTTTTCGTTTGCCGGCGATTAAACTTCTTTTATTCAGCGTCTTATCAAAAATGAAAACATTTTTAAAAACTACAAGTCTTATGCGTTTTAGTGGTGAAAAAATAATTTAAATAATCGTTCTGGAAATGACTTTACTCCCTGGGTACTTTCTTTGTATACTTTTGACTATACGGGCCGAGTCCGGGATTTACGGGAAATCGCGGATTTTCGTTTGCCGGCAATTAAACTTCTTTTATTCAGCGTCTCATCAAAAATGAAAACATTTTTAAAAACTACAAGTCTTATGCGTTTTAGTGGTGAAAAAATAATTTAAAAAATCGTTCTGGAAATGAGTTTACTCCCTGGGTACTTTCTTTGTATACTTTTGACTATACGGGCCGAGTCCGGGATTTAGGGAAATCGCAGGTTTTCGTTTGCCGGCGATTAAACTGCTTTTATTCAGCGTCTCATCAAAAATGAAAACATTTTTAAAAACTACAAGTCTCATGCGTTTTAGTGGTGAAAAAATAATTTAAAAAATCGTTCGGGAAATGAGTTTACTCCCTCGGTACTTTCTTTGTATACTTTTAACTATACGGGCCAAGCCGGGATTTACGGGAAAACGCGGGTTTTTGTTTGCCGGCGATTAAACTTCTTTTATTAAGCGTCTCATCAAAAATGAAAACATTTTTGAAAACTACAAGTCTCATGCGTTTTAGTGGTGAAAAAATAATTTAAAAAATCGTTCGGGAAATGAGTTTACTCCCTGGGTACTTTCTTTGTATACTTTTGACTATACGGGCCAAGCCGGGATTTACGGGAAATCGCGGGTTTTCGTTTGCCGGCGATTAAACTTCTTTTATTCAGCGTCTTATCAAAAATGAAAACATTTTTAAAAACTACAAGTCTTATGCGTTTTAGTGGTGAAAAAATAATTTAAATAATCGTTCTGGAAATGACTTTACTCCCTGGGTACTTTCTTTGTATACTTTTGACTATACGGGCCGAGTCCGGGATATAGGGAAATCGCAGGTTTTCGTTTGCCGGCGATTAAACTGCTTTTATTCAGCGTCTCATCAAAAATGAAAACATTTTTGAAAACTACAAGTCTCATGCGTTTTAGTGGTGAAAAAATAATTTAAAAAATCGTTCGGGAAATGAGTTTACTCCGTCGGTACTTTCTTTGTATACTTTTGACTATACGGGCCAAGCCGGGATTTACGGGAAAACGCGGGTTTTTGTTTGCCGGCGATTAAACTTCTTTTATTAAGCGTCTCATCAAAAATGAAAACATTTTTGAAAACTACAAGTCTCATGCGTTTTAGTGGTGAAAAAATAATTTAAAAAATCGTTCGGGAAATGAGTTTACTCCCTGGGTACTTTCTTTGTATACTTTTGACTATACGGGCCAAGCCGGGATTTACGGGAAATCGCGGGTTTTCGTTTGCCGGCGATTAAACTTCTTTTATTCAGCGTCTCATCAAAAGTGAAAACACTTTTAAAAACTACAAGTCTTATGCGTTTTAGTGGTGAAAAAATAATTTAAAAAATCGTTCTGGAAAGGAGTTTACTACCTGGGTACTTTCTTTGTATACTTTTGACTATACGGGCCAAGTCCGGGATATAGGGAAATCGCAGGTTTTCGTTTGCCGGCGATTAAACTGCTTTTATTCAGCGTCTCATCAAAAATGAAAACATTTTTGAAAACTACAAGTCTCATGCGTTTTAGTGGTGAAAAAATAATTTAAAAAATCGTTCGGGAAATGAGTTTACTCCCTCGGTACTTTCTTTGTATACTTTTAACTATACGGGCCAAGCCGGGATTTACGGGAAAACGCGGGTTTTTGTTTGCCGGCGATTAAACCTCTTTTATTAAGCGTCTCATCAAAAATGAAAACATTTTTGAAAACTACAAGTCTCATGCGTTTTAGTGGTGAAAAAATAATTTAAAAAATCGTTCGGGAAATGAGTTTACTCCCTGGGTACTTTCTTTGTATACTTTTGACTATACGGGCCAAGCCGGGATTTACGGGAAATCGCGGGTTTTCGTTTGCCGGCGATTAAACTTCTTTTATTCAGCGTCTTATCAAAAATGAAAACATTTTTAAAAACTACAAGTCTTATGCGTTTTAGTGGTGAAAAAATAATTTAAATAATCGTTCTGGAAATGACTTTACTCCCTGGGTACTTTCTTTGTATACTTTTGACTATACGGGCCGAGTCCGGGATTTACGGGAAATCGCGGATTTTCGTTTGCCGGCAATTAAACTTCTTTTATTCAGCGTCTCATCAAAAATGAAAACATTTTTAAAAACTACAAGTCTTATGCGTTTTAGTGGTGAAAAAATAATTTAAAAAATCGTTCTGGAAATGAGTTTACTCCCTGGGTACTTTCTTTGTATACTTTTGACTATACGGGCCGAGTCCGGGATTTAGGGAAATCGCAGGTTTTCGTTTGCCGGCGATTAAACTGCTTTTATTCAGCGTCTCATCAAAAATGAAAACATTTTTAAAAACTACAAGTCTCATGCGTTTTAGTGGTGAAAAAATAATTTAAAAAATCGTTCGGGAAATGAGTTTACTCCCTCGGTACTTTCTTTGTATACTTTTAACTATACGGGCCAAGCCGGGATTTACGGGAAAACGCGGGTTTTTGTTTGCCGGCGATTAAACTTCTTTTATTAAGCGTCTCATCAAAAATGAAAACATTTTTGAAAACTACAAGTCTTATGCGTTTTAGTGGTGAAAAAATAATTTAAAAAATCGTTCGGGAAATGAGTTTACTCCCTGGGTACTTTCTTTGTATACTTTTGACTATACGGGCCAAGCCGGGATTTACGGGAAATCGCGGGTTTTCGTTTGCCGGCGATTAAACTTCTTTTATTCAGCGTCTTATCAAAAATGAAAACATTTTTAAAAACTACAAGTCTTATGCGTTTTAGTGGTGAAAAAATAATTTAAATAATCGTTCTGGAAATGACTTTACTCCCTGGGTACTTTCTTTGTATACTTTTGACTATACGGGCCGAGTCCGGGATTTACGGGAAATCGCGGATTTTCGTTTGCCGGCAATTAAACTTCTTTTATTCAGCGTCTCATCAAAAATGAAAACATTTTTAAAAACTACAAGTCTTATGCGTTTTAGTGGTGAAAAAATAATTTAAAAAATCGTTCTGGAAATGAGTTTACTCCCTGGGTACTTTCTTTGTATACTTTTGACTATACGGGCCGAGTCCGGGATTTAGGGAAATCGCAGGTTTTCGTTTGCCGGCGATTAAACTGCTTTTATTCAGCGTCTCATCAAAAATGAAAACATTTTTAAAAACTACAAGTCTCATGCGTTTTAGTGGTGAAAAAATAATTTAAAATATCGTTCGGGAAATGAGTTTACTCTCAGGGTACTTTCTTTGTATACATTCGACTATACGGGCCGAGTCCGGGATTTAGGGAAATCGCAGGATTTCGTTTGCCGGCAATTAAACTGCTTTTATTCAACGTCTCATCAAAAATGAAAACATTTTTGACAACTACAAGTATCATGCGTTTTAGTGGTGAAAAAATAATTAAAAAAATCGTTCGGGAAATGAGTTTACTCCCTGGGTACTTTCTTTGTATACTTTTGACTATACGGGTCAAGCCGGAATTTACGGGAAATCGCAGGTTTTCGTTTGCCGGCGATTGAACTTCTTTTATTCAGCGTCTCATCAAAAATGAAAACATTTTTAAAAACTACAAGTCTGATGCGTTTTAGTGGTGAAAAAATAATTTAAAAAATCGTTCCGGAATTGAGTTTACTCACAGGATACTTTCTTTGTATACATTTGACTATACGGGCCAAGCCCGGGATTTACGGGAAATCGCGGATTTTCGTTTTCCGGCGATTAAACCTCTTTCATTAAGCGTCTCATCAAAAATAAAAACATTTTTAAAAACTACAAGTCTCATGCGTTTTAGTGGTGAAAAAAAAATTTAAAAAATAGTTCGGGAAATGAGTTTACTCCCTGGGTACTTTCTTTGTATACATTCGACTATACGGGCCAAGCCCCGGATTTACGGGAAAACGCGGGATTTCGTTTGCCGGCGATTAAACCTCTTTCATTAAGCGTCTCATAAAAAATGAAAACATTTTTGAAAACTACAAGTCTCATGCGTTTTAGTGGTGAAAAAATAATTTAAAAAATCGTTCGGGAAATGAGTTTACTCCCAAGGTACTTTCTTTGTATACTTTTGACTATACGGGCCGAGTCCGGGATTTACGGGAAATCGCGGATTTTCGTTTGCCGGCAATTAAACTTCTTTTATTCAGCGTCCCATCAAATATGAAAATATTTTTGAAAACTACAAGTCTCATGCGTTTAGTGGTAAAAAAATAATATAAAAAATCGTTCGGGAAATGAGTTTACTCCCTGGGTACTTTCTTTGTATACTTTTGACTGTACGGGCCAAGCCCGGGATTTACGGGAAATCGCGGGTTTTCGTTTGCCGGCGATTAAACTGCTTTTATTCAGCGTCTCATCAAAAGTGAAAACATTTTTAAAAACTACAAGTCTTATGCGTTTTAGTGGTGAAAAAATAATTTAAAAAATCGTTCTGGAAATGAGTTTACTCACTGGGTACTTTCTTTGTATACTTTTGACTATACGGGCCGAGTCCGGGATTTAGGGAAATCGCAGGTTTTCGTTTGCCGGCGATAAAACTGCTTTTATTCAGCGTCTCATTAAAAATGAAAACATTTTTGACAACTACAAGTCTCATGCGTTTTAGTGGTGAAAAAATAATTTAAAAAATCGTTCGGGAAATGAGTTTACTCCCTGGGTACTTTCTTTGTATACTTTTGACTATACGGGCCAAGCCGGAATTTACGGGAAATCGCGGGTTTTCGTTTGCCGGCGATTAAACTTCTTTTATTCAGCGTCTCATCAAAAATGAAAACATTTTTAAAAACTACAAGTCTTATGCGTTTTAGTGGTGAAAAAATAATTTAAAAAATCGTTCTGGAAATGAGTTTACTCCCTGGGTACTTTCTTTGTATACTTTTGACTATACGGGCCGAGTCCGGGATTTAGGGAAATCGCAGGTTTTCGTTTGCCGGCGATTAAACTGCTTTTATTCAGCGTCTCATCAAAAATGAAAACATTTTTGACAACTACAAGTCTCATGCGTTTTAGTGGTGAAAAAATAATTTAAAAAATCGTTCGGGAAATGAGTTTACTCCCTGGGTACTTTCTTTGTATACTTTTGACTATACGGGCCAAGCCGGAATTTACGGGAAATCGCGGGTTTTCGTTTGCCGGCGATTAAACTTCTTTTATTCAGCGTCTCATCAAAAATGAAAACATTTTTAAAAACTACAAGTCTGATGCGTTTTAGTGGTGAAAAAATAATTTAAAAAATCGTTCTGGAAATGAGTTTACTCACAGGATACTTTCTTTGTATACATTCGAATATACGGGCCAAGCCCGTGATTTACGGGAAATCGCGGGTTTTCGTTTTCCGGCGATTAAACCTCTTTCATTAAGCGTCTCATCAAAAATAAAAACATTTTTGAAAACTACAAGTCTCATGCGTTTTAGTGGTGAAAAAAAAATTTAAAAAATCGTTCGGGAATTGAGTTTACTCCCTGGGTACTTTCTTTGTATACTTTTGACTATACGGGCCAAGCCGGGATTTACGGGAAATCGCGGGTTTTCGTTTGCCGGCGATTAAACTTCTTTTATTCAGCGTCTCATCAAAAATGAAAACATTTTTAAAAACTACAAGTCTTATGCGTTTTAGTGGTGAAAAAATAATTTAAAAAATCGTTCTGGAAATGAGTTTACTCCCTGGGTACTTTCTTTGCATACTTTTGACTTACGGGCCGAGTCCGGGATTAACGGGAAATCGCGGATTTAACGGGAAATCGCGTTTTAGTGGTGAAAAGATAATTTAAAAAATCGTTCTGGAAATGAGTTTACTCCCTGGGTACTTTCTTTGTATACTTTTGACAATACGGGCCGAGTCCGGGATTTAGGGAAATCGCAGGTTTTCGTTTGCCGGCGATTAAACTGCTTTTATTCAGCGTATCATCAAAAATGAAAACATTTTTGACAACTACAAGTCTCATGCGTTTTAGTGGTGAAAAAATAATATAAAAAATCGTTCGGGAAATGAGTTTACTCCCTGGGTACTTTCTTTGTATACTTTTGACTATACGGGCCAAGCCCGGGATTTACGGGAAATCGCGGGTTTTCGTTTGCCGGCGATTAAACTTCTTTTATTCAGCGTCTCATCAAAAATGAAAACACTTTTAAAAACTACAAGTCTCATTCGTTTTAGTGGTGAAAAAAAAATTTAAAAAATCGTTCGGGAAATGAGTTTACTCCCTCGGTACTTTCTTTGTATACATTCGACTATACGGGCCAAGCCCCGGATTTACGGGAAAACGCGGGATTTCGTTTGCCGGCGATTAAACATCTTTTATTAAGCGTCTCATCAAAAATGAAAACATTTTTGAAAACTACAAGTCTCATGCGTTTTAGTGGTGAAAAAATAATTTAAAAAATCGTTCGGGAAATGAGTTTACTCCCTGGGTACTTTCTTGTATACTTTTGACTATACGGGCCGAGTCCGGGATTTACGGGAAATCGCGGATTTTCGTTTGCCGGCAATTAAACTTCTTTTATTCAGCGTCCCATCAAATATGAAAATATTTTTGAAAACTACAAGTCTCATGCGTTTAGTGGTAAAAAAATAATATAAAAAATCGTTCGGGAAATGAGTTTACTCCCTGGGTACTTTCTTTGTATACTTTTGACTATACGGGCCAAGCCCGGGATTTACGGGAAATCGCGGGTTTTTGTTTGCCGGCGATTAAACTTCTTTTATTCAGCGTCTCATCAAAAGTGAAAACATTTTTAAAAACTACAAGTCTTATGCGTTTTAGTGGTGAAAAAATAATTTAAAAAATCGTTCTGGAAATGAGTTTACTACCTGGGTACTTTCTTTGTATACTTTTGACTATACGGGCCGAGTCCAGGATTTAGGGAAATCGCAGGTTTTCGTTTGCCGGCGATTAAACTGCTTTTATTCAGCGTCTCATCAAAAGTGAAAACATTTTTAAAAACTACAAGTCTTATGCGTTTTAGTGGTGAAAAAATAATTTAAAAAATCGTTCTGGAAATGAGTTTACTACCTGGGTACTTTCTTTGTATACTTTTGACTATACGGGCCGAGTCCAGGATTTAGGGAAATCGCAGGTTTTCGTTTGCCGGCGATTAAACTGCTTTTATTCAGCGTCTCATCAAAAATGAAAACATTTTTGAAAACTACAAGTCTCATGCGTTTTAGTGGTGAAAAAATAATTTAAAAAATCGTTCGGTAAATGAGTTTACTCCCTGGGTACTTTCTTTGTATACTTTTGACTATACGGGCCAAGCCGGGATTTACGGGAAATCGCGGGTTTTCGTTTGCCGGCGATTAAACTTCTTTTATTCAGCGTCTTATCAATAATGAAAACATTTTTAAAAACTACAAGTCTTATGCGTTTTAGTGGTGAAAAAATAATTTAAAAAATCGTTCTGGAAATGAGTTTACTCCCTGGGTACTTTCTTTGTATACTTTTGACTATACGGGCCGAGTCCGGGATTTACGGGAAATCGGGGATTTTCGTTTGCCGGCAATTAAACTTCTTTTATTCAGCGTCCCATCAAATATGAAAATATTTTTGAAAACTACAAGTCTCATGCGTTTAGTGGTAAAAAAATAATATAAAAAATCGTTTGGGAAATGAGTTTACTCCCTGGGTACTTTCTTTGTATACTTTTGACTATACGGGCCAAGCCCGGGATTTACGGGAAATCGCGGGTTTTCGTTTGCCGGCGATTAAACTTCTTTTATTCAGCGTCTCATCAAAAGTGAAAACACTTTTAAAAACTACAAGTCTTATGCGTTTTAGTGGTGAAAAAATAATTTAAAAAATCGTTCTGGAAATGAGTTTACTACCTGGGTACTTTCTTTGTATACTTTTGACTATACGGGCCGAGTCCGGGATATAGGGAAATCGCAGGTTTTCGTTTGCCGGCGATTAAACTGCTTTTATTCAGCGTCTCATCAAAAATGAAAACATTTTTGAAAACTACAAGTCTCATGCGTTTTAGTGGTGAAAAAATAATTT
Organism: Hydractinia symbiolongicarpus; assembly: GCF_029227915.1. NCBI lineage: Eukaryota > Metazoa > Cnidaria > Hydrozoa > Anthoathecata > Hydractiniidae > Hydractinia > Hydractinia symbiolongicarpus. The sequence continues at coordinate 27,953,074 of NC_079887.1, read as the reverse complement.
AAAAAATCGTTCGGGAAATAAGTTTACTCCCTCGGTACTTTCTTTGTATAATTTTGACTATACGGGCCAAGCCGGGATTTACGGGAAAACGCGGGTTTTTGTTTGCCGGCGATTAAACTTCTTTTATTAAGCGTCTCATCAAAAATGAAAACAATTTTGACAACTACAAGTCTCATGCGTTTTAGTGGTGAAAAAATAATTTAAAAAATCGTTCGGGAAATGAGTTTACTCCCTGGGTACTTTCTTTGTATACTTTTGACTATACGGGCCAAGCCGGAATTTACGGGAAATCGCGGGTTTTCGTTTGCCGGCGATTAAACTTCTTTTATTCAGCGTCTCATCAAAAATGAAAACATTTTTAAAAACTACAAGTCTGATGCGTTTTAGTGGTGAAAAAATAATTTAAAAAATCGTTCTGGAAATGAGTTTACTCACAGGATACTTTCTTTGTATACATTCGAATATACGGGCCAAGCCCGTGATTTACGGGAAATCGCGGGTTTTCGTTTTCCGGCGATTAAACCTCTTTCATTAAGCGTCTCATCAAAAATAAAAACATTTTTGAAAACTACAAGTCTCATGCGTTTTAGTGGTGAAAAAAAAATTTAAAAAATCGTTCGGGAAATGAGTTTACTCCCTGGGTACTTTCTTTGTATACTTTTGACTATACGGGCCAAGCCGGGATTTACGGGAAATCGCGGGTTTTCGTTTGCCGGCGATTAAACTTCTTTTATTCAGCGTCTCATCAAAAATGAAAACATTTTTAAAAACTACAAGTCTTATGCGTTTTAGTGGTGAAAAAATAATTTAAAAAATCGTTCTGGAAATGAGTTTACTCCCTGGGTACTTTCTTTGTATACTTTTGACTTACGGGCCGAGTCCGGGATTAACGGGAAATCGCGGATTTTCGTTTGCCGGCAATTAAACTTCTTTTATTCAGCGTCCCATCAAATATGAAAATATTTTTGAAAACTACAAGTCTCATGCGTTTAGTGGTAAAAAAATAATATAAAAAATCGTTCGGGAAATGAGTTTACTCCCTGGGTACTTTCTTTGTATACTTTTGACTATACGGGCCAAGCCCGGGATTTACGGGAAATCGCGGGTTTTCGTTTGCCGGCGATTAAACTTCTTTTATTCAGCGTCTCATCAAAAATGAAAACACTTTTAAAAACTACAAGTCTCATGCGTTTTAGTGGTGAAAAAAAAATTTAAAAAATCGTTTTGGAAATGAATTTACTCCCTGGGTACTTTCTTTGTATACTTTTGACTTACGGGCCGAGTCCGGGATTAACGGGAAATCGCGGATTTTCGTTTGCCGGCAATTAAACTTCTTTTATTCAGCGTCCCATCAAATATGAAAATATTTTTGAAAACTACAAGTCTCATGCGTTTAGTGGTAAAAAAATAATATAAAAAATCGTTCGGGAAATGAGTTTACTCCCTGGGTACTTTCTTTGTATACTTTTGACTATACGGGCCAAGCCCGGGATTTACGGGAAATCGCGGGTTTTCGTTTGCCGGCGATTAAACTTCTTTTATTCAGCGTCTCATCAAAAATGAAAACACTTTTAAAAACTACAAGTCTCATGCGTTTTAGTGGTGAAAAAAAAATTTAAAAAATCGTTCGGGAAATGAGTTTACTCCCTCGGTACTTTCTTTGTATACATTCGACTATACGGGCCAAGCCCCGGATTTACGGGAAAACGCGGGATTTCGTTTGCCGGCGATTAAACATCTTTTATTAAGCGTCTCATCAAAAATGAAAACATTTTTGAAAACTACAAGTCTCATGCGTTTTAGTGGTGAAAAAATAATTTAAAAAATCGTTTGGGAAATGAGTTTACTCCCTGGGTACTTTCTTGTATACTTTTGACTATACGGGCCGAGTCCGGGATTTACGGGAAATCGCGGATTTTCGTTTGCCGGCAATTAAACTTCTTTTATTCAGCGTCCCATCAAATATGAAAATATTTTTGAAAACTACAAGTCTTATGCGTTTTAGTGGTGAAAAAATAATATAAAAAATCGTTCGGGAAATGAGTTTACTCCCTGGGTACTTTCTTTGTATACTTTTGACTATACGGGCCGAGTCCAGGATTTAGGGAAATCGCAGGTTTTCGTTTGCCGGCGATTAAACTGCTTTTATTCAGCGTCTCATCAAAAATGAAAACATTTTTGAAAACTACAAGTCTCATGCGTTTTAGTGGTGAAAAAATAATTTAAAAAATCGTTCGGGAAATGAGTTTACTCCCTGGGTACTTTCTTTGTATACTTTTGACTATACGGGCCAAGCCGGGATTTACGGGAAATCGCGGGTTTTCGTTTGCCGGCGATTAAACTTCTTTTATTCAGCGTCTTATCAATAATGAAAACATTTTTAAAAACTACAAGTCTTATGCGTTTTAGTGGTGAAAAAATAATTTAAAAAATCGTTCTGGAAATGAGTTTACTCCCTGGGTACTTTCTTTGTATACTTTTGACTATACGGGCCGAGTCCGGGATTTACGGGAAATCGGGGATTTTCGTTTGCCGGCAATTAAACTTCTTTTATTCAGCGTCCCATCAAATATGAAAATATTTTTGAAAACTACAAGTCTCATGCGTTTAGTGGTAAAAAAATAATATAAAAAATCGTTCGGGAAATGAGTTTACTCCCTGGGTACTTTCTTTGTATACTTTTGACTATACGGGCCAAGCCCGGGATTTACGGGAAATCGCGGGTTTTCGTTTGCCGGCGATTAAACTTCTTTTATTCAGCGTCTCATCAAAAGTGAAAACACTTTTAAAACTACAAGTCTTATGCGTTTTAGTGGTGAAAAAATAATTTAAAAAATCGTTCTGGAAATGAGTTTACTACCTGGGTACTTTCTTTGTATACTTTTGACTATACGGGCCGAGTGCGGGATATAGGGAAATCGCAGGTTTTCGTTTGCCGGCGATTAAACTGCTTTTATTCAGCGTCTCATCAAAAATGAAAACATTTTTGAAAACTACAAGTCTCATGCGTTTTAGTGGTGAAAAAATAATTTAAAAAATCGTTCGGGAAATAACTTTACTCCCTCGGTACTTTCTTTGTATAATTTTGACTATACGGGCCAAGCCGGGATTTACGGGAAAACGCGGGTTTTTGTTTGCCGGCGATTAAACTTCTTTTATTAAGCGTCTCATCAAAAATGAAAACATTTTTGAAAACTACAAGTCTCATGCGTTTTAGTGGTGAAAAAATAATTTAAAAAAATCGTTCGGGAAATGAGTTTACTCCCTGGGTACTTTCTTTGTATACTTTTGACTATACGGGCCAAGCCGGGATTTACGGGAAATCGCGGGTTTTCGTTTGCCGGCGATTAAACTTCTTTTATTCAGCGTCTCATCAAAAATGAAAACATTTTTGAAAACTACAAGTCTCATGCGTTTTAGTGGTGAAAAAATAATTTAAAAAATCGTTCGGGAAATGGGTTTACTCCCTGGGTACTTTCTTTGTATACTTTTGACTATACGGGCCAAGCCGGGATTTACGGGAAATCGCGGGTTTTCGTTTGCCGGCGATTAAACTTCTTTTATTCAGCGTCTTATCAATAATGAAAACATTTTTAAAAACTACAAGTCTTATGCGTTTTAGTGGTGAAAAAATAATTTAAAAAATCGTTCTGGAAATGAGTTTACTCCCTTGGTACTTTCTTTGTATACTTTTGACTATACGGGCCGAGTCCGGGATTTACGGGAAATCGGGGATTTTCGTTTGCCGGCAATTAAACTTCTTTTATTCAGCGTCCAATCAAATATGAAAATATTTTTGAAAACTACAAGTCTCATGCGTTTAGTGGTAAAAAAATAATATAAAAAATCGTTCGGGAAATGAGTTTACTCCCTGGGTACTTTCTTTGTATACTTTTGACTATACGGGCCAAGCCCGGGATTTACGGGAAATCGCGGGTTTTCGTTTGCCGGCGATTAAACTTCTTTTATTCAGCGTCTCATCAAAAGTGAAAACACTTTTAAAAACTGCAAGTCTTATGCGTTTTAGTGGTGAAAAAATAATTTAAAAAATCGTTCTGGAAATGAGTTTACTACCTGGGTACTTTCTTTGTATACTTTTGACTATACGGGCCGAGTCCGGGATATAGGGAAATCGCAGGTTTTCGTTTGCCGGCGATTAAACTGCTTTTATTCAGCGTCTCATCAAAAATGAAAACATTTTTGAAAACTACAAGTCTCATGCGTTTTGGTGGTGAAAAAATAATTTAAAAAATCGTTCGGGAAATAAGTTTACTCCCTCGGTACTTTCTTTGTATACTTTTGACTATACGGGCCAAGCCGGGATTTACGGGAAAACGCGGGTTTTTGTTTGCCGGCGATTAAACTTCTTTTATTAAGTGTCTCATCAAAAATGAAAACATTTTTGAAAACTACAAGTCTCATGCGTTTTAGTGGTGAAAAAATAATTTAAAAAATCGTTCGGGAAATGAGTTTACTCCCTGGGTACTTTCTTTGTATACTTTTGACTATACGGGCCAAGCCGGGATTTACGGGAAATCGCGGGTTTTCGTTTGCCGGCGATTAAACTTCTTTTATTCAGCGTCTTATCAAAAATGAAAACATTTTTAAAAACTACAAGTCTTATGCGTTTTAGTGGTGAAAAAATAATTTAAAAAATCGTTCTGGAAATGAGTTTACTCCCTGGGTACTTTCTTTGTATACTTTTGACTATACGGGCCGAGTCCGGGATTTACGGGAAATCGCGGATTTTCGTTTGCCGGCAATTAAACTTCTTTTATTCAGCGTCCCATCAAATATGAAAATATTTTTGAAAACTACAAGTCTCATGCGTTTTGTGGTAAAAAAATAATATAAAAAATCGTTCGGGAAATGAGTTTACTCCCTGGGTACTTTCTTTGTATACTTTTGACTATACGGGCCAAGCCCGGGATTTACGGGAAATCGCCGGTTTTCGTTTGCCGGCGATTAAACTTCTTTTATTCAGCGTCTCATCAAAAGTGAAAACACTTTTAAAAACTACAAGTCTTATGCGTTTTAGTGGTGAAAAAATAATTTAAAAAATCGTTCTGGAAATGAGTTTACTACCTGGGTACTTTCTTTGTATACTTTTGACTATACGGGCCGAGTCCGGGATATAGGGAAATCGCAGGTTTTCGTTTGCCGGCGATTAAACTGCTTTTATTCAGCGTATCATCAAAAATGAAAACATTTTTGAAAACTACAAGTCTCATGCGTTTTAGTGGTGAAAAAATAATTTAAAAAATCGTTCGGGAAATGAGTTTACTCCCTGGGTACTTTCTTTGTATACTTTTGACTATACGGGCCAAGCCGGGATTTACGGGAAATCGCGGGTTTTTGTTTGCCGGCGATTAAACTTCTTTTATTCAGCGTCTCATCAAAAATGAAAACATTTTTAAAAACTACAAGTCTTATGCGTTTTAGTGGTGAAAAAATAATTTAAAAAATCGTTCTGGAATTGAGTTTACTCCCTGGGTACTTTCTTTGTATACTTTTGACTATACGGGCCGAGTCGGGGATTTAGGGAAATCGCAGGTTTTCGTTTGCCGGCGATTAAACTGCTTTTATTCAGCGTCTCATCAAAAATGAAAACATTTTTGAAAACTACAAGTCTCATGCGTTTTAGTGGTGAAAAAATAATTTAAAAAATCGTTCGGGAAATGAGTTTACTCTCAGGGTACTTTCTTTGTATACATTCGACTATACGGGCCGAGTCCGGGATTTAGGGAAATCGCAGGTTTTCGTTTGCCGGCGATTAAGCTGCTTTTATTCAGCGTATCATCAAAAATGAAAACATTTTTGAAAACTACAAGTCTCATGCGTTTTAGTGGTGAAAAAATAATTTAAAAAATCGTTCGGGAAATGAGTTTACTCCCTGGGTACTTTCTTTGTATACTTTTGACTATACGGGCCAAGCCGGGATTTACGGGAAATCGCGGGTTTTTGTTTGCCGGCGATTAAACTTCTTTTATTCAGCGTCTCATCAAAAATGAAAACATTTTTAAAAACTACAAGTCTTATGCGTTTTAGTGGTGAAAAAATAATTTAAAAAATCGTTCTGGAATTGAGTTTACTCCCTGGGTACTTTCTTTGTATACTTTTGACTATACGGGCCGAGTCGGGGATTTAGGGAAATCGCAGGTTTTCGTTTGCCGGCGATTAAACTGCTTTTATTCAGCGTCTCATCAAAAATGAAAACATTTTTAAAAACTACAAGTCTCATGCGTTTTAGTGGTGAAAAAATAATTTAAAAAATCGTTCGGGAAATGAGTTTACTCTCAGGGTACTTTCTTTGTATACATTCGACTATACGGGCCGAGTCCGGGATTTAGGGAAATCGCAGGTTTTCGTTTGCCGGCGATTAAACTGCTTTTAGTCAGCGTCTCATCAAAAATGAAAACATTTTTGACAACTACAAGTCTCCTGCGTTTTAGTGGTGAAAAAATAATTTCAAAAATCGTTCGGGAAATGAGTTTACTCCCTGGGTACTTTCTTTGTATACTTTTGACTATACGGGCCGAGTCCGGGATTTACGGAAAATCGCGGATTTTCGTTTGCCGGCAATTAAACTTCTTTTATTCAGCGTCCCATCAAATATGAAAATATTTTTGAAAACTACAAGTCTCATGCGTTTAGTGGTAAAAAAATAATATAAAAAATCGTTCGGGAAATGAGTTTACTCCCTGGGTACTTTCTTTGTATACTTTTGACTATACGGGTCAAGCCCGGGATTTACGGGAAATCGCGGGTTTTCGTTTGCCGGCGATTATACTTCTTTTATTCAGCGTCTCATCAAAAGTGAAAACATTTTTAAAAACTACAAGTCTTATGCGTTTTAGTGGTGAAAAAATAATTTAAAAAATCGTTCTGGAAATGAGTTTACTCCCTGGGTACTTTCTTTGTATACTTTTGACTATACGGGCCGAGTCCGGGATTTAGGGAAATCGCAGGTTTTCGTTTGCCGGCGATTAAACTGCTTTTATTCAGCGTCTCATCAAAAATGAAAACATTTTTGAAAACTACAAGTCTCATGCGTTTTAGTGGTGAAAAAATAATTTAAAAAGTCGTTCGGGAAATGAGTTTACTCCCTGGGTACTTTCTTTGTATACTTTTGACTATACGGGCCAAGCCGGGATTTACGGGAAATCGCGGGTTTTCGTTTGCCGGCGATTAAACTTCTTTTATTCAGCGTCTCATCAAAAATGAAAACATTTTTAAAAACTACAAGTCTTTGCGTTTTAGTGGTGAAAAAATAATTTAAAAAATCGTTCTGGAAATGAGTTTACTCTCAGGGTACTTTCTTTGTATACATTCGACTATACGTGCCAAGCCCGGGATTTACGGGAAATCGCGGGTTTTCGTTTGCCGGCGATTAAACTGCTTTTATTCAGCGTCTCATCAAAAATTAAAACATTCTTGAAAACTACAAGTCTCATGCGTTTTAGTGGTGAAATAATAATTTAAAAAATCGTTTGGGAAATGAGTTTACTCCCTGGGTACTTTCTTTGTATACTTTTGACTATACGGCCGAGTCCAGGATTTACGGGAAATCGCAGGTTTTCGTTTGCCGGCAATTAAACTTCTTTTATTCAGCGTTTCATCAAAAATGAAAACATTTTTTAAAACTACAAGTCTCATGCGTTTTAGTGGTGAAAAAGTAATTTAAAAAATCGTTCGGGAAATGAGTTTACTCCCTGGGTACTTTCTTTGTATACTTTTGACTATACGGGCCAAGCCGGTATTTACGGGAAATCGGGGGTTTTCGTTTGCCGGCGATTAAACTTCTTTTATTCAGCGTCTCATCAAAAATGAAAACATTTTTAAAAACTACAAGTCTGATGCGTTTTAGTGGTGAAAAAATAATTTAAAAAATCGTTCTGGAAATGAGTTTACTCACAGGATACTTTCTTTGGATACATTCGACTATACGGGCAAAGCCCGGGATTTACGGGAAATCGCGGGTTTTCGTTTTCCGGCGATTAAACCTCTTTCATTAAGCGTCTCATCAAAAATGAAAACATTTTTGAAAACTACAAGTCTCATGCGTTTTAGTGGTGAAAAAAAAATTTAAAAAATCGTTCGGGAAATGAGTTTACTCCCTCGGTACTTTCTTTGTATACATTCGACTATACGGGCCAAGCCCCGGATTTACGGGAAAACGCGGGATTTCGTTTGCCGGCGATTAAACCTCTTTCATTAAGCGTCTCATCAAAAATGAAAACATTTTTAAAAACTACAAGTCTCATGCGTTTTAGTGGTGAAAAAATAATTTAAAAAATCGTTCGGGAAATGAGTTTACTCCCTGGGTACTTTCTTTGTATACTTTTGACTATACGGGCCGAGTCCGAGATTTACGGGAAATCGCGGATTTTCGTTTGCCGGCAATTAAACTTCTTTTATTCAGCGTCCCATCAAATATGAAAATATTTTTGAAAACTACAAGTCTCATGCGTTTAGTGGTAAAAAAATAATATAAAAAATCGTTCGGGAAATGAGTTTACTCCCTGGGTACTTTCTTTGTATACTTTTGACTATACGGGCCAAGCCCGGGATTTACGGGAAATCGCGGGTTTTCGTTTGCCGGCGATTAAACTTCTTTTATTCAGCGTCTCATGAAAAGTGAAAAAATTTTTAAAAACTACAAGTCTTATGCGTTTTAGTGGTGAAAAAATAATTTAAAAAATCGTTCTGGAAATGAGTTTACTACCTGGGTACTTTCTTTGTATACTTTTGACTATACGGGCCGAGTCCGGGATTTAGGGAAATCGCAGGTTTTCGTTTGCCGGCGATTAAACTGCTTTTATTCAGCGTCGCATCAAAAATGAAAACATTTTTGAAAACTACAAGTCTCATGCGTTTTAGTGGTGAAAAAATAATTTAAAAAATCGTTCGGGAAATGAGTTTACTCCCTGGGTACTTTCTTTGTATACTTCTGACTATACGGGCCAAACCGGGATTTACGGTAAATCGCGGGTTTTCGTTTGTCGGCGATTAAACTTCTTTTATTCAGCGTCTCATCAAAAATGAAAACATTTTTAAAAACTACAAGTCTTATGCGTTTTAGTGGTGAAAAAATAATTTAAAAAATCGTTCTGGAAATGAGTTTACTCCCTGGGTACTTTCTTTGTATACTTTTGACTATACGGGCCGAGTCCGGGATTAACGGGAAATTGCGGATTTTCGTTTGCCGGCAATTAAACTTCTTTTATTCAGCGTCCCATCAAATATGAAAATATTTTTGAAAACTACAAGTCTCATGCGTTTAGTGGTGAAAAAGTAATTTAAAAAATCGTTCGGGAAATGAGTTTACTCCCTGGGTACTTTCTTTGTATACTTTTGACTATACGGGCCAAGCCGGTATTTACGGGAAATCGGGGGTTTTCTTTTGCCGGCGATTAAACTTCTTTTATTCAGCGTCTCATCAAAAATGAAAACATTTTTAAAAACTACAAGTCTGATGCGTTTTAGTGGTGAAAAAATAATTTAAAAAATCGTTCGGGAAATGAGTTTACTCCCTGGGTACTTTCTTTGTATACTTTTGACTATACGGGCCGAGTCCGAGATTTACGGGAAATCGCGGATTTTCGTTTGCCGGCAATTAAACTTCTTTTATTCAGCGTCCCATCAAATATGAAAATATTTTTGAAAACTACAAGTCTCATGCGTTTAGTGGTAAAAAAATAATATAAAAAATCGTTCGGGAAATGAGTTTACTCCCTGGGTACTTTCTTTGTATACTTTTGACTATACGGGCCAAGCCCGGGATTTACGGGAAATCGCGGGTTTTCGTTTGCCGGCGATTAAACTTCTTTTATTCAGCGTCTCATGAAAAGTGAAAACATTTTTAAAAACTACAAGTCTTATGCGTTTTAGTGGTGAAAAAATAATTTAAAAAATCGTTCTGGAAATGAGTTTACTACCTGGGTACTTTCTTTGTATACTTTTGACTATACGGGCCGAGTCCGGGATTTAGGGAAATCGCAGGTTTTCGTTTGCCGGCGATTAAACTGCTTTTATTCAGCGTCTCATCAAAAATGAAAAAATTTTTGAAAACTACAAGTCTCATGCGTTTTAGTGGTGAAAAAATAATTTAAAAAATCGTTCGGGAAATGAGTTTACTCCCTGGGTATTTTCTTTGTATACTTCTGACTATACGGGCCAAACCGGGATTTACGGGAAATCGCGGGTTTTCGTTTGTCGGCGATTAAACTTCTTTTATTCAGCGTCTCATCAAAAATGAAAACATTTTTAAAAACTACAAGTCTTATGCGTTTTAGTGGTGAAAAAATAATTTAAAAAATCGTTCTGGAAATGAGTTTACTCCCTGGGTACTTTCTTTGTATACTTTTGACTATACGGGCCGAGTCCGGGATTAACGGGAAATTGCGGATTTTCGTTTGCCGGCAATTAAACTTCTTTTATTCAGCGTCCCATCAAATATGAAAATATTTTTGAAAACTACAAGTCTCATGCGTTTAGTGGTAAAAAAATAATATAAAAAATCGTTCGGGAAATGAGTTTACTCCCTGGGTACTTTCTTTGTATACTTTTGACTATACGGGCCAAGCCCGGGATTTACGGGAAATCGCGGGTTTTCGTTTGCCGGCGATTAAACTTCTTTTATTCAGCGTCTCATCAAAAATGAAAACACTTTTGAAAACTACAAGCCTCATGCGTTTTAGTGGTGAAAAAAAAATTTAAAAAATCGTTCGGGAAATGAGTTTACTCCCTCGGTACTTTCTTTGTATACATTCGACTATACGGGCCAAGCCCCGGATTTACGGGAAAACGCGGGATTTCGTTTGCCGGCAATTAAACCTCTTTTATTAAGCGTCTCATCAAAAATGAAAACATTTTTGAAAACTACAAGTCTCATGCGTTTTAGTGGTGAAAAAATAATTTAAAAAATCGTTCGGAAAATGAGTTTACTCCCTGGGTACTTTCTTTGTATACTTTTGACTATACGGGCCGAGTCCGGGTTTTACGGGAAATCGCGGATTTTCGTTTGCCGGCAATTAAACTTCTTTTATTCAGCGTCCCATCAAATATGAAAATATTTTTGAAAACTACAAGGCTTATGCGTTTTAGTGGTGAAAAAATAATTTAAAAAATCGTTCTGGAAATGAGTTTACTACCTGGGTACTTTCTTTGTATACTTCTGACTATACGGGCCGAGTCCGGGATTTAGGGAAATCGCAGGTTTTCGTTTGCCGGCGATTAAACTGCTTTTATTCAGCGTCTCATCAAAAATGAAAACATTTTTGAAAACTACAAGTCTCTTGCGTTTTAGTGGTGAACAAATAATTTAAAAAATCGTTCTGGAAATGAGTTTACTACCTGGGTACTTTCTTTGTATACTTTTGACTATACGGGCCGAGTCCGGGATTTAGGGAAATCGCAGGTTTTCGTTTGCCGGCGATTAAACTGCTTTTATTCAGCGTCTCATCAAAAATGAAAACATTTTTGAAAACTACAAGTCTCATGCGTTTTAGTGGTGAAAAAATAATTTAAAAAATCGTTCGGGAAATGAGTTTACTCCCTGGGTACTTTCTTTGTATACTTCTGACTATACGGGCCAAGCCGGGATTTACGGGAAATCGCGGGTTTTCGTTTGTCGGCGATTAAACTTCTTTTATTCAGCGTCTCATCAAAAATAAAAACATTTTTAAAAACTACAAGTCTTATGCGTTTTAGTGGTGAAAAAATAACTTAAAAAATCGTTCTGGAAATGAGTTTACTCCCTGGGTACTTTCTTTGTATACTTTTGACTATACGGGCCGAGTCCGGGATTAACGGGAAATCGCGGATTTTCCTTTGCCGGCAATTAAACTTCTTTTATTCAGCGTCTCATCAAAAATGAAAACACTTTTGCAAACTACAAGTCTCATGCGTTTTAGTGGTGAAAAAAAAATTTAAAAAATCGTTCGGGAAATGAGTTTACTCCCTCGGTACTTTCTTTGTATACATTCGACTATACGGGCCAAGCCCCGGATTTACGGGAAAACGCGGGATTTCGTTTGCCGGCGATTAAACCTCTTTTATTAAGCGTCTCATCAAAAATGAAAACATTTTTGAAAACTACAAGTCTCATGCGTTTTAGTGGTGAAAAAATAATTTAAAAAATCGTTCGGGAAATGAGTTTACTCCCTGGGTACTTTCTTTGTATACTTTTGACTATACGGGCCAAGCCGGGATTTACGGGAAATCGCGGGTTTTCGTTTGCCGGCGATTAAACTGCTTTTATTCAGCGTCTCATCAAAAATGAAAACATTTTTAAAAACTACAAGTCTTATGCGTTTTAGTGGTGAAAAAATAATTTAAAAAATCGTTCTGGAAATGAGTTTACTCCCTGGGTACTTTCTTTGTATACTTTTGACTATACGGGCCGAGTCCGGGATTAACGGGAAATTGCGGATTTTCGTTTGCCGGCAATTAAACTTCTTTTATTCAGCGTCCCATCAAATATGAAAATATTTTTGAAAACTACAAGTCTCATGCGTTTAGTGGTAAAAAAATAATATAAAAAATCGTTCGGGAAATGAGTTTACTCCCTGGGTACTTTCTTTGTATACTTTTGACTATACGGGCCAAGCCCGGGATTTACGGGAAATCGCGGGTTTTCGTTTGCCGGCGATTAAACTTCTTTTATTCAGCGTCTCATCAAAAATGAAAACACTTGTGAAAACTACAAGCCTCATGCGTTTTAGTGGTGAAAAAAAAATTTAAAAAATCGTTCGGGAAATGAGTTTACTCCCTCGGTACTTTCTTTGTATACATTCGACTATACGGGCCAAGCCCCGGATTTACGGGAAAACGCGGGATTTCGTTTGCCGGCAATTAAACCTCTTTTATTAAGCGTCTCATCAAAAATGAAAACATTTTTGAAAACTACAAGTCTCATGCGTTTTAGTGGTGAAAAAATAATTTAAAAAATCGTTCGGAAAATGAGTTTACTCCCTGGGTACTTTCTTTGTATACTTTTGACTATACGGGCCGAGTCCGGGTTTTACGGGAAATCGCGGATTTTCGTTTGCCGGCAATTAAACTTCTTTTATTCAGCGTCCCATCAAATATGAAAATATTTTTGAAAACTACAAGGCTTATGCGTTTTAGTGGTGAAAAAATAATTTAAAAAATCCTTCTGGAAATGAGTTTACTACCTGGGTACTTTCTTTGTATACTTCTGACTATACGGGCCGAGTCCGGGATTTAGGGAAATCGCAGGTTTTCGTTTGCCGGCGATTAAACTGCTTTTATTCAGCGTCTCATCAAAAATGAAAACATTTTTGAAAACTACAAGTCTCTTGCGTTTTAGTGGTGAACAAATAATTTAAAAAATCGTTCTGGAAATGAGTTTACTACCTGGGTACTTTCTTTGTATACTTTTGACTATACGGGCCGAGTCCGGGATTTAGGGAAATCGCAGGTTTTCGTTTGCCGGCGATTAAACTGCTTTTATTCAGCGTCTCATCAAAAATGAAAACATTTTTGAAAACTACAAGTCTCATGCGTTTTAGTGGTGAAAAAATAATTTAAAAAATCGTTCGGGAAATGAGTTTACTCCCTGGGTACTTTCTTTGTATACTTCTGACTATACGGGCCAAGCCGGGATTTACGGGAAATCGCGGGTTTTCGTTTGTCGGCGATTAAACTTCTTTTATTCAGCGTCTCATCAAAAATAAAAACATTTTTAAAACCTACAAGTCTTATGCGTTTTAGTGGTGAAAAAATAACTTAAAAAATCGTTCTGGAAATGAGTTTACTCCCTGGGTACTTTCTTTGTATACTTTTGACTATACGGGCCGAGTCCGGGATTAACGGGAAATCGCGGATTTTCCTTTGCCGGCAATTAAACTTCTTTTATTCAGCGTCTCATCAAAAATGAAAACACTTTTGCAAACTACAAGTCTCATGCGTTTTAGTGGTGAAAAAAAAATTTAAAAAATCGTTCGGGAAATGAGTTTACTCCCTCGGTACTTTCTTTGTATACATTCGACTATACGGGCCAAGCCCCGGATTTACGGGAAAACGCGGGATTTCGTTTGCCGGCGATTAAACCTCTTTTATTAAGCGTCTCATCAAAAATGAAAACATTTTTGAAAACTACAAGTCTCATGCGTTTTAGTGGTGAAAAAATAATTTAAAAAATCGTTCGGGAAATGAGTTTACTCCCTGGGTACTTTCTTTGTATACTTTTGACTATACGGGCCGAGTCCGGGATTTACGGGAAATCGCGGATTTTCGTTTGCCGGCAATTAAACTTCTTTTATTCAGCGTCCCATCAAATATGAAAATATTTTTGAAAACTACAAGTCTCATGCGTTTAGTGGTAAAAAAATAATATAAAAAATCGTTCGGGAAATGAGTTTACTCCCTGGGTACTTTCTTTGTATACTTTTATTAAGCGTCTCATTAAAAATGAAAACATTTTTGAAAACTACAAGTCTCATGCGTTTTAGTGGTGAAAAAATAATTTAAAAAATCGTTCGGGAAATGAGTTTACTCCCTGGGTACTTTCTTTGTATACTTTTGACTATACGGGCCGAGTCCGGGATTTACGGGAAATCGCGGATTTTCGTTTGCCGGCAATTAAACTTCTTTTATTCAGCGTCCCATCAAATATGAAAATATTTTTGAAAACTACAAGTCTCATGCGTTTAGTGGTAAAAAAATAATATAAAAAATCGTTCGGGAAATGAGTTTACTCCCTGGGTACTTTCTTTGTATACTTTTGACTATACGGGCCGAGTCCGGGATTTAGGGAAATCGCAGGTTTTCGTTTGCCGGCGATTAAACTGCTTTTATTCAGCGTCTCATCAAAAATGAAAACATTTTTGAAAACTACAAGTCTCATGCGTTTTAGTGGTGAAAAACTAATTTAAAAAATCGTTCGGGAAATGAGTTTACTCCCTGGGTACTTCCTTTGTATACTTCTGACTATACGGGCCAAGCCGGGATTTACGGGAAATCGCGGGTTTTCGTTTGTCGGCGATTAAACTTCTTTTATTCAGCGTCTCATCAAAAATAAAAACATTTTTAAAAACTACAAGTCTTATGCGTTTTAGTGGTGAAAAAATAACTTAAAAAATCGTTCTGGAAATGAGTTTACTCCCTGGGTACTTTCTTTGTATACTTTTGACTATACGGGCCGAGTCCGGGATTAACGGGAAATCGCGGATTTTCCTTTGCCGGCAATTAAACTTCTTTTATTCAGCGTCTCATCAAAAATGAAAACACTTTTGAAAACTACAAGTCTCATGCGTTTTAGTGGTGAAAAAAAAATTTAAAAAATCGTTCAGGAAATGAGTTTACTCCCTCGGTACTTTCTTTGTATACATTCGACTATACGGGCCAAGCCCCGGATTTACGGGAAAACGCGGGATTTCGTTTGCCGGCGATTAAACCTCTTTTATTAAGCGTCTCATCAAAAATGAAAACATTTTTGAAAACTACAAGTCTCATGCGTTTTAGTGGTGAAAAAATAATTTAAAAAATCGTTCGGCAAATGAGTTTACTCCCTGGGTACTTTCTTTGTATACTTTTGACTATACGGGCCGAGTCCGGGATTTACGGGAAATCGCGGATTTTCGTTTGCCGGCAATTAAACTTCTTTTATTCAGCGTCCCATCAAATATGAAAATATTTTTGAAAACTACAAGTCTCATGCGTTTAGTGGTAAAAAAATAATATAAAAAATCGTTCGGGAAATGAGTTTACTCCGTGGGTACTTTCTTTGTATACTTTTGACTATACGGGCCAAGCTCGGGATTTACGGGAAATCGCGGGTTTTTGTTTGCCGGTGATTAAACTTCTTTTATTCAGCGTCTCATCAAAAGTGAAAACATTTTTAAAAACTACAAGTCTTATGCGTTTTAGTGGTGAAAAAATAATTTAAAAAATCGTTCTGGAAATGAGTTTACTACCTGGGTACTTTCTTTGTATACTTTTGACTATACGGGCCGAGTCCGGGATTTAGGGAAATCGCAGGTTTTCGTTTGCCGGCGATTAAACTGCTTTTATTCAGCGTCTCATTAAAAATGAAAACATTTTTGAAAACTACAAGTCTCGTGCGTTTTAGTGGTGAAAAAATAATTTAAAAAATCGTTCGGGAAATGAGTTTACTCCCTGGGTACTTTCTTTGTATACTTTTGACTATACGGGCCAAGCCGGGATTTACGGGAAATCGCGGGTTTTCGTTTGCCGGCGATTAAACTTCATTTATTCAGCGTCTCATCAAAAATGAAAATATTTTTGAAAACTACAAGTCTCATGCGTTTAGTGGTAAAAAAATAATATAAAAAATCGTTCGGGAAATGAGTTTACTCCCTGGGTACTTTCTTTGTATACTTTTGACTATACGGGCCAAGCCCGGGATTTACGGGAAATCGCGGGTTTTCGTTTGCCGGCGATTAAACTTCTTTTATTCAGCGTCTCATCAAAAATGAAAACACTTGTGAAAACTACAAGCCTCATGCGTTTTAGTGGTGAAAAAAAAATTTAAAAAATCGTTCGGGAAATGAGTTTACTCCCTCGGTACTTTCTTTGTATACATTCGACTATACGGGCCAAGCCCCGGATTTACGGGAAAACGCGGGATTTCGTTTGCCGGCAATTAAACCTCTTTTATTAAGCGTCTCATCAAAAATGAAAACATTTTTGAAAACTACAAGTCTCATGCGTTTTAGTGGTGAAAAAATAATTTAAAAAATCGTTCGGAAAATGAGTTTACTCCCTGGGTACTTTCTTTGTATACTTTTGACTATACGGGCCGAGTCCGGGTTTTACGGGAAATCGCGGATTTTCGTTTGCCGGCAATTAAACTTCTTTTATTCAGCGTCCCATCAAATATGAAAATATTTTTGAAAACTACAAGGCTTATGCGTTTTAGTGGTGAAAAAATAATTTAAAAAATCCTTCTGGAAATGAGTTTACTACCTGGGTACTTTCTTTGTATACTTCTGACTATACGGGCCGAGTCCGGGATTTAGGGAAATCGCAGGTTTTCGTTTGCCGGCGATTAAACTGCTTTTATTCAGCGTCTCATCAAAAATGAAAACATTTTTGAAAACTACAAGTCTCTTGCGTTTTAGTGGTGAACAAATAATTTAAAAAATCGTTCTGGAAATGAGTTTACTACCTGGGTACTTTCTTTGTATACTTTTGACTATACGGGCCGAGTCCGGGATTTAGGGAAATCGCAGGTTTTCGTTTGCCGGCGATTAAACTGCTTTTATTCAGCGTCTCATCAAAAATGAAAACATTTTTGAAAACTACAAGTCTCATGCGTTTTAGTGGTGAAAAAATAATTTAAAAAATCGTTCGGGAAATGAGTTTACTCCCTGGGTACTTTCTTTGTATACTTCTGACTATACGGGCCAAGCCGGGATTTACGGGAAATCGCGGGTTTTCGTTTGTCGGCGATTAAACTTCTTTTATTCAGCGTCTCATCAAAAATAAAAACATTTTTAAAACCTACAAGTCTTATGCGTTTTAGTGGTGAAAAAATAACTTAAAAAATCGTTCTGGAAATGAGTTTACTCCCTGGGTACTTTCTTTGTATACTTTTGACTATACGGGCCGAGTCCGGGATTAACGGGAAATCGCGGATTTTCCTTTGCCGGCAATTAAACTTCTTTTATTCAGCGTCTCATCAAAAATGAAAACACTTTTGCAAACTACAAGTCTCATGCGTTTTAGTGGTGAAAAAAAAATTTAAAAAATCGTTCGGGAAATGAGTTTACTCCCTCGGTACTTTCTTTGTATACATTCGACTATACGGGCCAAGCCCCGGATTTACGGGAAAACGCGGGATTTCGTTTGCCGGCGATTAAACCTCTTTTATTAAGCGTCTCATCAAAAATGAAAACATTTTTGAAAACTACAAGTCTCATGCGTTTTAGTGGTGAAAAAATAATTTAAAAAATCGTTCGGGAAATGAGTTTACTCCCTGGGTACTTTCTTTGTATACTTTTGACTATACGGGCCGAGTCCGGGATTTACGGGAAATCGCGGATTTTCGTTTGCCGGCAATTAAACTTCTTTTATTCAGCGTCCCATCAAATATGAAAATATTTTTGAAAACTACAAGTCTCATGCGTTTAGTGGTAAAAAAATAATATAAAAAATCGTTCGGGAAATGAGTTTACTCCCTGGGTACTTTCTTTGTATACTTTTATTAAGCGTCTCATTAAAAATGAAAACATTTTTGAAAACTACAAGTCTCATGCGTTTTAGTGGTGAAAAAATAATTTAAAAAATCGTTCGGGAAATGAGTTTACTCCCTGGGTACTTTCTTTGTATACTTTTGACTATACGGGCCGAGTCCGGGATTTACGGGAAATCGCGGATTTTCGTTTGCCGGCAATTAAACTTCTTTTATTCAGCGTCCCATCAAATATGAAAATATTTTTGAAAACTACAAGTCTCATGCGTTTAGTGGTAAAAAAATAATATAAAAAATCGTTCGGGAAATGAGTTTACTCCCTGGGTACTTTCTTTGTATACTTTTGACTATACGGGCCGAGTCCGGGATTTAGGGAAATCGCAGGTTTTCGTTTGCCGGCGATTAAACTGCTTTTATTCAGCGTCTCATCAAAAATGAAAACATTTTTGAAAACTACAAGTCTCATGCGTTTTAGTGGTGAAAAACTAATTTAAAAAATCGTTCGGGAAATGAGTTTACTCCCTGGGTACTTCCTTTGTATACTTCTGACTATACGGGCCAAGCCGGGATTTACGGGAAATCGCGGGTTTTCGTTTGTCGGCGATTAAACTTCTTTTATTCAGCGTCTCATCAAAAATAAAAACATTTTTAAAAACTACAAGTCTTATGCGTTTTAGTGGTGAAAAAATAACTTAAAAAATCGTTCTGGAAATGAGTTTACTCCCTGGGTACTTTCTTTGTATACTTTTGACTATACGGGCCGAGTCCGGGATTAACGGGAAATCGCGGATTTTCCTTTGCCGGCAATTAAACTTCTTTTATTCAGCGTCTCATCAAAAATGAAAACACTTTTGAAAACTACAAGTCTCATGCGTTTTAGTGGTGAAAAAAAAATTTAAAAAATCGTTCAGGAAATGAGTTTACTCCCTCGGTACTTTCTTTGTATACATTCGACTATACGGGCCAAGCCCCGGATTTACGGGAAAACGCGGGATTTCGTTTGCCGGCGATTAAACCTCTTTTATTAAGCGTCTCATCAAAAATGAAAACATTTTTGAAAACTACAAGTCTCATGCGTTTTAGTGGTGAAAAAATAATTTAAAAAATCGTTCGGCAAATGAGTTTACTCCCTGGGTACTTTCTTTGTATACTTTTGACTATACGGGCCGAGTCCGGGATTTACGGGAAATCGCGGATTTTCGTTTGCCGGCAATTAAACTTCTTTTATTCAGCGTCCCATCAAATATGAAAATATTTTTGAAAACTACAAGTCTCATGCGTTTAGTGGTAAAAAAATAATATAAAAAATCGTTCGGGAAATGAGTTTACTCCGTGGGTACTTTCTTTGTATACTTTTGACTATACGGGCCAAGCTCGGGATTTACGGGAAATCGCGGGTTTTTGTTTGCCGGTGATTAAACTTCTTTTATTCAGCGTCTCATCAAAAGTGAAAACATTTTTAAAAACTACAAGTCTTATGCGTTTTAGTGGTGAAAAAATAATTTAAAAAATCGTTCTGGAAATGAGTTTACTACCTGGGTACTTTCTTTGTATACTTTTGACTATACGGGCCGAGTCCGGGATTTAGGGAAATCGCAGGTTTTCGTTTGCCGGCGATTAAACTGCTTTTATTCAGCGTCTCATTAAAAATGAAAACATTTTTGAAAACTACAAGTCTCGTGCGTTTTAGTGGTGAAAAAATAATTTAAAAAATCGTTCGGGAAATGAGTTTACTCCCTGGGTACTTTCTTTGTATACTTTTGACTATACGGGCCAAGCCGGGATTTACGGGAAATCGCGGGTTTTCGTTTGCCGGCGATTAAACTTCTTTTATTCAGCGTCTCATCAAAAATGAAAACATTTTTAAAAACTACAAGTCTTATGCGTTTTAGTGGTGAAAAAATAATTTAAAAAATCGTTCTCGAAATGAGTTTACTCCCTGGGTACTTTCTTTGTATACTTTTGACTATACGGGCCGAGTCTGGGATTTACGGGAAATCGCGGATTTTCGTTTGCCGGCAATTAAACTTCTTTTATTCAGCGTCCCATCAAATATGAAAATATTTTTGAAAACTACAAGTCTCATGCGTTTAGTGGTAAAAAAATAATATAAAAAATCGTTCGGGAAATGAGTTTACTCCCTGGGTACTTTCTTTGTATACTTTTGACTATACGGGCCAAGCCCGGGATTTACGGGAAATCGCGGGTTTTCGTTTGCCGGCGATTAAACTTCTTTTATTCAGCGTCTCATCAAAAGAGAAAACACTTTTAAAAACTACAAGTCTTATGCGTTTTAGTGGTGAAAAAATAATTTAAAAAATCGTTCTGGAAATGAGTTTACTACCTGGGTACTTTCTTTGTATACTTTTGACTATACGGGCCGAGTCCGGGATTTAGGGAAATCGCAGGTTTTCGTTTGCCGGCGATTAAACTGCTTTTATTCAGCGTCTCATCAAAAATGAAAACATTTTTGAAAACTACAAGTCTCATGCGTTTTAGTGGTGAAAAAATAATTTAAAAAATCGTTCGGGAAATGAGTTTACTCCCTGGGTACTTTCTTTGTATACTTTTGACTATACGGGCCAAGCCGGGATTTACGGGAAATCGCGGGTTTTTGTTTGCCGGCGATTAAACTTCTTTTATTCAGCGTCTCATTAAAAATGAAAACATTTTTGAAAACTACAAGTCTTATGCGTTTTAGTGGTGAAAAAATAATTTAAAAAATCGTTCTGGAAATGAGTTTTCTCCCTGTGTACTTTCTTTGTATACTTTTGACTATACGGGCCGAGTCCGGGATTTAGGGAAATCGCAGGTTTTCGTTTGCCGGCGATTAAACTGCTTTTATTCAGCGTCTCATCAAAAATGAAAACATTTTTGAAAACTACAAGTCTCATGCGTTTTAGTGGTGAAAAAATAATTTAAAAAATCGTTCGGGAAATGAGTTTACTCTCAGGGTACTTTGTTTGTATACATTCGACTATACGGGCCGAGTCCGGGATTTAGGGAAATCGCAGGTTTTCGTTTGCCGGCGATTAAACTGCTTTTATTCAGCGTCTCATCAAAAATGAAAACATTTTTGACAACTACAAGTCTCCTGCGTTTTACTGGTGAAAAAATAATTTAAAAAATCGTTCCGGAAATGAGTTTACTCCCTGGGTACTTTCTTTGTATACTTTTGACTATACGGGCCAAGCCGGGATTTACGGAAAATCGCGGATTTTTGTTTGCCGGCAATTAAACTTCTTTTATTCAGCGTCCCATCAAATATGAAAATATTTTTGAAAACTACAAGTCTCATGCGTTTTAGTGGTGAAAAAATAATTTAAAAAATCGTTCTGGAAATGAGTTTACTCTCAGGGTACTTTCTTTGTATACATTCGACTATACGTGCCAAGCCCGGGATTTACGGGAAATCGCAGGTTTTCGTTTGCCGGCGATTAAACTGCTTTTATTCAGCGTCTCATCAAAAATGAAAACATTTTTGAAAACTACAAGTCTCATGCGTTTTAGTGGTGAAAAAATAATTTAAAAAATCGTTCGGGAAATGAGTTTACTCTCAGGGTACTTTGTTTGTATACATTCGACTATACGGGCCGAGTCCGGGATTTAGGGAAATCGCAGGTTTTCGTTTGCCGGCGATTAAACTGCTTTTATTCAGCGTCTCATCAAAAATGAAAACATTTTTGACAACTACAAGTCTCCTGCGTTTTAGTGGTGAAAAAATAATTTAAAAAATCGTTCGGGAAATGAGTTTACTCCCTGGGTACTTTCTTTGTATACTTTTGACTATACGGGCCAAGCCGGGATTTACGGAAAATCGCGGATTTTTGTTTGCCGGCAATTAAACTTCTTTTATTCAGCGTCCAATCAAATATGAAAATATTTTTGAAAACTACAAGTCTCATGCGTTTTAGTGGTGAAAAAATAATTTAAAAAATCGTTCTGGAAATGAGTTTACTCTCAGGGTACTTTCTTTGTATACATTCGACTATACGTGCCAAGCCCGGGATTTACGGGAAATCGCAGGTTTTCGTTTGCCGGCGATTAAACTGCTTTTATTCAGCGTCTCATCAAAAATGAAAACATTTTTGAAAACTACAAGTCTCATGCGTTTTAGTGGTGAAAAAATAATTTAAAAAATCGTTCGGGAAATGAGTTTACTCTCAGGGTACTTTGTTTGTATACATTCGACTATACGGGCCGAGTCCGGGATTTAGGGAAATCGCAGGTTTTCGTTTGCCGGCGATTAAACTGCTTTTATTCAGCGTCTCATCAAAAATGAAAACATTTTTGACAACTACAAGTCTCCTGCGTTTTAGTGGTGAAAAAATAATTTAAAAAATCGTTCGGGAAATGAGTTTACTCCCTGGGTACTTTCTTTGTATACTTTTGACTATACGGGCCAAGCCGGGATTTACGGAAAATCGCGGATTTTTGTTTGCCGGCAATTAAACTTCTTTTATTCAGCGTCCAATCAAATATGAAAATATTTTTGAAAACTACAAGTCTCATGCGTTTTAGTGGTGAAAAAATAATTTAAAAAATCGTTCTGGAAATGAGTTTACTCTCAGGGTACTTTCTTTGTATACATTCGACTATACGTGCCAAGCCCGGGATTTACGGGAAATCGCGGGTTTTCTTTTGCCGACGATTAAACTGCTTTTATTCAGCGTCTCATCAAAAATGAAAACATTCTTGAAAACTACAAGTCTCATGCGTTTTAGTGGTGAAATAATAATTTAAAAAATCGTTCGGGAAATGAGTTTACTCCCTGGGTACTTACTTTGTATACTTTTGACTATACGGGCCGAGTCCGGGATTTAGGGAAATCGCAGGTTTTCGTTTGCCGGCGGTTAAACTGCTTTTATTCAGCGTCTCATCAAAAATAAAAACATTTTTGAAAACTACAAGTCTCATGCGTTTTAGTGGTGAAAAAATAATTTAAAAAATCGTTCGGGAAATGAGTTTACTCCCTGGGTACTTTCTTTGTATACTTTTGACTATACGGGCCAAGCCGGGATTTACGGGAAATCGCGGGTTTTCGTTTGCCGGCGATTAAACTTCTTTTATTCAGCGTCTCATCAAAAATGAAAACATTTTTAAAAACTACAAGTCTCATGCGTTTTAGTGGTGAAAATATAATTTAAAAAATCGTTCTGGAAATGAGTTTACTCCCTGGGTACTTTCTTTGTATACTTTTGACTATACGGGCCGAGTCCGGGATTTAGGGAAATCGCAGGTTTTCGTTTGCCGGCGATTAAACTGCTTTTATTCAGCGTCTCATCAAAAATGAAAACATTTTTGAAAACTACAAGTCTCATGCGTTTTAGTGGTGAAAAAATAATTTAAAAAATCGTTCGGGAAATGAGTTTACTCCCTGGGTAATTTCTTTGTATACTTTTGACTATACGGCCCGAGTCCGGGATTTACGGGAAATCGCGGATTTTCGTTTGCCGGCGATTAAACTTCTTTTATTCAGCGTCCCATCAAATATGAAAATATTTTTGAAAACTACAAGTCTCATACGTTTAGTGGTAAAAAAATAATTTAAAAAATCGTTCTGGAAATGAGTTTACTCCCTGGGTACTTTCTTTGTATACTTTTGACTATACGGGCCGAGTCCGGGATTTAGGGAAATCGCAGGTTTTCGTTTGCCGGCGATTAAACTGCTTTTATTCAGCGTCTCATCAAAAAAGTAAACATTTTTGAAAACTACAAGTCTCATGCGTTTTAGTGGTGAAAAAATAATTTAAAAAATCGTTCGGGAAATGAGTTTACTCCCTGGGAACTTTCTTTGTATACCTTTGACTATACGGGCCAAGCCGGGATTTACGGGAAATCGCGGGTTTTCGTTTGCCGGCGATTAAACTTCTTTTATTCAGCGTCTCATCAAAAATGAAAACATTTTTAAAAACTACAAGTCTCATGCGTTTTAGTGGTGAAAATATAATTTAAAAAATCGTTCTGGAAATGAGTTTACTCCCTTGGTACTTTCTTTGTATACTTTTGACTATACGGGCCGAGTCCGGGATTTAGGGAAATCGCAGGTTTTCGTTTGCCGGCGATTAAACTGCTTTTATTCAGCGTCTCATCAAAAATGAAAACATTTTTGAAAACTACAAGTCTCATGCGTTTTAGTGGTGAAAAAATAATTTAAAAAATCGTTCGGGAAATGAGTTTACTCCCTGGGTACTTTCTTTGTATACTTTTGACTTTACGGGCCGAGTCCGGGATTTACGGGAAATCGCAGATTTTCGTTTGCCGGCGATTAAACTTCTTTTATTCAGCGTCCCATCAAATATGAAAATATTTTTGAAAACTACAAGTCTCATGCGTTTAGTGGTAAAAAAATAATATAAAATATCGTTCGGGAAATGAGTTTACTCCCTGGGTACTTTCTTTGTATACTTTTGACTATACGGGCCAAGCGCGGGATTTACGGGAAATCGCGGGTTTTCGTTTGCCGGCGATTAAACTTCTTTTATTCAGCGTCTCATCAAAAATGAAAACATTTTTGAAAACTACAAGTCTCATGCGTTTTAGTGGTGAAAAAATAATTTAAAAAATCGTTCGGGAAATGAGTTTACTCCCTGGGTACTTTCTTTGTATACTTTTAACTGTACGGGCCGAGTCCGGGATTTACGGGAAATCGCGGATTTTCGTTTGCCGGCGATTAAACTTCTTTTATTTAGCGTCCCATCAAATATGAAAATATTTTTGAAAACTACAAGTCTCATGCGTTTAGTGGTAAAAAAATAATATAAAAAATCGTTCGGGAAATGAGTTTACTCCCTGGGTACTTTCTTTGTATACTTTTGACTATACGGGCCAAGCGCGGGATTTACGGGAAATCGCGGGTTTTTGTTTGCCGGCGATTAAACTTCTTTTATTCAGCGTCTCATCAAAAATGAAAACATTTTTAAAAACTACAAGTCTTATGCGTTTTAGTGGTGAAAAAATAATTTAAAAAATCGTTCTGGAAATGAGTTTACTCCCTTGGTACTTTATTTGTATACTTTTGACTATACGGGCCGAGTCTGGGATTTAGGGAAATCGCAGGTTTTCGTTTGCCGGCGATTAAACTGCTTTTATTCAGCGTCTCATCAAAAATGAAAACATTTTTGAAAACTACAAGTCTCATGCGTTTTAGTGGTGAAATAATAATTTAAAAAATCGTTCGGGAAATGAGTTTACTCCCTGGGTACTTTCTTTGTATACTTTTGACTATACGGGCCAAGCCGGGATTTACGGGAAATCGCGGGTTTTCGTTTGCTGGCGATTAAACTTCTTTTTTTCAGCGTCTCATCAAAAATGAAAACATTTTTAAAAACTACAAGTCTCCTGCGTTTTAGTGGTGAAAATATAATTTAAAAAATCGTTCTGGAAATGAGTTTTTTCCCTGGGTACTTTCTTTGTATACTTTTGACTATACGGGCCGAGTCCGGGATTTAGGGAAATCGCAGGTTTTCGTTTGCCGGCGATTAAACTGCTTTTATTCAGCGTCTCATCAAAAATGAAAACATTTTTGAAAACTACAAGTCTCATGCGTTTTAGTGGTGAAAAAATAATTTAAAAAATCGTTCGGGAAATGAGTGTACTCCCTGGGTACTTTCTTTGTATACTTTTGACTATATGGGCCGAGTCCGGGATTTACGGGAAATCGCGGATTTTCGTTTGCCGGCGATTAAACTTCTTTTATTCAGCGTCCCATCAAATATGAAAATATTTTTGAAAACTACAAGTCCCATGCGTTTAGTGGTAAAAAAATAATATAAAAAATCGTTCGGGAAATGAGTTTACTCCCTGGGTACTTTCTTTGTATACTTTTGACTATACGGGCCAAGCGCGGGATTTACGGGAAATCGCGGTTTTTCGTTTGCCGGCGATTAAACTTCTTTTATTCAGCGTCTCATCAAAAATGAAATCATTTTTAAAAACTACAAGTCTTATGCGTTGTAGTGGTGAAAAAATAATTTAAAAAATCGTTCTGGAAATGAGTTTAATCCCTGGGTACTTTCTTTGTATACTTTTGACTATACGGGCCGAGTGCGGGATTTACGGGAAATCGCGGGTTTTCGTTTGCCGGCGATTAAACTTCTTTTATTCAGCGTCTCATCAAAAATGAAAACATTTTTAAAAACTACAAGTCTCATGCGTTTTAGTGGTGAAAATATAATTTAAAAAATCGTTCTGGAAATGAGTTTACTCCCTGGGTACTTTCTTTGTATACTTTTGACTATACGGGCCGAGTCCGGGATTTAGGGAAATCGCAGGTTTTCGTTTGCCGGCGAATAAACTGCTTTTATTCAGCGTCTCATCAAAAATGAAAACATTTTTGAAAACTACAAGTCTCATGCGTTTAGTGGTAAAAAAATAATATAAAAAATCGTTCGGGAAATGAGTTTACTCCCTGGGTACTTTCTTTGTATACTTTTGACTATACGGGCCAAGCGCGGGATTTACAGGAAATCGCGGGTTTTCGTTTGCCGGCGATTAAACTTCTTTTATTTAGCGTCTCATCAAAAATGAAAACATTTTTGAAAACTACAAGTCTCATGCGTTTTAGTGGTGAAAAAATAATTTAAAAAATCGTTCGGGAAATGAGTTTACTCCCTGGGTACTTTCTTTGTATACTTTTGACTATACGGGCCGAGTCCGGGATTTACGGGAAATCGCGGATTTTCGTTTGCCGGCGATTAAACTTCTTTTATTCAGCGTCCCATCAAATATGAAAATATTTTTGAAAACTACAAGTCTCATGCGTTTAGTGGTAAAAAAATAATATAAAAAATCGTTCGGGAAATGAGTTTACTCCCTGGGTACTTTCTTTGTATACTTTTGACTATACGGGCCAAGCGCGGGATTTACGGGAAATCGCGGGTTTTTGTTTGCCGGCGATTAAACTTCTTTTATTCAGCGTCTCATCAAAAATGAAAACATTTTTAAAAACTACAAGTCTTATGCGTTTTAGTGGTGAAAAAATAATTTAAAAAATCGTTCTGGAAATGAGTTTACTCCCTTGGTACTTTCTTTGTATACTTTTGACTATACGGGCCGAGTCCGGGATTTAGGGAAATCGCAGGTTTTCGTTTGCCGGCGATTAAACTGCTTTTATTCAGCGTCTCATCAAAAATGAAAACATTTTTGAAAACTACAAGTCTCATGCGTTTTAGTGGTGAAATAATAATTTAAAAAATCGTTCGGGAAATGAGTTTACGCCCTGGGTACTTTCTTTGTATACTTTTGACTATACGGGCCAAGCCGGGATTTACGGGAAATCGCGGGTTTTCGTTTGCTGGCGATTAAACTTCTTTTTTTCAGCGTCTCATCAAAAATGAAAACATTTTTAAAAACTACAAGTCTCATGCGTTTTAGTGGTGAAAATATAATTTAAAAAATCGTTCTGGAAATGAGTTTTTTCCCTGGGTACTTTCTTTGTATACTTTTGACTATACGGGCCGAGTCCGGGATTTAGGGAAATCGCAGGTTTTCGTTTGCCGGCGATTAAACTGCTTTTATTCAGCGTCTCATCAAAAATGAAAACATTTTTGAAAACTACAAGTCTCATGCGTTTTAGTGGTGAAAAAATAATTTAAAAAATCGTTCGGGAAATGAGTTTACTCCCTGGGTACTTTCTTTGTATACTTTTGACTATATGGGCCGAGTCCGGGATTTACGGGAAATCGCGGGTTTTCGTTTGCCGGCGATTAAACTTCTTTTATTCAGCGTCTCATCAAAAATGAAATCATTTTTAAAAACTACAAGTCTTATGCGTTTTAGTGGTGAAAATATAATTTAAAAAATCGTTCTGGAAATGAGTTTTTTCCCTGGGTACTTTCTTTGTATACTTTTGACTATACGGGCCGAGTCCGGGATTTAGGGAAATCGCAGGTTTTCGTTTGCCGGCGATTAAACTGCTTTTATTCAGCGTCTCATCAAAAATGAAAACATTTTTGAAAACTACAAGTCCCATGCGTTTAGTGGTAAAAAAATAATATAAAAAATCGTTCGGGAAATGAGTTTACTCCCTGGGTACTTTCTTTGTATACTTTTGACTATACGGGCCAAGCGCGGGATTTACGGGAAATCGCGGGTTTTCGTTTGCCGGCGATTAAACTTCTTTTATTCAGCGTCTCATCAAAAATGAAATCATTTTTAAAAACTACAAGTCTTATGCGTTGTAGTGGTGAAAAAATAATTTAAAAAATCGTTCTGGAAATGAGTTTAATCCCTGGGTACTTTCTTTGTATACTTTTGACTATACGGGCCGAGTCCGGGATTTACGGGAAATCGCGGGTTTTCGTTTGCCGGCGATTAAACTTATTTTATTCAGCGTCTCATCAAAAATGAAAACACTTTTAAAAACTACAAGTCTCATGCGTTTTAGTGGTGAAAATATAATTTAAAAAATCGTTCTGGAAATGAGTTTACTCCCTGGGTACTTTCTTTGTATACTTTTGACTATACGGGCCGAGTCCGGGATTTAGGGAAATCGCAGGTTTTCGTTTGCCGGGGAATAAACTGCTTTTATTCAGCGTCTCATCAAAAATGAAAACATTTTTGAAAACTACAAGTGTCATGCGTTTTAGTGGTGAAAAAATAATTTAAAAAATCGTTCGGGAAATGAGTTTACTCCCTGGGTACTTTCTTTGTATACTTTTGACTATACGGGCCAAGCCGGGATTTACGGGAAATCACGGGTTTTCGTTTGCCGGCGATTAAACTTCTTTTATTCAGCGTCCCATCAAATATGAAAATATTTTTGAAAACTACAAGTCTCATGCGTTTAGTGGTAAAAAAATAATATAAAAAATCGTTCGGGAAATGAGTTTACTCCCTGGGTACTTTCTTTGTATACTTTTGACTATACGGGCCAAGCGCGGGATTTACGGGAAATCGCGGGTTTTCGTTTGCCGGCGATTAAACTTCTTTTATTCAGCGTCTCATCAAAAATGAAATCATTTTTAAAAACTACAAGTCTTATGCGTTGTAGTGGTGAAAAAATAATTTAAAAAATCGTTCTGGAAATGAGTTTAATCCCTGGGTACTTTCTTTGTATACTTTTGACTATACGGGCCGAGTCCGGGATTTACGGGAAATCGCGGGTTTTCGTTTGCTGGCGATTAAACTTCTTTTATTCAGCGTCTCATCAAAAATGAAAACATTTTTAAAAACTACAAGTCTCATGCGTTTTAGTTGTGAAAATATAATTTAAAAAATCGTTCTGGAAATGAGTTTACTCCCTGGGTACTTTCTTTGTATACTTTTGACTATACGGGCCGAGTCCGGGATTTAGGGAAATCACAGGTTTTCGTTTGCCGGCGATTAAACTGCTTTTATTCAGCGTCTCATCAAAAATGAAAACATTTTTAAAAACTACAAGTGTCATGCGTTTTAGTGGTGAAAAAATAATTTAAAAAATCGTTCGGGAAATGAGTTTACTCCCTGGGTACTTTCTTTGTATACTTTTGACTATACGGGCCAAGCCGGGATTTACGGGAAATCACGGGTTTTCGTTTGCCGGCGATTAAACTTCTTTTATTCAGCGTCTCATCAAAAATGAAAACATTTTTAAAAACTACAAGTCTCATGGGCTTTAGTGGTGAAGAAATAATTTAAAAAATCGTTCTGGAAATGAGTTTACTCACAGGGTACTTTCTTTGTATACTTTTGACTATACGGGCCGAGTCCGGGATTTAGGGAAATCGCAGGTTTTCGTTTGCCGGCGATTAAACTGCTTTTATTCAGCGTCTCATCAAAAATGAAAACATTTTTGAAAACTACAAGTGTCATGCGTTTTAGTGGTGAAAAAATAATTTAAAAAATCGTTCGGGAAATGAGTTTACTCCCTGGGTACTTTCTTTGTATACTTTTGACTATACGGGCCAAGTCGGGATTTACGGGAAATCACGGGTTTTCGTTTGCCGGCGATTAAACTTCTTTTATTCAGCGTCTCATCAAAAATGAAAACATTTTTAAAAACTACAAGTCTCATGCGTTTTAGTGGTGAAAATATAATTTAAAAAATCGTTCTGGAAATGAGTTTACTCCCTGGGTACTTTCTTTGTATACTTTTGACTATACGGGCCGAGTCCGGGATTTAGGGAAATCACAGGTTTTCGTTTGCCGGCGATTAAACTGCTTTTATTCAGCGTCTCATCAAAAATGAAAACATTTTTAAAAACTACAAGTGTCATGCGTTTTAGTGGTGAAAAAATAATTTAAAAAATCGTTCGGGAAATGAGTTTACTCCCTGGGTACTTTCTTTGTATACTTTTGACTATACGGGCCGAGTCCGGGATTTAGGGAAATCACAGGTTTTCGTTTGCCGGCGATTAAACTGCTTTTATTCAGCGTCTCATCAAAAATGAAAACATTTTTAAAAACTACAAGTGTCATGCGTTTTAGTGGTGAAAAAATAATTTAAAAAATCGTTCGGGAAATGAGTTTACTCCCTGGGTACTTTCTTTGTATACTTTTGACTATACGGGCCAAGCCGGGATTTACGGGAAATCACGGGTTTTCGTTTGCCGGCGATTAAACTTCTTTTATTCAGCGTCTCATCAAAAATGAAAACATTTTTAAAAACTACAAGTCTCATGGGCTTTAGTGGTGAAGAAATAATTTAAAAAATCGTTCTGGAAATGAGTTTACTCACAGGGTACTTTCTTTGTATACTTTTGACTATACGGGCCGAGTCCGGGATTTACGGGAAATCACGGGTTTTCGTTTGCCGGCGATTAAACTTCTTTTATTCAGCGTCTCATCAAAAATAAAAACATTTTTAAAAACTAAAAGTCTCATGGGCTTTAGTGGTGAAGAAATAAGTTAAAAATTCGTTCTGGAAATGAGTTTACTCACAGGGTACTTTCATTGTATACATTCGACTATACGTGCCAAGCCGGGATTTACGGGAAATCGCGGGTTTTCGTTTGCCGGCGAATAAACTTCTTTTATTCAGCGTCTCATCAAAAATGAAAACATTTTTAAAAACTACAAGTCTGATGCGTTTTAGTGGTGAAAAAATAATTTAAAAAATCGTTCTGGAAATGAGTTTACTCACAGGGTACTTTCTTTGTATACATTCGACTATACGGGCCAAGCCCGGGATTTACGGGAAATCGCGGGTTTTCGTTTTCCGGCGATTAAACCTCTTTCATTAAGCGTCTCATCAAAAATGAATACATTTTTGAAAACTACAAGTCTCATGCGTTTTAGTTGTGAAAAAAAAATTTAAAAAATCGTTTGGGAAATGAGTTTACTCCCTGGGTACTTTCTTTGTATACATTTGACTATACGGGCCAAGCCCCGGATTTACAGGAAAACGCGGGATTTCGTTTGCCGGCGATTAAACCTCTTTTATTCAGCGTCTCATCAAAAATGAAAAAATTTTTAAAAACTACAAGTCTTATGCGTTGTAGTGGTGAAAAAATAATTTAAAAAATCGTTCTGGAAATGAGTTTAATCCCTGGGTACTTTCTTTGTATACTTTTGACTATACGGGCCGAGTCCGGGATTTACGGGAAATCGCGGGTTTTCGTTTGCCGGCGATTAAACTTCTTTTATTCAGCGTCTCATCGAAAATGAAAACATTTTTAAAAACTACAAGTCTCATGCGTTTTAGTGGTGAAAATATAATTTAAAAAATCGTTCTGGAAATGAGTTTACTCCCTGGGTACTTTCTTTGTATACTTTTGACTATACGGGCCGAGTCCGGGATTTAGGGAAATCGCAGGTTTTCGTTTGCCGGCGATTAAACTGCTTTTATTCAGCGTCTCATCAAAAATGAAAACATTTTTGAAAACTACAAGTGTCATGCGTTTTAGTGGTGAAAAAATAATTTAAAAAATCGTTCGGGAAATGAGTTTACTCCCTGGGTACTTTCTTTGTATACTTTTGACTATACGGGCCAAGCCGGGATTTACGGGAAATCACGGGTTTTCGTTTGCCGGCGATTAAACTTCTTTTATTCAGCGTCTCATCAAAAATGAAAACATTTTTAAAAACTACAAGTCTCATGGGCTTTAGTGGTGAAGAAATAATTTAAAAAATCGTTCTGGAAATGAGTTTACTCACAGGGTACTTTCTTTGTATACATTCGACTATACGTGCCAAGCCGGGATTTACGGGAAATCGCGGGTTTTCGTTTGCCGGCGATTAAACTTCTTTTATTCAGCGTCTCATCAAAAATGAAAACATTTTTAAAAACTACAAGTCTGATGCGTTTTAGTGGTGAAAAAATAATTTAAAAAATCGTTCTGGAAATGAGTTTACTCACAGGGTACTTTCTTTGTATACATTCGACTATACGGGCCAAGCCCGGGATTTACGGGAAATCGCGGGTTTTCGTTTTCCGGCGATTAAACCTCTTTCATTAAGCGTCTCATCAAAAATGAAAACATTTTTGAAAACTACAAGTCTCATGGGCTTTAGTGGTGAAGAAATAATTTAAAAAATCGTTCGGGAAATGAGTTTACTCCCTGGGTACTTTCTTTGTATACATTTGACTATACGGGCCAAGCCCCGGATTTACGGGAAAACGCGGGATTTCGTTTGCCGGCGATTAAACCTCTTTCATTAAGCGTCTCATCAAAAATGAAAACATTATTGAAAACTACAAGTCTCATGGGCTTTAGGGGTGAAAAAATATTTTAAAACATCGTACGGGAAATGAGTTTACTCCCTGAGTACTTTCTTTGTATACTTTTGACTATACGGGCCGAGTCCGGGATTTACGGGAAATCGCGGGTTTTCGTTTGCCGGCGATTAAACTTCTTTTATTCAGCGTCTCATCAAAAATGAAAACATTTTTAAAAACTACAAGTCTGATGCGTTTTAGTGGTGAAAAAATAATTTAAAAAATCGTTCTGGAAATGAGTTTACTCACAGGGTACTTTCTTTGTATACATTCGACTATACGGGCCAAGCCCGGGATTTACGGGAAATCGCGGGTTTTCGTTTTCCGGCGATTAAACCTCTTTCATTAAGCGTCTCATCAAAAATGAATACATTTTTGAAAACTACAAGTCTCATGCGTTTTAGTTGTGAAAAAAAAATTTAAAAAATCGTTTGGGAAATGAGTTTACTCCCTGGGTACTTTCTTTGTATACATTTGACTATACGGGCCAAGCCCCGGATTTACAGGAAAACGCGGGATTTCGTTTGCCGGCGATTAAACCTCTTTTATTCAGCGTCTCATCAAAAATGAAAAAATTTTTAAAAACTACAAGTCTTATGCGTTGTAGTGGTGAAAAAATAATTTAAAAAATCGTTCTGGAAATGAGTTTAATCCCTGGGTACTTTCTTTGTATACTTTTGACTATACGGGCCGAGTCCGGGATTTACGGGAAATCGCGGGTTTTCGTTTGCCGGCGATTAAACTTCTTTTATTCAGCGTCTCATCGAAAATGAAAACATTTTTAAAAACTACAAGTCTCATGCGTTTTAGTGGTGAAAATATAATTTAAAAAATCGTTCTGGAAATGAGTTTACTCCCTGGGTACTTTCTTTGTATACTTTTGACTATACGGGCCGAGTCCGGGATTTAGGGAAATCGCAGGTTTTCGTTTGCCGGCGATTAAACTGCTTTTATTCAGCGTCTCATCAAAAATGAAAACATTTTTGAAAACTACAAGTGTCATGCGTTTTAGTGGTGAAAAAATAATTTAAAAAATCGTTCGGGAAATGAGTTTACTCCCTGGGTACTTTCTTTGTATACTTTTGACTATACGGGCCAAGCCGGGATTTACGGGAAATCACGGGTTTTCGTTTGCCGGCGATTAAACTTCTTTTATTCAGCGTCTCATCAAAAATGAAAACATTTTTAAAAACTACAAGTCTCATGGGCTTTAGTGGTGAAGAAATAATTTAAAAAATCGTTCTGGAAATGAGTTTACTCACAGGGTACTTTCTTTGTATACATTCGACTATACGTGCCAAGCCGGGATTTACGGGAAATCGCGGGTTTTCGTTTGCCGGCGATTAAACTTCTTTTATTCAGCGTCTCATCAAAAATGAAAACATTTTTAAAAACTACAAGTCTGATGCGTTTTAGTGGTGAAAAAATAATTTAAAAAATCGTTCTGGAAATGAGTTTACTCACAGGGTACTTTCTTTGTATACATTCGACTATACGGGCCAAGCCCGGGATTTACGGGAAATCGCGGGTTTTCGTTTTCCGGCGATTAAACCTCTTTCATTAAGCGTCTCATCAAAAATGAAAACATT
This sequence comes from Hydractinia symbiolongicarpus, assembly GCF_029227915.1. Taxonomy (NCBI): domain Eukaryota; kingdom Metazoa; phylum Cnidaria; class Hydrozoa; order Anthoathecata; family Hydractiniidae; genus Hydractinia; species Hydractinia symbiolongicarpus. Next base: position 27,918,666 of record NC_079887.1, on the reverse strand, counting down.
TTTGAAAACTACAAGTCTCATGCGTTTTAGTTGTGAAAAAAAAATTTAAAAAATCGTTCGGGAAATGAGTTTACTCCCTGGGTACTTTCTTTGTATACATTTGACTATACGGGCCAAGCCCCGGATTTACGGGAAAACGCGGGATTTCGTTTGCCGGCGATTAAACCTCTTTCATTAAGCGTCTCATCAAAAATGAAAACATTATTGAAAACTACAAGTCTCATGGGCTTTAGGGGTGAAAAAATATTTTAAAACATCGTACGGGAAATGAGTTTACTCCCTGAGTACTTTCTTTGTATACTTTTGACTATACGGGCCGAGTCCGGGATTTACGGGAAATCGCGGGTTTTCGTTTGCCGGCGATTAAACTGCTTTTATTCAGCGTCTCATCAAAAATGAAAACATTCTTGAAAACTACAAGTCTCATGCGTTTTAGTGGTGAAATAATAATTTAAAAAATCGTTCTGGAAATGAGTTTACTCACAGGGTACTTTCTTTGTATACATTCGACTATACGGGCCGAGTCCGGGATTTACGGGAAATCGCGGGTTTTCGTTTGCCGGCGATTAAACTTCTTTTATTCAGCGTCTCATCGAAAATGAAAACATTTTTAAAAACTACAAGTCTCATGCGTTTTAGTGGTGAAAATATAATTTAAAAAATCGTTCTGGAAATGAGTTTACTCCCTGGGTACTTTCTTTGTATACTTTTGACTATACGGGCCGAGTCCGGGATTTAGGGAAATCGCAGGTTTTCGTTTGCCGGCGATTAAACTGCTTTTATTCAGCGTCTCATCAAAAATGAAAACATTTTTGAAAACTACAAGTGTCATGCGTTTTAGTGGTGAAAAAATAATTTAAAAAATCGTTCGGGAAATGAGTTTACTCCCTGGGTACTTTCTTTGTATACTTTTGACTATACGGGCCAAGCCGGGATTTACGGGAAATCACGGGTTTTCGTTTGCCGGCGATTAAACTTCTTTTATTCAGCGTCTCATCAAAAATGAAAACATTTTTAAAAACTACAAGTCTCATGGGCTTTAGTGGTGAAGAAATAATTTAAAAAATCGTTCTGGAAATGAGTTTACTCACAGGGTACTTTCTTTGTATACATTCGACTATACGTGCCAAGCCGGGATTTACGGGAAATCGCGGGTTTTCGTTTGCCGGCGATTAAACTTCTTTTATTCAGCGTCTCATCAAAAATGAAAACATTTTTAAAAACTACAAGTCTGATGCGTTTTAGTGGTGAAAAAATAATTTAAAAAATCGTTCTGGAAATGAGTTTACTTACAGGGTACTTTCTTTGTATACATTCGACTATACGGGCCAAGCCCGGGATTTACGGGAAATCGCGGGTTTTCGTTTTCCGGCGATTAAACCTCTTTCATTAAGCGTCTCATCAAAAATGAAAACATTTTTGAAAACTACAAGTCTCATGCGTTTTAGTTGTGAAAAAAAAATTTAAAAAATCGTTCGGGAAATGAGTTTACTCCCTGGGTACTTTCTTTGTATACATTTGACTATACGGGCCAAGCCCCGGATTTACGGGAAAACGCGGGATTTCGTTTGCCGGCGATTAAACCTCTTTCATTAAGCGTCTCATCAAAAATGAAAACATTTTTGAAAACTACAAGTGTCATGCGTTTTAGTGGTGAAAAAATAATTTAAAAAATCGTTCGGGAAATGAGTTTACTCCCTGGGTACTTTCTTTGTATACTTTTGACTATACGGGCCAAGCCGGGATTTACGGGAAATCACGGGTTTTCGTTTGCCGGCGATTAAACTTCTTTTATTCAGCGTCTCATCAAAAATGAAAACATTTTTAAAAACTACAAGTCTCATGGGCTTTAGTGGTGAAGAAATAATTTAAAAAATCGTTCTGGAAATGAGTTTACTCACAGGGTACTTTCTTTGTATACATTCGACTATACGTGCCAAGCCGGGATTTACGGGAAATCGCGGGTTTTCGTTTGCCGGCGATTAAACTTCTTTTATTCAGCGTCTCATCAAAAATGAAAACATTTTTAAAAACTACAAGTCTGATGCGTTTTAGTGGTGAAAAAATAATTTAAAAAATCGTTCTGGAAATGAGTTTACTTACAGGGTACTTTCTTTGTATACATTCGACTATACGGGCCAAGCCCGGGATTTACGGGAAATCGCGGGTTTTCGTTTTCCGGCGATTAAACCTCTTTCATTAAGCGTCTCATCAAAAATGAAAACATTTTTGAAAACTACAAGTCTCATGCGTTTTAGTTGTGAAAAAAAAATTTAAAAAATCGTTCGGGAAATGAGTTTACTCCCTGGGTACTTTCTTTGTATACATTTGACTATACGGGCCAAGCCCCGGATTTACGGGAAAACGCGGGATTTCGTTTGCCGGCGATTAAACCTCTTTCATTAAGCGTCTCATCAAAAATGAAAACATTATTGAAAACTACAAGTCTCATGGGCTTTAGGGGTGAAAAAATATTTTAAAAAATCGTACGGGAAATGAGTTTACTCCCTGGGTACTTTCTTTGTATACTTTTGACTATACGGGCCGAGTCCGGGATTTACGGGAAATCGCGGGTTTTCGTTTGCCGGCGATTAAACTGCTTTTATTCAGCGTCTCATCAAAAATGAAAACATTCTTGAAAACTACAAGTCTCATGCGTTTTAGTGGTGAAATAATAATTTAAAAAATCGTTTGGGAAATGAGTTTACTACCTGGGTACTTTCTTTGTATACTTTTGACTATACGGGCCGAGTCCAGGATTTACGGGAAATCGCAGGTTTTCGTTTGCCGGCGATTAAACTTCTTTTATTCAGCGTCCCATCAAATATGAAAATATTTTTGAAAACTACAAGTCTCATGCGTTTAGTGGTAAAAAAATAATATAAAAAATCGTTCGGGAAATGAGTTTACTCCCTGGGTACTTTCTTTGTATACTTTTGACTATACGGGCCAAGCCCGGGATTTACGGGAAATCGCGGGTTTTCGTTTGCCGGCGATTAAACTGCTTTTATTCAGCGTCTCATCAAAAATGAAAACATTCTTGAAAACTACAAGTCTCATGCGTTTTAGTGGTGAAATAATAATTTAAAAAATCGTTTGGGAAATGAGTTTACTCCCTGGGTACTTTCTTTGTATACTTTTGTCTATACGGGCCAAGCGCGGGATTTACGGGAAATCGCGGGTTTTCGTTTGCCGGCGATTAAACTTCTTTTATTCAGCGTCTCACCAAAAATGAAAACATTTTTAAAAACTACAAGTCTTATGCGTTTTAGTGGTTAAAAAATAATTTAAAAAATCGTTCTGGAAATGAGTTTACTCACAGGGTACTTTCTTTGTATACATTCGACTATACGGGCCAAGCCCGGGATTTACGGGAAATCGCGGGTTTTCGTTTTCCGGCGATTAAACCTCTTTCATTAAGCGTCTCATCAAAAATGAAAACATTTTTGAAAACTACAAGTCTCATGCGTTTTAGTTGTGAAAAAAAAATTTAAAAAATCGTTCGGGAAATGAGTTTACTCCCTGGGTACTTTCTTTGTATACATTTGACTATACGGGCCAAGCCCCGGATTAACGGGAAAACGCGGGATTTCGTTTGCCGGCGATTAAACCTCTTTTATTCAGCGTCTCATTAAAAATGAAAACATTTTTGAAAACTACAAGTCTCATGCGTTTTAGTGGTGAAAAAATAATTTAAAAAATCGTTCGGGAAATGAGTTTACGCCCTGGGTACTTTCTTTGTATACTTTTGACTATACGGGCCAAGCCGGGATTTACGGGAAATCGCGGGTTTTCGTTTGCTGGCGATTAAACTTCTTTTTTTCAGCGTCTCATCAAAAATGAAAACATTTTTAAAAACTACAAGTCTCATGCGTTTTAGTGGTGAAAATATAATTTAAAAAATCGTTCTGGAAATGAGTTTTTTCCCTGGGTACTTTCTTTGTATACTTTTGACTATACGGGCCGAGTCCGGGATTTAGGGAAATCGCAGGTTTTCGTTTGCCGGCGATTAAACTGCTTTTATTCAGCGTCTCATCAAAAATGAAAACATTTTTGAAAACTACAAGTCTCATGCGTTTTAGTGGTGAAAAAATAATTTAAAAAATCGTTCGGGAAATGAGTTTACTCCCTGGGTACTTTCTTTGTATACTTTTGACTATATGGGCCGAGTCCGGGATTTACGGGAAATCGCGGGTTTTCGTTTGCCGGCGATTAAACTTCTTTTATTCAGCGTCTCATCAAAAATGAAATCATTTTTAAAAACTACAAGTCTTATGCGTTTTAGTGGTGAAAATATAATTTAAAAAATCGTTCTGGAAATGAGTTTTTTCCCTGGGTACTTTCTTTGTATACTTTTGACTATACGGGCCGAGTCCGGGATTTAGGGAAATCGCAGGTTTTCGTTTGCCGGCGATTAAACTGCTTTTATTCAGCGTCTCATCAAAAATGAAAACATTTTTGAAAACTACAAGTCTCATGCGTTTTAGTGGTGAAATAATAATTTAAAAAATCGTTCGGGAAATGAGTTTACGCCCTGGGTACTTTCTTTGTATACTTTTGACTATACGGGCCAAGCCGGGATTTACGGGAAATCGCGGGTTTTCGTTTGCTGGCGATTAAACTTCTTTTTTTCAGCGTCTCATCAAAAATGAAAACATTTTTAAAAACTACAAGTCTCATGCGTTTTAGTGGTGAAAATATAATTTAAAAAATCGTTCTGGAAATGAGTTTTTTCCCTGGGTACTTTCTTTGTATACTTTTGACTATACGGGCCGAGTCCGGGATTTAGGGAAATCGCAGGTTTTCGTTTGCCGGCGATTAAACTGCTTTTATTCAGCGTCTCATCAAAAATGAAAACATTTTTGAAAACTACAAGTCTCATGCGTTTTAGTGGTGAAAAAATAATTTAAAAAATCGTTCGGGAAATGAGTTTACTCCCTGGGTACTTTCTTTGTATACTTTTGACTATATGGGCCGAGTCCGGGATTTACGGGAAATCGCGGGTTTTCGTTTGCCGGCGATTAAACTTCTTTTATTCAGCGTCTCATCAAAAATGAAATCATTTTTAAAAACTACAAGTCTTATGCGTTTTAGTGGTGAAAATATAATTTAAAAAATCGTTCTGGAAATGAGTTTTTTCCCTGGGTACTTTCTTTGTATACTTTTGACTATACGGGCCGAGTCCGGGATTTAGGGAAATCGCAGGTTTTCGTTTGCCGGCGATTAAACTGCTTTTATTCAGCGTCTCATCAAAAATGAAAACATTTTTGAAAACTACAAGTCCCATGCGTTTAGTGGTAAAAAAATAATATAAAAAATCGTTCGGGAAATGAGTTTACTCCCTGGGTACTTTCTTTGTATACTTTTGACTATACGGGCCAAGCGCGGGATTTACGGGAAATCGCGGGTTTTCGTTTGCCGGCGATTAAACTTCTTTTATTCAGCGTCTCATCAAAAATGAAATCATTTTTAAAAACTACAAGTCTTATGCGTTGTAGTGGTGAAAAAATAATTTAAAAAATCGTTCTGGAAATGAGTTTAATCCCTGGGTACTTTCTTTGTATACTTTTGACTATACGGGCCGAGTCCGGGATTTACGGGAAATCGCGGGTTTTCGTTTGCCGGCGATTAAACTTATTTTATTCAGCGTCTCATCAAAAATGAAAACACTTTTAAAAACTACAAGTCTCATGCGTTTTAGTGGTGAAAATATAATTTAAAAAATCGTTCTGGAAATGAGTTTACTCCCTGGGTACTTTCTTTGTATACTTTTGACTATACGGGCCGAGTCCGGGATTTAGGGAAATCGCAGGTTTTCGTTTGCCGGGGAATAAACTGCTTTTATTCAGCGTCTCATCAAAAATGAAAACATTTTTGAAAACTACAAGTGTCATGCGTTTTAGTGGTGAAAAAATAATTTAAAAAATCGTTCGGGAAATGAGTTTACTCCCTGGGTACTTTCTTTGTATACTTTTGACTATACGGGCCAAGCCGGGATTTACGGGAAATCACGGGTTTTCGTTTGCCGGCGATTAAACTTCTTTTATTCAGCGTCCCATCAAATATGAAAATATTTTTGAAAACTACAAGTCTCATGCGTTTAGTGGTAAAAAAATAATATAAAAAATCGTTCGGGAAATGAGTTTACTCCCTGGGTACTTTCTTTGTATACTTTTGACTATACGGGCCAAGCGCGGGATTTACGGGAAATCGCGGGTTTTCGTTTGCCGGCGATTAAACTTCTTTTATTCAGCGTCTCATCAAAAATGAAATCATTTTTAAAAACTACAAGTCTTATGCGTTGTAGTGGTGAAAAAATAATTTAAAAAATCGTTCTGGAAATGAGTTTAATCCCTGGGTACTTTCTTTGTATACTTTTGACTATACGGGCCGAGTCCGGGATTTACGGGAAATCGCGGGTTTTCGTTTGCTGGCGATTAAACTTCTTTTATTCAGCGTCTCATCAAAAATGAAAACATTTTTAAAAACTACAAGTCTCATGCGTTTTAGTTGTGAAAATATAATTTAAAAAATCGTTCTGGAAATGAGTTTACTCCCTGGGTACTTTCTTTGTATACTTTTGACTATACGGGCCGAGTCCGGGATTTAGGGAAATCACAGGTTTTCGTTTGCCGGCGATTAAACTGCTTTTATTCAGCGTCTCATCAAAAATGAAAACATTTTTAAAAACTACAAGTGTCATGCGTTTTAGTGGTGAAAAAATAATTTAAAAAATCGTTCGGGAAATGAGTTTACTCCCTGGGTACTTTCTTTGTATACTTTTGACTATACGGGCCAAGCCGGGATTTACGGGAAATCACGGGTTTTCGTTTGCCGGCGATTAAACTTCTTTTATTCAGCGTCTCATCAAAAATGAAAACATTTTTAAAAACTACAAGTCTCATGGGCTTTAGTGGTGAAGAAATAATTTAAAAAATCGTTCTGGAAATGAGTTTACTCACAGGGTACTTTCTTTGTATACTTTTGACTATACGGGCCGAGTCCGGGATTTAGGGAAATCGCAGGTTTTCGTTTGCCGGCGATTAAACTGCTTTTATTCAGCGTCTCATCAAAAATGAAAACATTTTTGAAAACTACAAGTGTCATGCGTTTTAGTGGTGAAAAAATAATTTAAAAAATCGTTCGGGAAATGAGTTTACTCCCTGGGTACTTTCTTTGTATACTTTTGACTATACGGGCCAAGTCGGGATTTACGGGAAATCACGGGTTTTCGTTTGCCGGCGATTAAACTTCTTTTATTCAGCGTCTCATCAAAAATGAAAACATTTTTAAAAACTACAAGTCTCATGCGTTTTAGTGGTGAAAATATAATTTAAAAAATCGTTCTGGAAATGAGTTTACTCCCTGGGTACTTTCTTTGTATACTTTTGACTATACGGGCCGAGTCCGGGATTTAGGGAAATCACAGGTTTTCGTTTGCCGGCGATTAAACTGCTTTTATTCAGCGTCTCATCAAAAATGAAAACATTTTTAAAAACTACAAGTGTCATGCGTTTTAGTGGTGAAAAAATAATTTAAAAAATCGTTCGGGAAATGAGTTTACTCCCTGGGTACTTTCTTTGTATACTTTTGACTATACGGGCCGAGTCCGGGATTTAGGGAAATCACAGGTTTTCGTTTGCCGGCGATTAAACTGCTTTTATTCAGCGTCTCATCAAAAATGAAAACATTTTTAAAAACTACAAGTGTCATGCGTTTTAGTGGTGAAAAAATAATTTAAAAAATCGTTCGGGAAATGAGTTTACTCCCTGGGTACTTTCTTTGTATACTTTTGACTATACGGGCCAAGCCGGGATTTACGGGAAATCACGGGTTTTCGTTTGCCGGCGATTAAACTTCTTTTATTCAGCGTCTCATCAAAAATGAAAACATTTTTAAAAACTACAAGTCTCATGGGCTTTAGTGGTGAAGAAATAATTTAAAAAATCGTTCTGGAAATGAGTTTACTCACAGGGTACTTTCTTTGTATACTTTTGACTATACGGGCCGAGTCCGGGATTTACGGGAAATCACGGGTTTTCGTTTGCCGGCGATTAAACTTCTTTTATTCAGCGTCTCATCAAAAATAAAAACATTTTTAAAAACTAAAAGTCTCATGGGCTTTAGTGGTGAAGAAATAAGTTAAAAATTCGTTCTGGAAATGAGTTTACTCACAGGGTACTTTCATTGTATACATTCGACTATACGTGCCAAGCCGGGATTTACGGGAAATCGCGGGTTTTCGTTTGCCGGCGAATAAACTTCTTTTATTCAGCGTCTCATCAAAAATGAAAACATTTTTAAAAACTACAAGTCTGATGCGTTTTAGTGGTGAAAAAATAATTTAAAAAATCGTTCTGGAAATGAGTTTACTCACAGGGTACTTTCTTTGTATACATTCGACTATACGGGCCAAGCCCGGGATTTACGGGAAATCGCGGGTTTTCGTTTTCCGGCGATTAAACCTCTTTCATTAAGCGTCTCATCAAAAATGAATACATTTTTGAAAACTACAAGTCTCATGCGTTTTAGTTGTGAAAAAAAAATTTAAAAAATCGTTTGGGAAATGAGTTTACTCCCTGGGTACTTTCTTTGTATACATTTGACTATACGGGCCAAGCCCCGGATTTACAGGAAAACGCGGGATTTCGTTTGCCGGCGATTAAACCTCTTTTATTCAGCGTCTCATCAAAAATGAAAAAATTTTTAAAAACTACAAGTCTTATGCGTTGTAGTGGTGAAAAAATAATTTAAAAAATCGTTCTGGAAATGAGTTTAATCCCTGGGTACTTTCTTTGTATACTTTTGACTATACGGGCCGAGTCCGGGATTTACGGGAAATCGCGGGTTTTCGTTTGCCGGCGATTAAACTTCTTTTATTCAGCGTCTCATCGAAAATGAAAACATTTTTAAAAACTACAAGTCTCATGCGTTTTAGTGGTGAAAATATAATTTAAAAAATCGTTCTGGAAATGAGTTTACTCCCTGGGTACTTTCTTTGTATACTTTTGACTATACGGGCCGAGTCCGGGATTTAGGGAAATCGCAGGTTTTCGTTTGCCGGCGATTAAACTGCTTTTATTCAGCGTCTCATCAAAAATGAAAACATTTTTGAAAACTACAAGTGTCATGCGTTTTAGTGGTGAAAAAATAATTTAAAAAATCGTTCGGGAAATGAGTTTACTCCCTGGGTACTTTCTTTGTATACTTTTGACTATACGGGCCAAGCCGGGATTTACGGGAAATCACGGGTTTTCGTTTGCCGGCGATTAAACTTCTTTTATTCAGCGTCTCATCAAAAATGAAAACATTTTTAAAAACTACAAGTCTCATGGGCTTTAGTGGTGAAGAAATAATTTAAAAAATCGTTCTGGAAATGAGTTTACTCACAGGGTACTTTCTTTGTATACATTCGACTATACGTGCCAAGCCGGGATTTACGGGAAATCGCGGGTTTTCGTTTGCCGGCGATTAAACTTCTTTTATTCAGCGTCTCATCAAAAATGAAAACATTTTTAAAAACTACAAGTCTGATGCGTTTTAGTGGTGAAAAAATAATTTAAAAAATCGTTCTGGAAATGAGTTTACTCACAGGGTACTTTCTTTGTATACATTCGACTATACGGGCCAAGCCCGGGATTTACGGGAAATCGCGGGTTTTCGTTTTCCGGCGATTAAACCTCTTTCATTAAGCGTCTCATCAAAAATGAAAACATTTTTGAAAACTACAAGTCTCATGGGCTTTAGTGGTGAAGAAATAATTTAAAAAATCGTTCGGGAAATGAGTTTACTCCCTGGGTACTTTCTTTGTATACATTTGACTATACGGGCCAAGCCCCGGATTTACGGGAAAACGCGGGATTTCGTTTGCCGGCGATTAAACCTCTTTCATTAAGCGTCTCATCAAAAATGAAAACATTATTGAAAACTACAAGTCTCATGGGCTTTAGGGGTGAAAAAATATTTTAAAACATCGTACGGGAAATGAGTTTACTCCCTGAGTACTTTCTTTGTATACTTTTGACTATACGGGCCGAGTCCGGGATTTACGGGAAATCGCGGGTTTTCGTTTGCCGGCGATTAAACTTCTTTTATTCAGCGTCTCATCAAAAATGAAAACATTTTTAAAAACTACAAGTCTGATGCGTTTTAGTGGTGAAAAAATAATTTAAAAAATCGTTCTGGAAATGAGTTTACTCACAGGGTACTTTCTTTGTATACATTCGACTATACGGGCCAAGCCCGGGATTTACGGGAAATCGCGGGTTTTCGTTTTCCGGCGATTAAACCTCTTTCATTAAGCGTCTCATCAAAAATGAATACATTTTTGAAAACTACAAGTCTCATGCGTTTTAGTTGTGAAAAAAAAATTTAAAAAATCGTTTGGGAAATGAGTTTACTCCCTGGGTACTTTCTTTGTATACATTTGACTATACGGGCCAAGCCCCGGATTTACAGGAAAACGCGGGATTTCGTTTGCCGGCGATTAAACCTCTTTTATTCAGCGTCTCATCAAAAATGAAAAAATTTTTAAAAACTACAAGTCTTATGCGTTGTAGTGGTGAAAAAATAATTTAAAAAATCGTTCTGGAAATGAGTTTAATCCCTGGGTACTTTCTTTGTATACTTTTGACTATACGGGCCGAGTCCGGGATTTACGGGAAATCGCGGGTTTTCGTTTGCCGGCGATTAAACTTCTTTTATTCAGCGTCTCATCGAAAATGAAAACATTTTTAAAAACTACAAGTCTCATGCGTTTTAGTGGTGAAAATATAATTTAAAAAATCGTTCTGGAAATGAGTTTACTCCCTGGGTACTTTCTTTGTATACTTTTGACTATACGGGCCGAGTCCGGGATTTAGGGAAATCGCAGGTTTTCGTTTGCCGGCGATTAAACTGCTTTTATTCAGCGTCTCATCAAAAATGAAAACATTTTTGAAAACTACAAGTGTCATGCGTTTTAGTGGTGAAAAAATAATTTAAAAAATCGTTCGGGAAATGAGTTTACTCCCTGGGTACTTTCTTTGTATACTTTTGACTATACGGGCCAAGCCGGGATTTACGGGAAATCACGGGTTTTCGTTTGCCGGCGATTAAACTTCTTTTATTCAGCGTCTCATCAAAAATGAAAACATTTTTAAAAACTACAAGTCTCATGGGCTTTAGTGGTGAAGAAATAATTTAAAAAATCGTTCTGGAAATGAGTTTACTCACAGGGTACTTTCTTTGTATACATTCGACTATACGTGCCAAGCCGGGATTTACGGGAAATCGCGGGTTTTCGTTTGCCGGCGATTAAACTTCTTTTATTCAGCGTCTCATCAAAAATGAAAACATTTTTAAAAACTACAAGTCTGATGCGTTTTAGTGGTGAAAAAATAATTTAAAAAATCGTTCTGGAAATGAGTTTACTCACAGGGTACTTTCTTTGTATACATTCGACTATACGGGCCAAGCCCGGGATTTACGGGAAATCGCGGGTTTTCGTTTTCCGGCGATTAAACCTCTTTCATTAAGCGTCTCATCAAAAATGAAAACATTTTTGAAAACTACAAGTCTCATGCGTTTTAGTTGTGAAAAAAAAATTTAAAAAATCGTTCGGGAAATGAGTTTACTCCCTGGGTACTTTCTTTGTATACATTTGACTATACGGGCCAAGCCCCGGATTTACGGGAAAACGCGGGATTTCGTTTGCCGGCGATTAAACCTCTTTCATTAAGCGTCTCATCAAAAATGAAAACATTATTGAAAACTACAAGTCTCATGGGCTTTAGGGGTGAAAAAATATTTTAAAACATCGTACGGGAAATGAGTTTACTCCCTGAGTACTTTCTTTGTATACTTTTGACTATACGGGCCGAGTCCGGGATTTACGGGAAATCGCGGGTTTTCGTTTGCCGGCGATTAAACTGCTTTTATTCAGCGTCTCATCAAAAATGAAAACATTCTTGAAAACTACAAGTCTCATGCGTTTTAGTGGTGAAATAATAATTTAAAAAATCGTTCTGGAAATGAGTTTACTCACAGGGTACTTTCTTTGTATACATTCGACTATACGGGCCGAGTCCGGGATTTACGGGAAATCGCGGGTTTTCGTTTGCCGGCGATTAAACTTCTTTTATTCAGCGTCTCATCGAAAATGAAAACATTTTTAAAAACTACAAGTCTCATGCGTTTTAGTGGTGAAAATATAATTTAAAAAATCGTTCTGGAAATGAGTTTACTCCCTGGGTACTTTCTTTGTATACTTTTGACTATACGGGCCGAGTCCGGGATTTAGGGAAATCGCAGGTTTTCGTTTGCCGGCGATTAAACTGCTTTTATTCAGCGTCTCATCAAAAATGAAAACATTTTTGAAAACTACAAGTGTCATGCGTTTTAGTGGTGAAAAAATAATTTAAAAAATCGTTCGGGAAATGAGTTTACTCCCTGGGTACTTTCTTTGTATACTTTTGACTATACGGGCCAAGCCGGGATTTACGGGAAATCACGGGTTTTCGTTTGCCGGCGATTAAACTTCTTTTATTCAGCGTCTCATCAAAAATGAAAACATTTTTAAAAACTACAAGTCTCATGGGCTTTAGTGGTGAAGAAATAATTTAAAAAATCGTTCTGGAAATGAGTTTACTCACAGGGTACTTTCTTTGTATACATTCGACTATACGTGCCAAGCCGGGATTTACGGGAAATCGCGGGTTTTCGTTTGCCGGCGATTAAACTTCTTTTATTCAGCGTCTCATCAAAAATGAAAACATTTTTAAAAACTACAAGTCTGATGCGTTTTAGTGGTGAAAAAATAATTTAAAAAATCGTTCTGGAAATGAGTTTACTTACAGGGTACTTTCTTTGTATACATTCGACTATACGGGCCAAGCCCGGGATTTACGGGAAATCGCGGGTTTTCGTTTTCCGGCGATTAAACCTCTTTCATTAAGCGTCTCATCAAAAATGAAAACATTTTTGAAAACTACAAGTCTCATGCGTTTTAGTTGTGAAAAAAAAATTTAAAAAATCGTTCGGGAAATGAGTTTACTCCCTGGGTACTTTCTTTGTATACATTTGACTATACGGGCCAAGCCCCGGATTTACGGGAAAACGCGGGATTTCGTTTGCCGGCGATTAAACCTCTTTCATTAAGCGTCTCATCAAAAATGAAAACATTTTTGAAAACTACAAGTGTCATGCGTTTTAGTGGTGAAAAAATAATTTAAAAAATCGTTCGGGAAATGAGTTTACTCCCTGGGTACTTTCTTTGTATACTTTTGACTATACGGGCCAAGCCGGGATTTACGGGAAATCACGGGTTTTCGTTTGCCGGCGATTAAACTTCTTTTATTCAGCGTCTCATCAAAAATGAAAACATTTTTAAAAACTACAAGTCTCATGGGCTTTAGTGGTGAAGAAATAATTTAAAAAATCGTTCTGGAAATGAGTTTACTCACAGGGTACTTTCTTTGTATACATTCGACTATACGTGCCAAGCCGGGATTTACGGGAAATCGCGGGTTTTCGTTTGCCGGCGATTAAACTTCTTTTATTCAGCGTCTCATCAAAAATGAAAACATTTTTAAAAACTACAAGTCTGATGCGTTTTAGTGGTGAAAAAATAATTTAAAAAATCGTTCTGGAAATGAGTTTACTTACAGGGTACTTTCTTTGTATACATTCGACTATACGGGCCAAGCCCGGGATTTACGGGAAATCGCGGGTTTTCGTTTTCCGGCGATTAAACCTCTTTCATTAAGCGTCTCATCAAAAATGAAAACATTTTTGAAAACTACAAGTCTCATGCGTTTTAGTTGTGAAAAAAAAATTTAAAAAATCGTTCGGGAAATGAGTTTACTCCCTGGGTACTTTCTTTGTATACATTTGACTATACGGGCCAAGCCCCGGATTTACGGGAAAACGCGGGATTTCGTTTGCCGGCGATTAAACCTCTTTCATTAAGCGTCTCATCAAAAATGAAAACATTATTGAAAACTACAAGTCTCATGGGCTTTAGGGGTGAAAAAATATTTTAAAAAATCGTACGGGAAATGAGTTTACTCCCTGGGTACTTTCTTTGTATACTTTTGACTATACGGGCCGAGTCCGGGATTTACGGGAAATCGCGGGTTTTCGTTTGCCGGCGATTAAACTGCTTTTATTCAGCGTCTCATCAAAAATGAAAACATTCTTGAAAACTACAAGTCTCATGCGTTTTAGTGGTGAAATAATAATTTAAAAAATCGTTTGGGAAATGAGTTTACTACCTGGGTACTTTCTTTGTATACTTTTGACTATACGGGCCGAGTCCAGGATTTACGGGAAATCGCAGGTTTTCGTTTGCCGGCGATTAAACTTCTTTTATTCAGCGTCCCATCAAATATGAAAATATTTTTGAAAACTACAAGTCTCATGCGTTTAGTGGTAAAAAAATAATATAAAAAATCGTTCGGGAAATGAGTTTACTCCCTGGGTACTTTCTTTGTATACTTTTGACTATACGGGCCAAGCCCGGGATTTACGGGAAATCGCGGGTTTTCGTTTGCCGGCGATTAAACTGCTTTTATTCAGCGTCTCATCAAAAATGAAAACATTCTTGAAAACTACAAGTCTCATGCGTTTTAGTGGTGAAATAATAATTTAAAAAATCGTTTGGGAAATGAGTTTACTCCCTGGGTACTTTCTTTGTATACTTTTGTCTATACGGGCCAAGCGCGGGATTTACGGGAAATCGCGGGTTTTCGTTTGCCGGCGATTAAACTTCTTTTATTCAGCGTCTCACCAAAAATGAAAACATTTTTAAAAACTACAAGTCTTATGCGTTTTAGTGGTTAAAAAATAATTTAAAAAATCGTTCTGGAAATGAGTTTACTCACAGGGTACTTTCTTTGTATACATTCGACTATACGGGCCAAGCCCGGGATTTACGGGAAATCGCGGGTTTTCGTTTTCCGGCGATTAAACCTCTTTCATTAAGCGTCTCATCAAAAATGAAAACATTTTTGAAAACTACAAGTCTCATGCGTTTTAGTTGTGAAAAAAAAATTTAAAAAATCGTTCGGGAAATGAGTTTACTCCCTGGGTACTTTCTTTGTATACATTTGACTATACGGGCCAAGCCCCGGATTAACGGGAAAACGCGGGATTTCGTTTGCCGGCGATTAAACCTCTTTTATTCAGCGTCTCATTAAAAATGAAAATTTTTTTAAAAACTACAATTCTTATGCGTTGTAGTGGTGAAAAAATAATTTAAAAAATCGTTCTGGAAATGAGTTTACTCCCTGGATACTTTCTTTGTATACTTTTGACTATACGGGCCGAGTCCGGGATTTACGGGAAATCGCGGGTTTTTGTTTGCCGGCGATTAAACTTCTTTTATTCAGCGTCTCATCAAAAATGAAAACATTTTTAAAAACTACAAGTCTCATGCGTTTTAGTGGTGAAAATATAATTTAAAAAATCATCTGGAAATGAGTTTACTCCCTGGGTACTTTCTTTGTATACTTTTGACTATACGGGCCGAGTCCGGGATTTAGGGAAATCGCAGGTTTTCGTTTGCCGGCGATTAAACTGCTTTTATTCAGCGTCTCATCAAAAATGAAAACATTTTTGAAAACTACAAGTGTCATGCGTTTTAGTGGTGAAAAAATAATTTAAAAAATCGTTCGGGAAATGAGTTTACTCCCTGGGTACTTTCTTTGTATACTTTTGACTATGCGGGCCAAGTCGGGATTTACGGGAAATCACGGGTTTTCGTTTGCCGGCGATTAAACTTCTTTTATTCAGCGTCTCATCAAAAATAAAAACATTTTTAAAAACTACAAGTCTCATGGGCTTTAGTGGTGAAGAAATAATTTAAAAATTCGTTCTGGAAATGAGTTTACTCACAGGGTACTTTCTTTGTATACATTCGACTATACGTGCCAAGCCGGGATTTACGGGAAATCAAGGGTTTTCGTTTGCCGGCGAATAAACTTCTTTTATTCAGCGTCTCATCAAAAATGAAAACATTTTTAAAAACTACAAGTCTGATGCGTTTTAGTGGTGAAAAAATAATTTAAAAAATCGTTCTGGAAATGAGTTTACTCACAGGGTACTTTCTTTGTATACATTCGACTATACGGGCCAAGCCCGGGATTTACGGGAAATCGCGGGTTTTCGTTTTCCGGCGATTAAACCTCTTTCATTAAGCGTCTCATCAAAAATGAAAACATTTTTGAAACCTACAAGTCTCATGCGTTTTAGTTGTGAAAAAAAAATTTAAAAAATCGTTCGGGAAATGCGTTTACTCCCTGGGTACTTTCTTTGTATACATTTGACTATACGGGCCAAGCCCCGGATTTACGGGAAAACGCGGGATTTCGTTTGCCAGCGATTAAACCTCTTTTATTCAGCGTCTCATCAAAAATGAAGAAAGTTTTAAAAACTACAAGTCTTATGCGTTGTAGTGGTGAAAAAATAATTTAAAAAATCGTTCTGGAAATGAGTTTAATCCCTGGGTACTTTCTTTGTATACTTTTGACTATACGGGCCGAGTCCGGGATTTACGGGAAATCGCGGGTTTTCGTTTGCCGGCGATTAAACTTCTTTTATTCAGCGTCTCATCGAAAATGAAAACATTTTTAAAAACTACAAGTCTCATGCGTTTTAGTGGTGAAAATATAATTTAAAAAATCGTTCTGGAAATGAGTTTACTCCCTGGGTACTTTCTTTGTATATATTTGACTATACGGGCCGAGTCCGGGATTTAGGGAAATCGCAGGTTTTCGTTTGCCGGCGATTAAACTGCTTTTATTCAGCGTCTCATCAAAAATGAAAACATTTTTGAAAACTACAAGTGTCATGCGTTTTAGTGGTGAAAAAATAATTTAAAAAATCGTTCGGGAAATGAGTTTACTCCCTGGGTACTTTCTTTGTATACTTTTGACTATACGGGCCAAGCCGGGATTTACGGGAAAGCACGGGTTTTCGTTTGCCGGCGATTAAACCTCTTTTATTCAGCGTCTCATCAAAAATGAAAAAAGTTTTAAAAACTACAAGTCTCATGGGCTTTAGTGGTGAAGAAATAATTTAAAAAATCGTTCTGGAAATGAGTTTACTCACAGGGTACTTTCTTTGTATACATTCGACTATACGTGCCAAGCCGGGATTTACGGGAAATCGCGGGTTTTCGTTTGCCGGCGATTAAACTTCTTTTATTCAGCGTCTCATCAAAAATGAAAACATTTTTAAAAACTACAAGTCTGATGCGTTTTAGTGGTGAAAAAATAATTTAAAAAATCGTTCTGGAAATGAGTTTACTCACAGGGTACTTTCTTTGTATTCATTCGACTATACGGGCCAAGCCCGGGATTTACGGGAAATCGCGGGTTTTCGTTTTCCGGCGATTAAACCTCTTTCATTAAGCGTCTCATCAAAAATGAAAACATTTTTGAAAACTACAAGTCTCATGCGTTTTAGTTGTGAAAAAAAAATTTAAAAAATCGTTCGGGAAATGAGTTTACTCCCTGGGTACTTTCTTTGTATACATTTGACTATACGGGCCAAGCCCCGGATTTACGGGAAAACGCGGGATTTCGTTTGCCGGCGATTAAACCTCTTTCATTAAGCGTCTCATCAAAAATGAAAACATTATTGAAAACTACAAGTCTCATGGGCTTTAGGGGTGAAAAAATATTTTAAAAAATCGTACGGGAAATGAGTTTACTCCCTGGGTACTTTCTTTGTATACTTTTGACTATACGGGCCGAGTCCGGGATTTACGGGAAATCGCGGGTTTTCGTTTGCCGGCGATTAAACTGCTTTTATTCAGCGTCTCATCAAAAATGAAAACATTCTTGAAAACTACAAGTCTCATGCGTTTTAGTGGTGAAATAATAATTTAAAAAATCGTTTGGGAAATGAGTTTACTACCTGGGTACTTTCTTTGTATACTTTTGACTATACGGGCCAAGCCCCGGATTTACGGGAAAACGCGGGATTTCGTTTGCCGGCGATTAAACCTCTTTCATTAAGCGTCTCATCAAAAATGAAAATATTTTTGAAAACTACAAGTCTGATGCGTTTTAGTGGTGAAAAAATAATTTAAAAAATCGTTCTGGAAATGAGTTTACTTACAGGGTACTTTCTTTGTATACATTCGACTATACGGGCCAAGCCCGGGATTTACGGGAAATCGCGGGTTTTCGTTTTCCGGCGATTAAACCTCTTTCATTAAGCGTCTCATCAAAAATGAAAACATTTTTGAAAACTACAAGTCTCATGCGTTTTAGTTGTGAAAAAAAAATTTAAAAAATCGTTCGGGAAATGAGTTTACTCCCTGGGTACTTTCTTTGTATACATTTGACTATACGGGCCAAGCCCCGGATTTACGGGAAAACGCGGGATTTCGTTTGCCGGCGATTAAACCTCTTTCATTAAGCGTCTCATCAAAAATGAAAACATTTTTGAAAACTACAAGTGTCATGCGTTTTAGTGGTGAAAAAATAATTTAAAAAATCGTTCGGGAAATGAGTTTACTCCCTGGGTACTTTCTTTGTATACTTTTGACTATACGGGCCAAGCCGGGATTTACGGGAAATCACGGGTTTTCGTTTGCCGGCGATTAAACTTCTTTTATTCAGCGTCTCATCAAAAATGAAAACATTTTTAAAAACTACAAGTCTCATGGGCTTTAGTGGTGAAGAAATAATTTAAAAAATCGTTCTGGAAATGAGTTTACTCACAGGGTACTTTCTTTGTATACATTCGACTATACGTGCCAAGCCGGGATTTACGGGAAATCGCGGGTTTTCGTTTGCCGGCGATTAAACTTCTTTTATTCAGCGTCTCATCAAAAATGAAAACATTTTTAAAAACTACAAGTCTGATGCGTTTTAGTGGTGAAAAAATAATTTAAAAAATCGTTCTGGAAATGAGTTTACTTACAGGGTACTTTCTTTGTATACATTCGACTATACGGGCCAAGCCCGGGATTTACGGGAAATCGCGGGTTTTCGTTTTCCGGCGATTAAACCTCTTTCATTAAGCGTCTCATCAAAAATGAAAACATTTTTGAAAACTACAAGTCTCATGCGTTTTAGTTGTGAAAAAAAAATTTAAAAAATCGTTCGGGAAATGAGTTTACTCCCTGGGTACTTTCTTTGTATACATTTGACTATACGGGCCAAGCCCCGGATTTACGGGAAAACGCGGGATTTCGTTTGCCGGCGATTAAACCTCTTTCATTAAGCGTCTCATCAAAAATGAAAACATTATTGAAAACTACAAGTCTCATGGGCTTTAGGGGTGAAAAAATATTTTAAAAAATCGTACGGGAAATGAGTTTACTCCCTGGGTACTTTCTTTGTATACTTTTGACTATACGGGCCGAGTCCGGGATTTACGGGAAATCGCGGGTTTTCGTTTGCCGGCGATTAAACTGCTTTTATTCAGCGTCTCATCAAAAATGAAAACATTCTTGAAAACTACAAGTCTCATGCGTTTTAGTGGTGAAATAATAATTTAAAAAATCGTTTGGGAAATGAGTTTACTACCTGGGTACTTTCTTTGTATACTTTTGACTATACGGGCCGAGTCCAGGATTTACGGGAAATCGCAGGTTTTCGTTTGCCGGCGATTAAACTTCTTTTATTCAGCGTCCCATCAAATATGAAAATATTTTTGAAAACTACAAGTCTCATGCGTTTAGTGGTAAAAAAATAATATAAAAAATCGTTCGGGAAATGAGTTTACTCCCTGGGTACTTTCTTTGTATACTTTTGACTATACGGGCCAAGCCCGGGATTTACGGGAAATCGCGGGTTTTCGTTTGCCGGCGATTAAACTGCTTTTATTCAGCGTCTCATCAAAAATGAAAACATTCTTGAAAACTACAAGTCTCATGCGTTTTAGTGGTGAAATAATAATTTAAAAAATCGTTTGGGAAATGAGTTTACTCCCTGGGTACTTTCTTTGTATACTTTTGTCTATACGGGCCAAGCGCGGGATTTACGGGAAATCGCGGGTTTTCGTTTGCCGGCGATTAAACTTCTTTTATTCAGCGTCTCACCAAAAATGAAAACATTTTTAAAAACTACAAGTCTTATGCGTTTTAGTGGTTAAAAAATAATTTAAAAAATCGTTCTGGAAATGAGTTTACTCACAGGGTACTTTCTTTGTATACATTCGACTATACGGGCCAAGCCCGGGATTTACGGGAAATCGCGGGTTTTCGTTTTCCGGCGATTAAACCTCTTTCATTAAGCGTCTCATCAAAAATGAAAACATTTTTGAAAACTACAAGTCTCATGCGTTTTAGTTGTGAAAAAAAAATTTAAAAAATCGTTCGGGAAATGAGTTTACTCCCTGGGTACTTTCTTTGTATACATTTGACTATACGGGCCAAGCCCCGGATTAACGGGAAAACGCGGGATTTCGTTTGCCGGCGATTAAACCTCTTTTATTCAGCGTCTCATTAAAAATGAAAATTTTTTTAAAAACTACAATTCTTATGCGTTGTAGTGGTGAAAAAATAATTTAAAAAATCGTTCTGGAAATGAGTTTACTCCCTGGATACTTTCTTTGTATACTTTTGACTATACGGGCCGAGTCCGGGATTTACGGGAAATCGCGGGTTTTTGTTTGCCGGCGATTAAACTTCTTTTATTCAGCGTCTCATCAAAAATGAAAACATTTTTAAAAACTACAAGTCTCATGCGTTTTAGTGGTGAAAATATAATTTAAAAAATCATCTGGAAATGAGTTTACTCCCTGGGTACTTTCTTTGTATACTTTTGACTATACGGGCCGAGTCCGGGATTTAGGGAAATCGCAGGTTTTCGTTTGCCGGCGATTAAACTGCTTTTATTCAGCGTCTCATCAAAAATGAAAACATTTTTGAAAACTACAAGTGTCATGCGTTTTAGTGGTGAAAAAATAATTTAAAAAATCGTTCGGGAAATGAGTTTACTCCCTGGGTACTTTCTTTGTATACTTTTGACTATGCGGGCCAAGTCGGGATTTACGGGAAATCACGGGTTTTCGTTTGCCGGCGATTAAACTTCTTTTATTCAGCGTCTCATCAAAAATAAAAACATTTTTAAAAACTACAAGTCTCATGGGCTTTAGTGGTGAAGAAATAATTTAAAAATTCGTTCTGGAAATGAGTTTACTCACAGGGTACTTTCTTTGTATACATTCGACTATACGTGCCAAGCCGGGATTTACGGGAAATCAAGGGTTTTCGTTTGCCGGCGAATAAACTTCTTTTATTCAGCGTCTCATCAAAAATGAAAACATTTTTAAAAACTACAAGTCTGATGCGTTTTAGTGGTGAAAAAATAATTTAAAAAATCGTTCTGGAAATGAGTTTACTCACAGGGTACTTTCTTTGTATACATTCGACTATACGGGCCAAGCCCGGGATTTACGGGAAATCGCGGGTTTTCGTTTTCCGGCGATTAAACCTCTTTCATTAAGCGTCTCATCAAAAATGAAAACATTTTTGAAACCTACAAGTCTCATGCGTTTTAGTTGTGAAAAAAAAATTTAAAAAATCGTTCGGGAAATGCGTTTACTCCCTGGGTACTTTCTTTGTATACATTTGACTATACGGGCCAAGCCCCGGATTTACGGGAAAACGCGGGATTTCGTTTGCCAGCGATTAAACCTCTTTTATTCAGCGTCTCATCAAAAATGAAAAAAGTTTTAAAAACTACAAGTCTTATGCGTTGTAGTGGTGAAAAAATAATTTAAAAAATCGTTCTGGAAATGAGTTTAATCCCTGGGTACTTTCTTTGTATACTTTTGACTATACGGGCCGAGTCCGGGATTTACGGGAAATCGCGGGTTTTCGTTTGCCGGCGATTAAACTTCTTTTATTCAGCGTCTCATCGAAAATGAAAACATTTTTAAAAACTACAAGTCTCATGCGTTTTAGTGGTGAAAATATAATTTAAAAAATCGTTCTGGAAATGAGTTTACTCCCTGGGTACTTTCTTTGTATATATTTGACTATACGGGCCGAGTCCGGGATTTAGGGAAATCGCAGGTTTTCGTTTGCCGGCGATTAAACTGCTTTTATTCAGCGTCTCATCAAAAATGAAAACATTTTTGAAAACTACAAGTGTCATGCGTTTTAGTGGTGAAAAAATAATTTAAAAAATCGTTCGGGAAATGAGTTTACTCCCTGGGTACTTTCTTTGTATACTTTTGACTATACGGGCCAAGCCGGGATTTACGGGAAAGCACGGGTTTTCGTTTGCCGGCGATTAAACCTCTTTTATTCAGCGTCTCATCAAAAATGAAAAAAGTTTTAAAAACTACAAGTCTCATGGGCTTTAGTGGTGAAGAAATAATTTAAAAAATCGTTCTGGAAATGAGTTTACTCACAGGGTACTTTCTTTGTATACATTCGACTATACGTGCCAAGCCGGGATTTACGGGAAATCGCGGGTTTTCGTTTGCCGGCGATTAAACTTCTTTTATTCAGCGTCTCATCAAAAATGAAAACATTTTTAAAAACTACAAGTCTGATGCGTTTTAGTGGTGAAAAAATAATTTAAAAAATCGTTCTGGAAATGAGTTTACTCACAGGGTACTTTCTTTGTATTCATTCGACTATACGGGCCAAGCCCGGGATTTACGGGAAATCGCGGGTTTTCGTTTTCCGGCGATTAAACCTCTTTCATTAAGCGTCTCATCAAAAATGAAAACATTTTTGAAAACTACAAGTCTCATGCGTTTTAGTTGTGAAAAAAAAATTTAAAAAATCGTTCGGGAAATGAGTTTACTCCCTGGGTACTTTCTTTGTATACATTTGACTATACGGGCCAAGCCCCGGATTTACGGGAAAACGCGGGATTTCGTTTGCCGGCGATTAAACCTCTTTCATTAAGCGTCTCATCAAAAATGAAAACATTATTGAAAACTACAAGTCTCATGGGCTTTAGGGGTGAAAAAATATTTTAAAAAATCGTACGGGAAATGAGTTTACTCCCTGGGTACTTTCTTTGTATACTTTTGACTATACGGGCCGAGTCCGGAATTTACGGGAAATCGCGGGTTTTCGTTTGCCGGCGATTAAACTGCTTTTATTCAGCGTCTCATCAAAAATGAAAACATTCTTGAAAACTACAAGTCTCATGCGTTTTAGTGGTGAAATAATAATTTAAAAAATCGTTTGGGAAATGAGTTTACTACCTGGGTACTTTCTTTGTATACTTTTGACTATACGGGCCGAGTCCAGGATTTACGGGAAATCGCAGGTTTTCGTTTGCCGGCGATTAAACTTCTTTTATTCAGCGTCCCATCAAATATGAAAATATTTTTGAAAACTACAAGTCTCATGCGTTTAGTGGTAAAAAAATAATATAAAAAATCGTTCGGGAAATGAGTTTACTCCCTGGGTACTTTCTTTGTATACTTTTGACTATACGGGCCGAGTCCGGGATTTACGGGAAATCGCGGGTTTTCGTTTGCCGGCGATTAAACTTCTTTTATTCAGCGTCTCATCGAAAATGAAAACATTTTTAAAAACTACAAGTCTCATGCGTTTTAGTGGTGAAAATATAATTTAAAAAATCGTTCTGGAAATGAGTTTACTCCCTGGGTACTTTCTTTGTATATATTTGACTATACGGGCCGAGTCCGGGATTTAGGGAAATCGCAGGTTTTCGTTTGCCGGCGATTAAACTGCTTTTATTCAGCGTCTCATCAAAAATGAAAACATTTTTGAAAACTACAAGTGTCATGCGTTTTAGTGGTGAAAAAATAATTTAAAAAATCGTTCGGGAAATGAGTTTACTCCCTGGGTACTTTCTTTGTATACTTTTGACTATACGGGCCAAGCCGGGATTTACGGGAAAGCACGGGTTTTCGTTTGCCGGCGATTAAACCTCTTTTATTCAGCGTCTCATCAAAAATGAAAAAAGTTTTAAAAACTACAAGTCTCATGGGCTTTAGTGGTGAAGAAATAATTTAAAAAATCGTTCTGGAAATGAGTTTACTCACAGGGTACTTTCTTTGTATACATTCGACTATACGTGCCAAGCCGGGATTTACGGGAAATCGCGGGTTTTCGTTTGCCGGCGATTAAACTTCTTTTATTCAGCGTCTCATCAAAAATGAAAACATTTTTAAAAACTACAAGTCTGATGCGTTTTAGTGGTGAAAAAATAATTTAAAAAATCGTTCTGGAAATGAGTTTACTCACAGGGTACTTTCTTTGTATTCATTCGACTATACGGGCCAAGCCCGGGATTTACGGGAAATCGCGGGTTTTCGTTTTCCGGCGATTAAACCTCTTTCATTAAGCGTCTCATCAAAAATGAAAACATTTTTGAAAACTACAAGTCTCATGCGTTTTAGTTGTGAAAAAAAAATTTAAAAAATCGTTCGGGAAATGAGTTTACTCCCTGGGTACTTTCTTTGTATACATTTGACTATACGGGCCAAGCCCCGGATTTACGGGAAAACGCGGGATTTCGTTTGCCGGCGATTAAACCTCTTTCATTAAGCGTCTCATCAAAAATGAAAACATTATTGAAAACTACAAGTCTCATGGGCTTTAGGGGTGAAAAAATATTTTAAAAAATCGTACGGGAAATGAGTTTACTCCCTGGGTACTTTCTTTGTATACTTTTGACTATACGGGCCGAGTCCGGGATTTACGGGAAATCGCGGGTTTTCGTTTGCCGGCGATTAAACTGCTTTTATTCAGCGTCTCATCAAAAATGAAAACATTCTTGAAAACTACAAGTCTCATGCGTTTTAGTGGTGAAATAATAATTTAAAAAATCGTTTGGGAAATGAGTTTACTACCTGGGTACTTTCTTTGTATACTTTTGACTATACGGGCCGAGTCCAGGATTTACGGGAAATCGCAGGTTTTCGTTTGCCGGCGATTAAACTTCTTTTATTCAGCGTCCCATCAAATATGAAAATATTTTTGAAAACTACAAGTCTCATGCGTTTAGTGGTAAAAAAATAATATAAAAAATCGTTCGGGAAATGAGTTTACTCCCTGGGTACTTTCTTTGTATACTTTTGACTATACGGGCCAAGCCCGGGATTTACGGGAAATCGCGGGTTTTCGTTTGCCGGCGATTAAACTGCTTTTATTCAGCGTCTCATCAAAAATGTAAACATTCTTGAAAACTACAAGTCTCATGCGTTTTAGTGGTGAAATAATAATTTAAAAAATCGTTTGGGAAATGAGTTTACTCCCTGGGTACTTTCTTTGTATACTTTTGTCTATACGGGCCAAGCGCGGGATTTACGGGAAATCGCGGGTTTTCGTTTGCCGGCGATTAAACTTTTTTTATTCAGCGTCTCACCAAAAATGAAAATATTTTTAAAAACTACAAGTCTTATGCGTTTTAGTGGTGAAAAAATAATTTAAAAAATCGTTCTGGAAATGAGTTTACTCCCTGGGTACTTTCTTTGTATACTTTTGACTATACGGGCCGAGTCCGGGATTTAGGGAAATCGCAGGTTTTCGTTTGCCGGCGATTAAACTGCTTTTATTCAGCGTCTCATCAAAAATGAAAACATTTTTGAAAACTACAAGTCTCATGCGTTTTAGTGGTGAAAAAATAATTTAAAAAATCGTTCGGTAAATGAGTTTACTCCCTGGGTACTTTCTTTGTATACTTTTGACTATACGGGCCAAGCCGGGATTTACGGGAAATCGCGGGTTTTCGTTTGCCGGCGATTAAACTTCTTTTATTCAGCGTCTCATCAAAAATGAAAACATTTTTAAAAACTACAAGTCTCATGCGTTTTAGTGGTGAAAATATAATTTAAAAAATCGTTCTGGAAATGAGTTTACTCCCTGGGTACTTTCTTTGTATACTTTTGACTATACGGGCCGAGTCTGGGATTTAGGGAAATCGCAGGTTTTCGTTTGCCGGCGATTAAACTGCTTTTATTCAGCGTCTCATCAAAAATGAAAACATTTTTGAAAACTACAAGTCTCATGCGTTTTAGTGGTGAAAAAATAATTTAAAAAATCGTTCGGGAAATGAGTTTACTCCCTGGGTACTTTCTTTGTATACTTTTGACTATACGGGCCGAGTCCGGGATTTACGGGAAATCGCGGATTTTCGTTTGCCGGCGATTAAACTTCTTTTATTCAGCGTCCCATCAAATATGAAAATATTTTTGAAAACTACAAGTCTCATGCGTTTAGTGGTAAAAAAATAACATAAAAAATCGTTCGAGAAATGAGTTTACTCCCTTGGTACTTTCTTTGTATACTTTTGACTATACGGGCCAAGCGCGGGATTTACGGGAAATCGCGGGTTTTCGTTTGCCGGCGATTAAACTTCTTTTATTCAGCGTCTCATCAAAAATGAAAACATTTTTAAAAACTACAAGTCTTATGCGTTTTAGTGGTGAAAAAATAATTTAAAAAATCGTTCTGGAAATGAGTTTACTCCCTTGGTACTTTCTTTGTATACTTTTGACTATACGGGCCGAGTCCGGGATTTAGGGAAATCGCAGGTTTTCGTTTGCCGGCGATTAAACTGCTTTTATTCAGCGTCTCATCAAAAATGAAAACATTTTTAAAAACTACAAGTCTCATGCGTTTTAGTGGTGAAAAAATGATTTAAAAAATCGTTCGGAAAATGAGTTTACTCCCTGGGTACTTTCTTTGTATACTTTTGACTATACGGGCCAAGCCGGGATTTACGGGAAATCGCGGGTTTTCGTTTGCCGGCGATTAAACTTCTTTTATTCAGCGTCTCATCAAAAATGAAAACATTTTTAAAAACTACAAGTCTCACGCGTTTTACTGGTGAAAATATAATTTTAAAAATCGTTCTGGAAATGAGTTTACTCCCTGGGTACTTTCTTTGTATACTTTTGACTATGCGGGCCGAGTCCGGGATTTAGGGAAATCGCAGGTTTTCGTTTGCCGGCGATTAAACTGCTTTTATTCAGCGTCTCATCAAAAATGAAAACATTTTTGAAAACTACAAGTCTCATGCGTTTTAGTGGTGAAATAATAATTTAAAAAATCGTTCGGGAAATGAGTTTACTCCCTGGGTACTTTCTTTGTATACTTTTGACTATACGGGCCAAGCCGGGATTTACGGGAAATCGCGGGTTTTTGTTTGCCGGCGATTAAACTTCTTTTATTCAGCGTCTCATCAAAAATGAAAACATTTTTAAAAACTACAAGTCTCATGCGTTTTAGTGGTGAAAATATAATTTAAAAAATCGTTCTGGAAATGAGTTTACTCCCTGGGTACTTTCTTTGTATACTTTTGACTATACGGGCCGAGTCTGGGATTTAGGGAAATCGCAGGTTTTCGTTTGCCGGCGATTAAACTGCTTTTATTCAGCGTCTCATCAAAAATGAAAACATTTTTGAAAACTACAAGTGTCATGCGTTTTAGTGGTGAAAAAATAATTTAAAAAATCGTTCGGGAAATGAGTTTACTCCCTGGGTACTTTCTTTGTATACTTTTGACTATACGGGCCAAGCCGGGATTTACGGGAAATCACGGGTTTTCGTTTGCCGGTGATTAAACTTCTTTTATTCAGCGTCTCATCAAAAATGAAAACATTTTTAAAAACTACAAGTCTCATGGGCTTTAGTGGTGAAGAAATAATTTAAAAAATCGTTCGGGAAATGAGTTTACTCCCTGGGTACTTTCTTTGTATACTTTTGACTATACGGGCCGAGTCCGGGATTTACGGGAAATCGCGGGTTTTCGTTTGCCGGCGATTAAACTTCTTTTATTCAGCGTCTCATCAAAAATGAAAACATTTTTAAAAACTACAAGTCTCATGCGTTTTAGTGGTGAAAATATAATTTAAAAAATCGTTCTGGAAATGAGTTTACTCCCTGGGTACTTTCTTTGTATACTTTTGAGCATACGGGCCGAGTCCAGGATTTAGGGAAATCGCAGGTTTTCGTTTGCCGGCGATTAAACTGTTTTTATTCAGCGTCTCATCAAAAATGAAAACATTTTTGAAAACTACAAGTGTCATGCGTTTTAGTGGTGAAAAAATAATTTAAAAAATCGTTCGGGAAATGAGTTTACTCCCTGGGTACTTTCTTTGTATACTTTTGACTATACGGGCCGAGTCCGGGATTTAGGGAAATCGCAGGTTTTTGTTTGCCGGCGATTAAACTGCTTTTATTCAGCGTCTCATCAAAAATGAAAACATTTTTGAAAACTACAAGTGTCATGCGTTTTAGTGGTGAAAAAATAATTTAAAAAATCGTTCGGGAAATGAGTTTACTCCCTGGGTACTTTCTTTGTATACTTTTGACTATACGGGCCAAGCCGGGATTTACGGGAAATGACGGGTTTTCGTTTGCCGGCGATTAAACTTCTTTTATTCAGCGTCTCATCAAAAATGAAAACATTTTTAAAAACTACAAGTCTCATGGGCTTTAGTGGTGAAGAAATATATTAAAAAATCGTTCTGGAAATGAGTTTACTCACAGGGTACTTTCTTTGTATACATTCGACTATACGTGCCAAGCCGGGATTTACGGGAAATCGCGGGTTTTCGTTTGCCGGCGATTAAACTTCTTTTATTCAGCGTCTCATCAAAAATGAAAACATTTTTAAAAACTACAAGTCTGATGCGTTTTAGTGGTGAAAAAATAATTTAAAAAATCGTTCTGGAAATGAGTTTACTCACAGGGTACTTTCTTTGTATACTTTTGACTATACGGGCCAAGCCCGGGATTTACGGGAAATCGCGGGTTTTCGTTTGCCGGCGATTAAACTGCTTTTATTCAGCGTCTCATCAAAAATGAAAACATTTTTGAAAACTACAAGTCTCATGCGTTTTAGTGGTGAAATAATAATTTAAAAAATCGTTTGGGAAATGAGTTTACTCCCTTGGTACTTTCTTTGTATACTTTTGACTATACGGGCCGAGTCCAGGATTTACGGGAAATCGCAGGTTTTCGTTTGCCGGCAATTAAACTTCTTTTATTCAGCGTCTCATCAAAAATGAAAACATTTTTAAAAACTACAAGTCTCATGCGTTTTAGTGGTGAAAAAGTAATTTAAAAAATCGTTCGGGAAATGAGTTTACTCCCTGGGTACTTTCTTTGTATACTTTTGACTATACGGGCCAAGCCCGGGATTTACGGGAAGTCGCGGGTTTTCGTTTGCCGGCGATTAAACTTCTTTTATTCAGCGTCTCATCAAAAATGAAAACATTTTTGAAAACTACAAGTCTCATGCGTTTTAGTGGTGAAAAAATAATTTAAAAAATCGTTCTGGAAATGAGTTTACTCACAGGGTACTTTCTTTGTATACTTTTGACTATACGGGCCAAGCCCGGGATTTACGGGAAATCGCGGGTTTTCGTTTGCCGGCGATTAAACTGCTTTTATTCAGCGTCTTATCAAAAATGAAAACATTCTTGAAAACTACAAGTCTCATGCGTTTTAGTGTTGAAATAATAATTTAAAAAATCGTTTGGGAAATGAGTTTACTCCCTGGGTACTTTCTTTGTATACTTTTGACTATACGGGCCGAGTCCAGGATTTACGGGAAATCGCAGGTTTTCGTTTGCCGGCAATTAAACTTCTTTTATTCAGCGTCTCATCAAAAATGAAAACATTTTTAAAAACTACAAGTCTCATGTGTTTTAGTGGTGAAAAAGTAGATTAAAAAATCGTTCGGGAAATGAGTTTACTCCCTGGGTACTTTCTTTGTATACTTTTGACTATACGGGCCAAGCCCGGGATTTACGGGAAGTCGCGGGTTTTCGTTTGCCGGCGATTAAACTTCTTTTATTCAGCGTCTCATCAAAAATGAAAACATTTTTGAAAACTACAAGTCTCATGCGTTTTAGTGGTGAAAAAATAATTTAAAAAATCGTTCGGGAAATGAGTTTACTCCCTGGGTACTTTCTTTGTATACTTTTGACTATACGGGCCGAGTCCGGGATTTACGGGAAATCGCGGATTTTCGTTTGCCGGCGATTAAACTTCTTTTATTCAGCGTCCCATCAAATATGAAAATATTTTTGAAAACTACCAGTCTCATGCGTTTAGTGGTAAAAAAATAATATAAAAAATCGTTCGGGAAATGAGTTTACTCCCTGGGTACTTTCTTTGTATACTTTTGTCTATACGGGCCAAGCGCGGGATTTACGGGAAATCGCGGGTTTTCGTTTGCCGGCGATTAAACTTCTTTTATTCAGCGTCTCACCAAAAATGAAAATATTTTTAAAAACTACAAGTCTTATGCGTTTTAGTGGTGAAAAAATAATTTAAAAAATCTTTCTGGAAATTAGTTTACTCCCTGGGTACTTTCTTTGTATACTTTTGACTATACGGGCCGAGTCCGGGATTTAGGGAAATCGCAGGTTTTCGTTTGCCGGCGATTAAACTGCTTTTATTCAGCGTCTCATCAAAAATGAAAACATTTTTGAAAACTACAAGTCTCATGCGTTTTAGTGGTGAAAAAATAATTTAAAAAATCGTTCGGTAAATGAGTTTACTCCCTGGGTACTTTCTTTGTATACTTTTGACTATACGGGCCAAGCCGGGATTTACGGGAAATCGCGGGTTTTCGTTTGCCGGCGATTAAACTTCTTTTATTCAGCGTCTCATCAAAAATGAAAACATTTTTAAAAACTACAAGTCTCATGCGTTTTAGTGGTGAAAATATAATTTAAAAAATCGTTCTGGAAATGAGTTTACTCCCTGGGTACTTTCTTTGTATACTTTTGACTATACGGGCCGAGTCCGGGATTTAGGGAAATCGCAGGTTTTCGTTTGCCGGCGATTAAACTGCTTTTATTCAGCGTCTCATCAAAAATGAAAACATTTTTGAAAACTACAAGTCTCATGCGTTTTAGTGGTGAAAAAATAATTTAAAAAATCGTTCGGGAAATGAGTTTACTCCCTGGGTACTTTCTTTGTATACTTTTGACTATACGGGCCGAGTCCGGGATTTACGGGAAATCGCGGATTTTCGTTTGCCGGCGATTAAACTTCTTTTATTCAGCGTCCCATCAAATATGAAAATATTTTTGAAAACTACAAGTCTCATGCGTTTAGTGGTAAAAAAATAACATAAAAAATCGTTCGGGAAATGAGTTTACTCCCTGGGTACTTTCTTTGTATGCTTTTGACTATACGGGCCAAGCGTGGTATTTACGGGAAATCGCGGGTTTTCGTTTGCCGGCGATTAAACTTCTTTTATTCAGCGTCTCATCAAAAATGAAAACATTTTTAAAAACTACAAGTCTTATGCGTTTTAGTGGTGAAAAAATAATTTAAAAAATCGTTCTGGAAATGAGTTTACTCCCTTGGTACTTTCTTTGTATACTTTTGACTATACGGGCCGAGTCCGGGATTTAGGGAAATCGCAGGTTTTCGTTTGCCGGCGATTAAACTGCTTTTATTCAGCATCTTATCAAAAATGAAAACATTTTTGAAAACTACAAGTCTCATGCGTTTTAGTGGTGAAAAAATAATTTAAAAAACCGTTCGGAAAATGAGTTTACTCCCTGGGTACTTTCTTTGTATACTTTTGACTATACGGGCCAAGCCGGGATTTACGGGAAATCGCGGGTTTTCGTTTACCGGCGATTAAACTTCTTTTATTCAGCGTCTCATCAAAAATGAAAACATTTTTAAAAACTACAAGTCTCATGCGTTTTAGTGGTGAAAATATAATTTAAAAAATCGTTCTGGAAATGAGTTTACTCCCTGGGTACTTTCTTTGTATACTTTTGACTATACGGGCCGAGTCCGGGATTTAGGGAAATCGCAGGTTTTCGTTTGCCGGCGATTAAACTGCTTTTATTCAGCGTCTCATCAAAAATAAAAACATTTTTGAAAACTACAAGTCTCATGCGTTTTAGTGGTGAAAAAATAATTTAAAAAATCGTTCGGGAAATGAGTTTACTCCCTGGGTACTTTCTTTGTATACTTTTGACTATACGGGCCGAGTCCGGGATTTACGGGAAATCGCGGATTTTCGTTTGCCGGCGGTTAAACTTCTTTTATTCAGCGTCCCATCAAATATGAAAATATTTTTAAAAACTACAAATCTCATGCGTTTAGTGGTAAAAAAATAACATAAAAAATCGTTCGGGAAATGAGTTTACTCCCTGGGTACTTTCTTTGTATGCTTTTGACTATACGGGCCAAGCGCGGGATTTACGGGAAATCGCGGGTTTTCGTTTGCCGGCGATTAAACTTCTTTTATTCAGCGTCTCATCAAAAATGAAAACATTTTTAAAAACTACAAGTCTTATGCGTTTTAGTGGTGAAAAAATAATTTAAAAAATCGTTCTGGAAATGAGTTTACTCCCTTGGTACTTTCTTTGTATACTTTTGACTATACGGGCCGAGTCCGGGATTTAGGGAAATCGCAGGTTTTCGTTTGCCGGCGATTAAACTGCTTTTATTCAGCGTCTCATCAAAAATGAAAACATTTTTGAAAACTACAAGTCTCATGCGTTTTAGTGGTGAAAAAATAATTTAAAAAATCGTTCGGAAAATGAGTTTACTCCCTGGGTACTTTCTTTGTATACTTTTGACTATACGGGCCAAGCCGGGATTTACGGGAAATCGCGGGTTTTCGTTTGCCGGCGATTAAACTTCTTTTATTCAGCGTCTCATCAAAAATGAAAACATTTTTAAAAACTACAAGTCTCACGCGTTTTACTGGTGAAAATATAATTTTAAAAATCGTTCTGGAAATGAGTTTACTCCCTGGGTACTTTCTTTGTATACTTTTGACTATGCGGGCCGAGTCCGGGATTTAGGGAAATCGCAGGTTTTCGTTTGCCGGCGATTAAACTGCTTTTATTCAGCGTCTCATCAAAAATTAAAACATTTTTGAAAACTACAAGTCTCATGCGTTTTAGTGGTGAAAAAATAATTTAAAAAATCGTTCGGGAAATGAGTTTACTCCCTGGGTACTTTCTTTGTATACTTTTGACTATACGGGCCAAGCCGGGATTTACGGGAAATCGCGGGTTTTCGTTTACCGGCGATTAAACTTCTTTTATTCAGCGTCTCATCAAAAATGAAAACATTTTTAAAAACTACAAGTCTCATGCGTTTTAGTGGTGAAAATATAATTTAAAAAATCGTTCTGGAAATGAGTTTACTCCCTGGGTACTGTCTTTGTATACTTTTGACTATACGGGCCGAGTCCGGGATTTAGGGAAATCGCAGGTTTTCGTTTGCCGGCGATTAAACTGCTTTTATTCAGCGTCTCATCAAAAATGAAAACATTTTTGAAAACTACAAGTCTCATGCGTTTTAGTGGTGAAAAAATAATTTAAAAAATCGTTCGGGAAATGAGTTTACTCCCTGGGTACTTTCTTTGTATACTTTTGACTATACGGGCCGAGTCCGGGATTTACGGGAAATCGCGGATTTTCGTTTGCCGGCGATTAAACTTCTTTTATTCAGCGTCCCATCAAATATGAAAATATTTTTAAAAACTACAAATCTCATGCGTTTAGTGGTAAAAAAATAACATAAAAAATCGTTCGGGAAATGAGTTTACTCCCTGGGTACTTTCTTTGTATGCTTTTGACTATACGGGCCAAGCGCGGGATTTACGGGAAATCGCGGGTTTTCGTTTGCCGGCGATTAAACTTCTTTTATTCAGCGTCTCATCAAAAATGAAAACATTTTTAAAAACTACAAGTCTTATGCGTTTTAGTGGTGAAAAAATAATTTAAAAAATCGTTCTGGAAATGAGTTTACTCCCTTGGTACTTTCTTTGTATACTTTTGACTATACGGGCCGAGTCCGGGATTTAGGGAAATCGCAGGTTTTCGTTTGCCGGCGATTAAACTGCTTTTATTCAGCGTCTCATCAAAAATGAAAACATTTTTGAAAACTACAAGTCTCATGCGTTTTAGTGGTGAAAAAATAATTTAAAAAATCGTTCGGAAAATGAGTTTACTCCCTGGGTACTTTCTTTGTATACTTTTGACTATACGGGCCAAGCCGGGATTTACGGGAAATCGCGGGTTTTCGTTTGCCGGCGATTAAACTTCTTTTATTCAGCGTCTCATCAAAAATGAAAACATTTTTAAAAACTACAAGTCTCACGCGTTTTACTGGTGAAAATATAATTTTAAAAATCGTTCTGGAAATGAGTTTACTCCCTGGGTACTTTCTTTGTATACTTTTGACTATGCGGGCCGAGTCCGGGATTTAGGGAAATCGCAGGTTTTCGTTTGCCGGCGATTAAACTGCTTTTATTCAGCGTCTCATCAAAAATTAAAACATTTTTGAAAACTACAAGTCTCATGCGTTTTAGTGGTGAAAAAATAATTTAAAAAATCGTTCGGGAAATGAGTTTACTCCCTGGGTACTTTCTTTGTATACATTCGACTATACGGGCCAAGCCGGGATTTACGGGAAATCACGGGTTTTCGTTTGCCGGCGATTAAACTTCTTTTATCCAGCGTCTCATCAAAAATGAAAACATTTTTAAAAACTACAAGTCTGATGCGTTTTAGTGGTGAAAAAATAATTTAAAAAAT
The DNA here is from genome assembly GCF_029227915.1 of Hydractinia symbiolongicarpus. Lineage (NCBI taxonomy): Eukaryota > Metazoa > Cnidaria > Hydrozoa > Anthoathecata > Hydractiniidae > Hydractinia > Hydractinia symbiolongicarpus. The sequence goes on along the minus strand of NC_079887.1, from coordinate 27,884,193 downwards.
CGTTCTGGAAATGAGTTTACTCACAGGGTACTTTCTTTGTATACATTCGACTATACGGGCCAAGCCCGGGATTTACGGGAAAACGCGGGATTTCGTTTGCCGGCGATTAAACCTCTTTTATTCAGCGTCTCATCAAAAATGAAAACATTTTTGAAAACTACAAGTCTCATGCGTTTTAGTGGTGAAAAAATAATTTAAAAAATCGTTCGGAAAATGAGTTTACTCCCTGGGTACTTTCTTTGTATACTTTTGACTATACGGGCCAAGCCGGGATTTACGGGAAATCGCGGGTTTTCGTTTGCCGGCGATTAAACTTCTTTTATTCAGCGTCTCATCAAAAATGAAAACATTTTTAAAAACTACAAGTCTCACGCGTTTTACTGGTGAAAATATAATTTTAAAAATCGTTCTGGAAATGAGTTTACTCCCTGGGTACTTTCTTTGTATACTTTTGACTATGCGGGCCGAGTCCGGGATTTAGGGAAATCGCAGGTTTTCGTTTGCCGGCGATTAAACTGCTTTTATTCAGCGTCTCATCAAAAATTAAAACATTTTTGAAAACTACAAATCTCATGCGTTTTAGTGGTGAAAAAATAATTTAAAAAATCGTTCGGGAAATGAGTTTACTCCCTGGGTACTTTCTTTGTATACTTTTGACTATACGGGCCAAGCCGGGATTTACGGGAAATCACGGGTTTTCGTTTGCCGGCGATTAAACCTCTTTTATTCAGCGTCTCATCAAAAATGAAAAAATTTTTAAAAACTACAAGTCTTATGCGTTGTAGTGGTGAAAAAATAATTTAAAAAATCGTTCTGGAAATGAGTTTAATCCCTGGGTACTTTCTTTGTATACTTTTGACTATACGGGCCAAGCCGGGATTTACGGGAAATCACGGGTTTTCGTTTGCCGGCGATTAAACTTCTTTTATTCAGCGTCTCATCAAAAATGAAAACATTTTTAAAAACTACAAGTCTCATGGGCTTTAGTGGTGAAGAAATAATTTAAAAAATCGTTCTGGAAATGAGTTTACTCACAGGGTACTTTCTTTGTATACATTCGACTATACGTGCCAAGCCGGGATTTACGGGAAATCGCGGGTTTTCGTTTGCCGGCGATTAAACTTCTTTTATTCAGCGTCTCATCAAAAATGAAAACATTTTTAAAAACTACAAGTCTGATGCGTTTTAGTGGTGAAAAAATAATTTAAAAAATCGTTCTGGAAATGAGTTTACTCACAGGGTACTTTCTTTGTATACATTCGACTATACGGGCCAAACCCGGGATTTACGGGAAATCGCGGGTTTTCGTTTTCCGGCGATTAAACCTCTTTCATTAAGCGTCTCATCAAAAATGAAAACATTTTTGAAAACTACAAGTCTCATGCGTTTTAGTTGTGAAAAAAAAATTTAAAAAATCGTTCGGGAAATGAGTTTACTCCCTGGGTACTTTCTTTGTATACATTTGACAATACGGGCCAAGCCCCGGATTTACGGGAAAACGCGGGATTTCGTTTGCCGGCGATTAAACCTCTTTCATTAAGCGTCTCATCAAAAATGAAAACATTATTGAAAACTACAAGTCTCATGGGCTTTAGGGGTGAAAAAATAATTTAAAAAATCGTACGGCAAATGAGTTTACTCCCTGGGTACTTTCTTTGTATACTTTCGACTATACGGGCCGAGTCCGGGATTTACGGGAAATCGCGGGTTTTCGTTTGCCGGCGATTAAACTGCTTTTATTCAGCGTCTAATCAAAAATGAAAACATTCTTGAAAACTACAAGTCTCATGCGTTTTAGTGGTGAAATAATAATTTAAAAAATCGTTTGGGAAATGAGTTCACTCCCTGGGTACTTTCTTTGTATACTTTTGACTATACGGGCCGAGTCCAGGATTTACGGGAAATCGCAGGTTTTCGTTTGCCGGCAATTAAACTTCTTTTATTCAGCGTCTCATCAAAAATGAAAACATTTTTAAAAACTACAAGTCTCATGCGTTTTAGTGGTGAAAAAGTAATTTAAAAAATCGTTCGGGAAATGAGTTTACTCCCTGGGTACTTTCTTTGTATACTTTTGACTATACGGGCCAAGCCCGGGATTTACGGGAAGTCGCGGGTTTTCGTTTGCCGGCGATTAAACTTCTTTTATTCAGCGTCTCATCAAAAATGAAAACATTTTTAAAAACTACAAGTCTCATGCGTTTTAGTGGTGAAAAAATAATTTAAAAAATCGTTCTGGAAATGAGTTTACTCACAGGGTACTTTCTTTGTATACTTTTGACTATACGGGCCAAGCCCGGGATTTACGGGAAATCGCGGGTTTTCGTTTGCCGGCGATTAAACTGCTTTTATTCAGCGTCTCATCAAAAATGAAAACATTCTTGAAAACTACAAGTCTCATGCGTTTTAGTGATGAAATAATAATTTAAAAAATCGTTTGGGAAATGAGTTTACTCCCTGGGTACTTTCTTTGTATACTTTTGACTATACGGGCCGAGTCCAGGATTTACGGGAAATCGCAGGTTTTCGTTTGCCGGCAATTAAACTTCTTTTATTCAGCGTCTCATCAAAAATGAAAACATTTTTAAAAACTACAAGTCTCATGTGTTTTAGTGGTAAAAAAGTAATTTAAAAAATCGTTCGGGAAATGAGTTTACTCCCTGGGTACTTTCTTTGTATACTTTTGACTATACGGGCCAAGCCCGGGATTTACGGGAAGTCGCGGGTTTTCGTTTGCCGGCGATTAAACTTCTTTTATTCAGCGTCTCACCAAAAATGAAAATATTTTTAAAAACTACAAGTCTTATGCGTTTTAGTGGTGAAAAAATAATTTAAAAAATCGTTCTGGAAATGAGTTTACTCCCTGGGTACTTTCTTTGTATACTTTTGACTATACGGGCCTAGTCCGGGATTTAGGGAAATCGCAGGTTTTCGTTTGCCGGCGATTAAACTGCTTTTATTCAGCGTCTCATCAAAAATGAAAACATTTTTGAAAACTACAAGTCTCATGCGTTTTAGTGGTGAAAAAATAATTTAAAAAATCGTTCGGTAAATGAGTTTACTCCCTGGGTACTTTGTTTGTATACTTTTGACTATACGGGCCAAGCCGGGATTTACGGGAAATGGCGGGTTTTCGTTTGCCGGCGATTAAACTTCTTTTATTCAGCGTCTCATCAAAAATGAAAACATTTTTAAAAACTACAAGTCTCATGCGTTTTAGTGGTGAAAATATAATTTAAAAAATCGTTCTGGAAATGAGTTTTCTCCCTGGGTACTTTCTTTGTATACTTTTGACTATACGGGCCGAGTCCGGGATTTAGGGAAATCGCAGGTTTTCGTTTGCCGGCGATTAAACTGCTTTTATTCAGCGTCTCATCAAAAATGAAAACATTTTTGAAAACTACAAGTCTCATGCGTTTTAGTGGTGAAAAAATAACTTAAAAAATCGTTCGGGAAATGAGTTTACTCCCTGGGTACTTTCTTTGTATACTTTTGACTATACGGGCCGAGTCCGGGATTTACGGGAAATCGCGGATTTTCGTTTGCCGGCGATTAAACTTCTTTTATTCAGCGTCCCATCAAATATGAAAATATTTTTGAAAACTACAAGTCTCATGCGTTTAGTGGTAAAAAAATAACATAAAAAATCGTTCGGGAAATGAGTTTACTCCCTGGGTACTTTCTTTGTATGCTTTTGACTATACGGGCCAAGCGTGGGATTTACGGGAAATGGGGGGTTTTCGTTTGCCGGCGATTAAACTTCTTTTATTCAGCGTCTCATCAAAAATGAAAACATTTTTAAAAACTACAAGTCTCATGCGTTTTAGTGGTGAAAATATAATTTAAAAAATCGTTCTGGAAATGAGTTTTCTCCCTGGGTACTTTCTTTGTATACTTTTGACTATACGGGCCGAGTCCGGGATTTAGGGAAATCGCAGGTTTTCGTTTGCCGGCGATTAAACTGCTTTTATTCAGCGTCTCATCAAAAATGAAAACATTTTTGAAAACTACAAGTCTCATGCGTTTTAGTGGTGAAAAAATAACTTAAAAAATCGTTCGGGAAATGAGTTTACTCCCTGGGTACTTTCTTTGTATACTTTTGACTATACGGGCCGAGTCCGGGATTTACGGGAAATCGCGGATTTTCGTTTGCCGGCGATTAAACTTCTTTTATTCAGCGTCCCATCAAATATGAAAATATTTTTGAAAACTACAAGTCTCATGCGTTTAGTGGTAAAAAAATAACATAAAAAATCGTTCGGGAAATGAGTTTACTCCCTGGGTACTTTCTTTGTATGCTTTTGACTATACGGGCCAAGCGTGGGATTTACGGGAAATCGCGGGTTTTCGTTTGCCGGCGATTAAACTTCTTTTATTCAGCGTCTCATCAAAAATGAAAACATTTTTAAAAACTACAAGTCTTATGCGTTTTAGTGGTGAAAAAAAAATTTAAAAAATCGTTCTGGAAATGAGTTTACTCCCTTGGTACTTTCTTTGTATACTTTTGACTATACGGGCCGAGTCCGGGATTTAGGGAAATCGCAGGTTTTCGTTTGCCGGCGATTAAACTGCTTTTATTCAGCATCTCATCAAAAATGAAAACATTTTTGAAAACTACAAGTCTCATGCGTTTTAGTGGTGAAAAAATAATTTAAAAAATCGTTCGGAAAATGAGTTTACTCCCTGGGTACTTTCTTTGTATACTTTTGACTATACGGGCCAAGCCGGGATTTACGGGAAATCGCGGGTTTTCGTTTACCGGCGATTAAACTTCTTTTATTCAGCGTCTCATCAAAAATGAAAACATTTTTAAAAACTACAAGTCTCATGCGTTTTAGTGGTGAAAATATAATTTAAAAAATCGTTCTGGAAATGAGTTTACTCCCTGGGTACTTTCTTTGTATACTTTTGACTATACGGGCCGAGTCCGGGATTTAGGGAAATCGCAGGTTTTCGTTTGCCGGCGATTAAACTGCTTTTATTCAGCGTCTCATCAAAAATGAAAACATTTTTGAAAACTACAAGTCTCATGCGTTTTAGTGGTGAAAATATAATTTAAAAAATCGTTCTGGAAATGAGTTTACTCCCTGGGTACTTTCTTTGTATACTTTTGACTATACGGGCCGAGTCCGGGATTTAGGGAAATCGCAGGTTTTCGTTTGCCGGCGATTAAACTGCTTTTATTCAGCGTCTCATCAAAAATGAAAACATTTTTGAAAACTACAAGTCTCATGCGTTTTAGTGGTGAAAAAATAATTTAAAAAATCGTTCGGGAAATGAGTTTACTCCCTGGGTACTTTCTTTGTATACTTTTGACTATACGGGCCGAGTCCGGGATTTACGGGAAATCGCGGATTTTCGTTTGCCGGCGATTAAACTTCTTTTATTCAGCGTCCCATCAAATATGAAAATATTTTTGAAAACTACAAATCTCATGCGTTTAGTGGTAAAAAAATAACATAAAAAATCGTTCGGGAAATGAGTTTACTCCCTGGGTACTTTCTTTGTATGCTTTTGACTATACGGGCCAAGCGCGGGATTTACGGGAAATCGCGGGTTTTCGTTTGCTGGCGATTAAACTTCTTTTATTCAGCGTCTCATCAAAAATGAAAACATTTTTAAAAACTACAAGTCTTATGCGTTTTAGTGGTGAAAAAATAATTTAAAAAATCGTTCTGGAAATGAGTTTACTCCCTTGGTACTTTCTTTGTATACTTTTGACTATACGGGCCGAGTCCGGGATTTAGGGAAATCGCAGGTTTTCGTTTGCCGGCGATTAAACTGCTTTTATTCAGCGTCTCATCAAAAATGAAAACATTTTTGAAAACTACAAGTCTCATGCGTTTTAGTGGTGAAAAAATAATTTAAAAAATCGTTCGGAAAATGAGTTTACTCCCTGGGTACTTTCTTTGTATACTTTTGACTATACGGGCCAAGCCGGGATTTACGGGAAATCGCGGGTTTTCGTTTGCCGGCGATTAAACTTCTTTTATTCAGCGTCTCATCAAAAATGAAAACATTTTTAAAAACTACAAGTCTCACGCGTTTTACTGGTGAAAATATAATTTTAAAAATCGTTCTGGAAATGAGTTTACTCCCTGGGTACTTTCTTTGTATACTTTTGACTATGCGGGCCGAGTCCGGGATTTAGGGAAATCGCAGGTTTTCGTTTGCCGGCGATTAAACTGCTTTTATTCAGCGTCTCATCAAAAATTAAAACATTTTGGAAAATTACAAGTCTCATGCGTTTTAGTGGTGAAAAAATAATTTAAAAAATCGTTCGGGAAATGAGTTTACTCCCTGGGTACCTTCTTTGTATACTTTTGACTATACGGGCCAAGCCGGGATTTACGGGAAATCACGGGTTTTCGTTTGCCGGCGATTAAACTTCTTTTATTCAGCGTCTCATCAAAAATGACAACATTTTTAAAAACTACAAGTCTCATGGGCTATAGTGGTGAAAAAATAATTTAAAAAATCGTTCTGGAAATGAGTTTACTCACAGGGTACTTTCTTTGTATACATTCGACTATACGTGCCAAGCCGGGATTTACGGGAAATAGCGGGTTTTCGTTTGCCGGCGATTAAACTTCTTTTATTCAGCGTCTCATCAAAAATGAAAACATTTTTAAAAACTACAAGTCTCATGGGCTTTAGTGGTGAAGAAATAATTTAAAAAATCGTTCTGGAAATGAGTTTACTCACAGGGTACTTTCTTTGTATACATTCGACTATACGTGCCAAGCCGGGATTTACGGGAAATCGCGGGTTTTCGTTTGCCGGCGATTAAACTTCTTTTATTCAGCGTCTCATCAAAAATGAAAACATTTTTAAAAACTACAAGTCTGATGCGTTTTAGTGGTGAAAAAATAATTTAAAAAATCGTTCTGGAAATGAGTTTACTCACAGGGTACTTTCTTTGTATACATTCGACTATACGGGCCAAACCCGGGATTTACGGGAAATCGCGGGTTTTCGTTTTCCGGCGATTAAACCTCTTTCATTAAGCGTCTCATCAAAAATGAAAACATTTTTGAAAACTACAAGTCTCATGCGTTTTAGTTGTGAAAAAAAAATTTTAAAAATCGTTCGGGAAATGAGTTTACTCCCTGGGTACTTTCTTTGTATACATTTGACAATACGGGCCAAGCCCCGGATTTACGGGAAAACGCGGGATTTCGTTTGCCGGCGATTAAACCTCTTTCATTAAGCGTCTCATCAAAAATGAAAACATTATTGAAAACTACAAGTCTCATGGGCTTTAGGGGTGAAAAAATAATTTAAAAAATCGTACGGGAAATGAGTTTACTCCCTGGGTACTTTCTTTGTATACTTTCGACTATACGGGCCGAGTCCGGGATTTACGGGAAATCGCGGGTTTTCGTTTGCCGGCGATTAAACTGCTTTTATTCAGCGTCTCATCAAAAATGAAAACATTCTTGAAAACTACAAGTCTCATGCGTTTTAGTGGTGAAATAATAATTTAAAAAATCGTTTGGGAAATGAGTTTACTCACAGGGTACTTTCTTTGTATACTTTTGACTATACGGGCCGAGTCCAGGATTTACGGGAAATCGCAGGTTTTCGTTTGCCGGCGATTAAACTTCTTTTATTCAGCGTCCCATCAAATATGAAAATATTTTTGAAAACTACAAGTCTTATGCGTTTTAGTGGTGAAAAAATAATTTAAAAAATCGTTCTGGAAATGAGTTTACTCCCTGGGTACTTTCTTTGTTTACTTTTGACTATACGGGCCGAGTCCGGGATTTAGGGAAATCGCAGGTTTTCGTTTGCCGGCGATTAAACTGCTTTTATTCAGCGTCTCATCAAAAATGAAAACATTTTTGAAAACTACAAGTCTCATGCGTTTTAGTGGTGAAAAATAATTTAAAAAATCGTTCGGTAAATGAGTTTACTCCCTGGGTACTTTCTTTGTATACTTTTGACTATACGGGCCAAGCCGGGATTTACGGGAAATCGCGGGTTTTCGTTTGCCGGCGATTAAACTTCTTTTATTCAGCGTCTCATCAAAAATGAAAACATTTTTAAAAACTACAAGTCTCATGCGTTTTAATGGTGAAAATATAATTTAAAAAATCGTTCTGGAAATGAGTTTACTCCCTGGGTACTTTCTTTGTATACTTTTGACTATACGGGCCGAGTCCGGGATTTAGGGAAATCGCAGGTTTTCGTTTGCCGGCGATTAAACTGCTTTTATTCAGCGTCTCATCAAAAATGAAAACATTTTTGAAAACTACAAGTCTCATGCGTTTTAGTGGTGAAAAAAAAATTTAAAAAATCGATCGGGAAATGAGTTTACTCCCTGGGTACTTTCTTTGTATACTTTTGACTATACGGGCCGAGTCCGGGATTTACGGGAAATCGCGGATTTTCGTTTGCCGGCGATTAAACTTCTTTTATTCAGCGTCCCATCAAATATGAAAATATTTTTGAAAACTACAAGTCTCATGCGTTTAGTGGTAAAAAAATAACATAAAAAATCGTTCGGGAAATGAGTTTACTCCCTGGGTACTTTCTTTGTATGCTTTTGACTATACGGGCCAAGCGTGGGATTTACGGGAAATCGCGGGTTTTCGTTTGCCGGCGATTAAACTTCTTTTATTCAGCGTCTCATCAAAAATGAAAACATTTTTAAAAACTACAAGTCTTATGCGTTTTAGTGGTGAAAAAATAATTTAAAAAATCGTTCTGGAAATGAGTTTACTCCCTTGGTACTTTCTTTGTATACTTTTGACTATACGGGCCGAGTCCGGGATTTAGGGAAATCGCAGGTTTTCGTTTGCCGGCGATTAAACTGCTTTTATTCAGCATCTCATCAAAAATGAAAACATTTTTAAAAACTACAAGTCTCATGCGTTTTAGTGGTGAAAAAATAATTTAAAAAATCGTTCGGAAAATGAGTTTACTCCCTGGGTACTTTCTTTGTATACTTTTGACTATACGGGCCAAGCCGGGATTTAAGGGAAATCGCGGGTTTTCGTTTACCGGCGATTAAACTTCTTTTATTCAGCGTCTCATCAAAAATGAAAACATTTTTAAAAACTACAAGTCTCATGCGTTTTAGTGGTGAAAATATATTTTAAAAAATCGTTCTGGAAATGAGTTTACTCCCTGGGTACTTTCTTTGTATACTTTTGACTATACGGGCCGAGTCCGGGATTTAGGGAAATCGCAGGTTTTCGTTTGCCGGCGATTAAACTGCTTTTATTCAGCGTCTCATCAAAAATGAAAACATTTTTGAAAACTACAAGTCTCATGCGTTTTAGTGGTGAAAAAATAATTTAAAAAATCGTTCGGGAAATGAGTTTACTCCCTGGGTACTTTCTTTGTATACTTTTGACTATACGGGCCGAGTCCGGGATTTACGGGAAATCGCGGATTTTCGTTTGCCGGCGATTAAACTTCTTTTATTCAGCGTCCCATCAAATATGAAATATTTTTAAAAACTACAAATCTCATGCGTTTAGTGGTAAAAAAATAACATAAAAAATCGTTCGAGAAATGAGTTTACTCCCTGGGTACTTTCTTTGTATGCTTTTGACTATACGGGCCAAGCGCGGGATTTACGGGAAATCGCGGGTTTTCGTTTGCCGGCGATTAAACTTCTTTTATTCAGCGTCTCATCAAAAATGAAAACATTTTTAAAAACTACAAGTCTTATGCGTTTTAGTGGTGAAAAAATAATTTAAAAAATCGTTCTGGAAATGAGTTTACTCCCTTGGTACTTTCTTTGTATACTTTTGACTATACGGGCCGAGTCCGGGATTTAGGGAAATCGCAGGTTTTCGTTTGCCGGCGATTAAACTGCTTTTATTCAGCGTCTCATCAAAAATGAAAACATTTTTGAAAACTACAAGTCTCATGGGCTATAGTGGTGAAAAAATAATTTAAAAAATCGTTCTGGAAATGAGTTTACTCACAGGGTACTTTCTTTGTATACATTCGACTATACGTGCCAAGCCGGGATTTACGGGAAATAGCGGGTTTTCGTTTGCCGGCGATTAAACTTCTTTTATTCAGCGTCTCATCAAAAATGAAAACATTTTTAAAAACTACAAGTCTCATGGGCTTTAGTGGTGAAGAAATAATTTAAAAAATCGTTCTGGAAATGAGTTTACTCACAGGGTACTTTCTTTGTATACATTCGACTATACGTGCCAAGCCGGGATTTACGGGAAATCGCGGGTTTTCGTTTGCCGGCGATTAAACTTCTTTTATTCAGCGTCTCATCAAAAATGAAAACATTTTTAAAAACTACAAGTCTGATGCGTTTTAGTGGTGAAAAAATAATTTAAAAAATCGTTCTTGAAATGAGTTTACTCACAGGGTACTTTCTTTGTATACATTCGACTATACGGGCCAAACCCGGGATTTACGGGAAATCGCGGGTTTTCGTTTGCCGGCGATTAAACTTCTTTTATTCAGCGTCTCATCAAAAATGAAAACATTTTTAAAAACTACAAGTCTTATGCGTTTTAGTGGTGAAAAAATAATTTAAAAAATCGTTCTGGAAATGAGTTTACTCCCTTGGTACTTTCTTTGTATACTTTTGACTATACGGGCCGAGTCCGGGATTTAGGGAAATCGCAGGTTTTCGTTTGCCGGCGATTAAACTGCTTTTATTCAGCGTCTCATCAAAAATGAAAACATTTTTGAAAACTACAAGTCTCATGGGCTATAGTGGTGAAAAAATAATTTAAAAAATCGTTCTGGAAATGAGTTTACTCACAGGGTACTTTCTTTGTATACATTCGACTATACGTGCCAAGCCGGGATTTACGGGAAATAGCGGGTTTTCGTTTGCCGGCGATTAAACTTCTTTTATTCAGCGTCTCATCAAAAATGAAAACATTTTTAAAAACTACAAGTCTCATGGGCTTTAGTGGTGAAGAAATAATTTAAAAAATCGTTCTGGAAATGAGTTTACTCACAGGGTACTTTCTTTGTATACATTCGACTATACGTGCCAAGCCGGGATTTACGTGAAATCGCGGGTTTTCGTTTGCCGGCGATTAAACTTCTTTTATTCAGCGTCTCATCAAAAATGAAAACATTTTTAAAAACTACAAGTCTGATGCGTTTTAGTGGTGAAAAAATAATTAAAAAAATCGTTCTGGAAATGAGTTTACTCACAGGGTACTTTCTTTGTATACATTCGACTATACGGGCCAAACCCGGGATTTACGGGAAATCGCGGGTTTTCGTTTTCCGGCGATTAAACCTCTTTCATTAAGCGTCTCATCAAAAATGAAAACATTTTTGAAAACTACAAGTCTCATGCGTTTTAGTTGTGAAAAAAAAATTTTAAAAATCGTTCGGGAAATGAGTTTACTCCCTGGGTACTTTCTTTGTATACATTTGACAATACGGGCCAAGCCCCGGATTTACGGGAAAACGCGGGATTTCGTTTGCCGGCGATTAAACCTCTTTCATTAAGCGTCTCATCAAAAATGAAAACATTATTGAAAACTCTAAGTCTCATGGGCTTTAGGGGTGAAAAAATAATTTAAAAAATCGTACGGGAAATGAGTTTACTCCCTGGGTACTTTCTTTGTATACTTTCGACTATACGGGCCGAGTCCGGGATTTACGGGAAATCGCGGGTTTTCGTTTGCCGGCGATTAAACTGCTTTTATTCAGCGTCTCATCAAAAATGAAAACATTCTTGAAAACTACAAGTCTCATGCGTTTTAGTGGTGAAATAATAATTTAAAAAATCGTTTGGGAAATGAGTTTACTCACAGGGTACTTTCTTTGTATACTTTTGACTATACGGGCCGAGTCCAGGATTTACGGGAAATCGCAGGTTTTCGTTTGCCGGCGATTAAACTTCTTTTATTCAGCGTCCCATCAAATATGAAAATATTTTTGAAAACTACAAGTCTTATGCGTTTTAGTGGTGAAAAAATAATTTAAAAAATCGTTCTGGAAATGAGTTTACTCCCTGGGTACTTTCTTTGTTTACTTTTGACTATACGGGCCGAGTCCGGGATTTAGGGAAATCGCAGGTTTTTGTTTGCCGGCGATTAAACTGCTTTTATTCAGCGTCTCATCAAAAATGAAAACATTTTTGAAAACTACAAGTCTCATGCGTTTTAGTGGTGAAAAATAATTTAAAAAATCGTTCGGTAAATGAGTTTACTCCCTGGGTACTTTCTTTGTATACTTTTGACTATACGGGCCAAGCCGGGATTTACGGGAAATCGCGGGTTTTCGTTTGCCGGCGATTAAACTTCTTTTATTCAGCGTCTCATCAAAAATGAAAACATTTTTAAAAACTACAAGTCTCATGCGTTTTAGTGGTGAAAATATAATTTAAAAAATCGTTCTGGAAATGAGTTTACTCCCTGGGTACTTTCTTTGTATACTTTTGACTATACGGGCCGAGTCCGGGATTTAGGGAAATCGCAGGTTTTCGTTTGCCGGCGATTAAACTGCTTTTATTTAGCGTCTCATCAAAAATGAAAACATTTTTGAAAACTACAAGTCTCATGCGTTTTAGTGGTGAAAAAAAAATTTAAAAAATCGTTCGGGAAATGAGTTTACTCCCTGGGTACTTTCTTTGTATACTTTTGACTATACGGGCCGAGTCCGGGATTTACGGGAAATCGCGGATTTTCGTTTGCCGGCGATTAAACTTCTTTTATTCAGCGTCCCATCAAATATGAAAATATTTTTGAAAACTACAAGTCTCATGCGTTTAGTGGTAAAAAAATAACATAAAAAATCGTTCGGGAAATGAGTTTACTCCCTGGGTACTTTCTTTGTATGCTTTTGACTATACGGGCCAAGCGTGGGATTTACGGGAAATCGCGGGTTTTCGTTTGCCGGCGATTAAACTTCTTTTATTCAGCGTCTCATCAAAAATGAAAACATTTTTAAAAACTACAAGTCTTATGCGTTTTAGTGGTGAAAAAATAATTTAAAAAATCGTTCTGGAAATGAGTTTACTCCCTTGGTACTTTCTTTGTATACTTTTGACTATACGGGCCGAGTCCGGGATTTAGGGAAATCGCAGGTTTTCGTTTGCCGGCGATTAAACTGCTTTTATTCAGCATCTCATCAAAAATGAAAACATTTTTGAAAACTACAAGTCTCATGCGTTTTAGTGGTGAAAAAAGAATTTAAAAAATCGTTCGGAAAATGAGTTTACTCCCTGGGTACTTTCTTTGTATACTTTTGACTATACGGGCCAAGCCGGGATTTAAGGGAAATCGCGGGTTTTCGTTTACCGGCGATTAAACTTCTTTTATTCAGCGTCTCATCAAAAATGAAAACATTTTTAAAAACTACAAGTCTCATGCGTTTTAGTGGTGAAAATATATTTTAAAAAATCGTTCTGGAAATGAGTTTACTCCCTGGGTACTTTCTTTGTATACTTTTGACTATACGGGCCGAGTCCGGGATTTAGGGAAATCGCAGGTTTTCGTTTGCCGGCGATTGAACTGCTTTTATTCAGCGTCTCATCAAAAATGAAAACATTTTTGAAAACTACAAGTCTCATGCGTTTTAGTGGTGAAAAAATAATTTAAAAAATCGTTCGGGAAATGAGTTTACTCCCTGGGTACTTTCTTTGTATACTTTTGACTATACGGGCCGAGTCCGGGATTTACGGGAAATCGCGGATTTTCGTTTGCCGGCGATTAAACTTCTTTTATTCAGCGTCCCATCAAATATGAAATATTTTTAAAAACTACAAATCTCATGCGTTTAGTGGTAAAAAAATAACATAAAAAATCGTTCGAGAAATGAGTTTACTCCCTGGGTACTTTCTTTGTATGCTTTTGACTATACGGGCCAAGCGCGGGATTTACGGGAAATCGCGGATTTTCTTTTGCCGGCGATTAAACTTCTTTTATTCAGCGTCTCATCAAAAATGAAAACATTTTTAAAAACTACAAGTCTTATGCGTTTTAGTGGTTAAAAAATAATTTAAAAAATCGTTCTGGAAATGAGTTTACTCCCTTGGTACTTTCTTTGTATACTTTTGACTATACGGGCCGAGTCCGGGATTTAGGGAAATCGCAGGTTTTCGTTTGCCGGCGATTAAACTGCTTTTATTCAGCGTCTCATCAAAAATGAAAACATTTTTGAAAACTACAAGTCTCATGCGTTTTAGTGGTGAAAAAATAATTTAAAAAATCGTTCGGAAAATGAGTTTACTCCCTGGGTACTTTCTTTGTATACTTTTGACTATACGGGCCAAGCCGGGATTTACGGGAAATTGCGGGTTTTCGTTTGCCGGCGATTAAACTTCTTTTATTCAGCGTCTCATCAAAAATGAAAACATTTTTAAAAACTACAAGTCTCACGCGTTTTACTGGTGAAAATATAATTTTAAAAATCGTTCTGGAAATGAGTTTACTCCCTGGGTACTTTCTTTGTATACTTTTGACTATGCCGGCCGAGTCCGGGATTTAGGGAAATCGCAGGTTTTCGTTTGCCGGCGATTAAACTGCTTTTATTCAGCGTCTCATCAAAAATGAAAACATTTTTGAAAACTACAAGTCTCATGGGCTATAGTGGTGAAAAAATAATTTAAAAAATCGTTCTGGAAATGAGTTTACTCACAGGGTACTTTCTTTGTATACATTCGACTATACGTGCCAAGCCGGGATTTACGGGAAATAGCGGGTTTTCGTTTGCCGGCGATTAAACTTCTTTTATTCAGCGTCTCATCAAAAATGAAAACATTTTTAAAAACTACAAGTCTTATGCGTTTTAGTGGTGAAAAAATAATTTAAAAAATCGTTCTGGAAATGAGTTTACTCACAGGGTACTTTCTTTGTATACATTCGACTATACGGGCCAAGCCCGGGATTTACGGGAAATCGCGGGTTTTCGTTTTCCGGTGATTAAACCTCTTTCATTAAGCGTCTTATCAAAAATGAAAACATTTTTGAAAACTACAAGTCTCATGCGTTTTAGTGGTGAAAAAAAAATTTAAAAAATCGTTCGGGAAATGAGTTTACTCCTTGGGTACTTTCTTTGTATACTTTTGACTATACGGGACGAGTCCGGGATTTACGGGAAATCGCGGATTTTCGTTTGCCGGCGATTAAACTTCTTTTGTTCAGAGTCCCATCAAATATAAAAATATTTTTGAAAACTACAAGTCTCATGCGTTTAGTGGTAAAAAAATAATATAAAAAATCGTTCGGGAAATGAGTTTACTCCCTGGGTACTTTCTTTGTATACTTTTGACTATACGGGCCAAGCCCGGGATTTACGGGAAGTCGCGGGTTTTCGTTTGCCGGCGATTAAACTTCTTTTATTCAGCGTCTCTTCAAAAATGAAAACATTTTTAAAAACTACAAGTCTTATGCGTTTTAGTGGTGAAAAAATAATTTAAAAAATCGTTCTGGAAATGAGTTTACTCCCTGGGTACTTTCTTTGTATACTTTTGACTATACGGGCCGAGTCCGGGATTTAGGGAAATCGCAGGTTTTCGTTTGCCGGCGATTAAACTGCTTTTATTCAGCGTCTCATCAAAAATGAAAACATTTTTGAAAACTACAAGTCTCATGCGTTTTAGTGGTGAAAAAATAATTTAAAAAATCGTTCGGGAAATGAGTTTACTCCCTGGGTACTTTCTTTGTATACTTTTGACTATACGGGCCAAGCCGGGATTAACGGGAAAACGCGGGTTTTCGTTTGCCGGCGATTAAACTTCTTTTATTCAGCGTCTCATCAAAAATGAAAACATTTTTAAAAACTACAAGTCTTATGCGTTTTAGTGATGAAAAAATAATTTAAAAAATCGTTCTGGAAATGAGTTAACTCACAGGGTACTTTCTTTGTATACATTCGACTATACGTGCTAAGCCCGGGATTTACGTGAAATCGCGGGTTTTCGTTTGCCGGCGATTAAACTGCTTTTATTCAGCGTCTCATCAAAAATGAAAACATTCTTGAAAACTACAAGTCTCATGCGTTTTAGTGGCGAAATAATAATTTAAAAAATCGTTTGGGAAATGAGTTTACTCCCTGGGTACTTTCTTTGTATACTTTTGACTATACGGGCCAAGCCGGGATTTACGGGAAAACGCGGGTTTTCGTTTGCCGGCGATTAAACTTATTTTATTCAGCGTCTCATCAAATATGAAAACATTTTTAAAAACTACAAGTCTTATGCGTTTTAGTGATGAAAAAATAATTTAAAAAATCGTTCTGGAAATGAGTTAACTCACAGGGTACTTTCTTTGTATACATTCGACTATACGTGCTAAGCCCGAGATTTACGGGAAATCGCGGGTTTTCGTTTGCCGGCGATTAAACTGCTTTTATTCAGCGTCTCATCAAAAATGAAAACATTCTTGAAAACTACAAGTCTCATGCGTTTTAGTGGTGAAATAATAATTTAAAAAATCGTTTGGGAAATGAGTTTACACCCTGGGTACTTTCTTTGTATACTTTTGACTATACGGGCCGAGTCCAGGATTTACGGGAAATCGCAGGTTTTCGTTTGCCGGCGATTACACTTCTTTTATTCAGCGTCTCATCAAAAATGAAAACATTTTTAAAAACTAAAAGTCTCATGCGTTTTAGTGGTGAAAAAGTAATTTAAAAAATCGTTCGGGAAATGAGTTTACTCCCTGGGTACTTTCTTTGTATACTTTTGACTATACGGGCCAAGCCGGGATTTACGGGAAATCGCGGGTTTCCGTTTGCCGGCGATTAAACTTCTTTTATTCAGCGTCTCATCAAAAATGAAAACATTTTTAAAAACTACAAGTCTTACGCGTTTTAGTGGTGAAAAAATAATTTAAAAAATCGTTCTGGAAATGAGTTAACTCACAGGGTACTTTCTTTGTATACATTCGACTATACGTGCCAAGCCCGGGATTTACGGGAAATCGCGGGTTTTCGTTTGCCGGCGATTAAACTGCTTTTATTCAGCGTCTCATCAAAAATGAAAACATTCTTGAAAACTACAAGTCTCATGCGTTTTAGTGGTGAAATAATAATTTAAAAAATCTTTTTGGAAATGAGTTTACTCCCTGGGTACTTTCTTTGTATACTTTTGACTATACGGGCCGAGTTCAGGATTTACGGGAAATCGCAGGTTTTCGTTTGCCGGCGATTAAACATCTTTTATTCAGCGTCTCATCAAAAATGAAAACATTTTTAAAAACATCAAGTCTCGTGCGTTTTAGTGGTGAAAAAGTAATTTAAAAAATCGTTCGGGAAATGAGTTTACTCCCTGGGTACTTTCTTTGTATACTTTTGACTATACGGGTCAAGCCCGGGATTTACGGGAAATCGCGGGTTTTCGTTTGCCGGCGATTAAACTTCTTTTATTCAGCGTCTCATCAAAAATGAAAACATTTTTAAAAACTACAAGTCTCATGCGTTTTAGTGGTGAAAATATAATTTAAAAAATCGTTCTGGAAATGAGTTTACTCCCTGGGTACTTTCTTTGTATACTTTTGACTATACGGGCCGAGTCCGGGATTTAGGCAAATCGCAGGTTTTCGTTTGCCGGCGATTAAACTGCTTTTATTCAGCGTCTCATCAAAAATGAAAACATTTTTGAAAACTACAAGTGTCATGCGTTTTAGTGGTAAAAAAATAATTCAAAAAATCGTTCGGGAAATGAGTTTACTCCCTGGGTACTTTTTTTGTATACTTTTGACTATAGGGGCCAAGCCGGGATTTACGGGAAATCGCGGGTTTTCGTTTGCCGGCGATTAAACTTCTTTTATTCAGCGTCTCATCAAAAATGAAAACATTTTTGAAAACTACAAGTCTCATGCGTTTTAGTGGTGAAATAATAATTTAAAAAATCTTTTTGGAAATGAGTTTACTCCCTGGGTACTTTCTTTGTATACTTTTGACTATACGGGCCGAGTCCAGGATTTACGAGAAATCGCAGGTTTTCGTTTGCCGGCGATTAAACTTCTTTTATTCAGCGTCTCATCAAAAATGAAAACATTTTTGAAAACTACAAGTCTCATGCGTTTTACTGATGAAAAAATAATTTAAAAAATAGTTCGGGAAATGAGTTTACTCACAGGGTACTTTCTTTGTATACATTCGACTATACGGGCCAAGCCCCGGATTTACGGGAAAACGCGGGATTTCGTTTGCCGGCGATTAAACCTCTTTCATTAAGCGTCTCATCAAAAATGAAAACATTTTTGAAAACTACAAGTCTCATGCGTTTTAGTGGTGAAAAAATAATTTAAAAAATCGTTCGGGAAATGAGTTTACTCACTGGGTACTTTCTTTGTATACTTTTGACTATACGGGCCAAGCCCGGGATTTACGGGAAGTCGCGGGTTTTCGTTTGCCGGCGATTAAACTTCTTTTATTCAGCGTCTCTTTAAAAATGAAAACATTTTTAAAAACTACAAGTCTTATGCGTTTTAGTGGTGAAAAAATAATTTAAAAAATCGTTCTGGAAATGAGTTTACTCCCTGGGTACTTTCTTTGTATACTTTTGACTATACGGGCCGAGTCCGGGATTTAGGGAAATCGCAGGTTTTCGTTTGCCGGCGATTAAACTGCTTTTATTCAGCGTCTCATCAAAAATGAAAACATTTTTGAAAACTACAAGTCTCATGCGTTTTAGTGGTGAAAAAATAATTTAAAAAATCGTTCGGGAAATGAGTTTACTCCCTGGGTACTTTCTTTGTATACTTTTGACTATACGGGCCAAGCCGGGATTAACGGGAAAACGCGGGTTTTCGTTTGCCGGCGATTAAACTTCTTTTATTCAGCGTCTCATCAAAAATGAAAACATTTTTAAAAACTACAAGTCTTATGCGTTTTAGTGATGAAAAAATAATTTAAAAAATCGTTCTGGAAATGAGTTAACTCACAGGGTACTTTCTTTGTATACATTCGACTATACGTGCTAAGCCCGGGATTTACGGGAAATCGCGGGTTTTCGTTTCCAGCGATTAAACTGCTTTTATTCAGCGTCTCATCAAAAATGAAAACATTCTTGAAAACTACAAGTCTCATGCGTTTTAGTGGCGAATTAATAATTTAAAAAATCGTTTGGGAAATGAGTTTACTCCCTGGGTACTTTCTTTGTATACTTTTGACTATACGGGCCAAGCCGGGATTTACGGGAAAACGCGGGTTTTCGTTTGCCGGCGATTAAACTTATTTTATTCAGCGTCTCATAAAAAATGAAAACATTTTTAAAAACTACAAGTCTTATGCGTTTTAGTGATGAAAAAATAATTTAAAAAATCGTTCTGGAAATGAGTTAACTCACAGGGTACTTTCTTTGTATACATTCGACTATACGTGCTAAGCCCGGGATTTACGGGAAATCGCGGGTTTTCGTTTGCCGGCGATTAAACTGCTTTTATTCAGCGTCTCATCAAAAATGAAAACATTCTTGAAAACTACAAGTCTCATGCGTTTTAGTGGTGAAATAATAATTTAAAAAATCGTTTGGGAAATGAGTTTACACCCTGGGTACTTTCTTTGTATACTTTTGACTATACGGGCCGAGTCCAGGATTTACGGGAAATCGCAGGTTTTCGTTTGCCGGCGATTACACTTCTTTTATTCAGCGTCTCATCAAAAATGAAAACATTTTTAAAAACTAAAAGTCTCATGCGTTTTAGTGGTGAAAAAGTAATTTAAAAAATCGTTTTGGAAATGAGTTAATTCACAGGGTACTTTCTTTGTATACATTCAACTATACGTGCCAAGCCCGGGATTTACGGGAAATCGCGGGTTTTTGTTTGCCGGCGATTAAACTGCTTTTATTCAGCGTCTCATCAAAAATGAAAACATTCTTGAAAACTACAAGTCTCATGCGTTTTAGTGGTGAAATAATAATTTAAAAAATCTTTTTGGAAATGAGTTTACTCCCTGGGTACTTTCTTTGTATACTTT
Organism: Hydractinia symbiolongicarpus; assembly: GCF_029227915.1. Taxonomy (NCBI): domain Eukaryota; kingdom Metazoa; phylum Cnidaria; class Hydrozoa; order Anthoathecata; family Hydractiniidae; genus Hydractinia; species Hydractinia symbiolongicarpus. The sequence continues at coordinate 27,864,315 of NC_079887.1, read as the reverse complement.
TGACTATACGGGCCGAGTCCAGGATTTACGGGAAATCGCAGGTTTTCGTTTGCCGGCGATTAAACTTCTTTTATTCAGCGTCTCTTCAAAAATAAAAACATTTTTAAAAACTACAAGTCTCGTGCGTTTTAGTGGTGAAAAAGTAATTTAAAAAATCGTTCGGGAAATGAGTTTACTCCCTGGGTACTTTCTTTGTATACTTTTGACTATACGGGTCAAGCCCGGGATTTACGGGAAATCGCGGGTTTTCGTTTGCCAGCGATTAAACTTCTTTTATTCAGCGTCTCATCAAAAATGAAAACATTTTTAAAAACTACAAGTCTCATGCGTTTTAGTGGTGAAAATATAATTTAAAAAATCGTTCTGGAAATGAGTTTACTCCCTGGGTACTTTCTTTGTATACTTTTGACTATACGGGCCGAGTCCGGGATTTAGGCAAATCGCAGGTTTTCGTTTGCCGGCGATTAAACTGCTTTTATTCAGCGTCTCATCAAAAATGAAAACATTTTTGAAAACTACAAGTGTCATGCGTTTTAGTGGTGAAAAAATAATTCAAAAAATCGTTCAGGAAATGAGTTTACTCCCTGGGTACTTTCTTTGTATACTTTTGACTATAGGGGCCAAGCCGGGATTTACGGGAAATCGCGGGTTTTCGTTTGCCGGCGATTAAACTTCTTTTATTCAGCGTCTCATCAAAAATGAAAACATTTTTGAAAACTACAAGTCTCATGTGTTTTAGTGGTGAAATAATAATTTAAAAAATCTTTTTGGAAATGAGTTTACTCCCTGGGTACTTTCTTTGTATACTTTTGACTATACGGGCCGAGTCCAGGATTTACGGGAAATCGCAGGTTTTCGTTTGCCGGCGATTAAACTTCTTTTATTCAGCGTCTCATCAAAAATGAAAACATTTTTGAAAGCTACAAGTCTCATGCGTTTTAGTGGTGAAAAAATAATTTAAAAAATCGTTCGGGAAATGAGTTTACTCACAGGGTACTTTCTTTGTATACATTCGACTATACGGGCCAAGCCCCGGATTTACGGGAAAACGCGGGATTTCGTTTGCCGGCGATTAAACCTCTTTCATTAAGCGTCTCATCAAAAATGAAAACATTTTTGAAAACTACAAGTCTCATGCGTTTTAGTGGTGAAAAAATAATTTAAAAAATCGTTCGGGAAATGAGTTTACTCACTGGGTACTTTCTTTGTATACTTTTGACTATACGGGCCGAGTCCGGGATTTACGGGAAATCGCGGATTTTCGTTTGCCGGCGATTAAACTTCTTTTATTCAGCGTCCCATCAAATATGAAAATATTTTTAAAAACTACAAGTCTCATGCGTTTAGTGGTAAAAAAATAATATAAAAAATCGTTCGGGAAATGAGTTTACTCCTTGGGTACTTTCTTTGTATACTTTTGACTATACCGGCCGAGTCCGGGATTTAGGGAAATCGCAGGTTTTCGTTTGCCGGCGATTAAACTGCTTTTATTCAGCGTCTCATCAAAAATAAAAGCATTTTTGAAAACTACAAGTCTCATGCGTTTTAGTGGTGAAAAAATAATTTAAAAAATCGTTCGGGAAATGAGTTTACTCCCTGGGTACTTTCTTTGTATACTTTTGACTATACGGGCCAAGCCGGGATTTACGGGAAATCGCGGGTTTTCGTTTGCCGGCGATTAAACTTCTTTTATTCAGCGTCTCATCAAAAATGAAAACATTTTTAAAAACTACAAGTCTTATGCGGTTTAGTGGTGAAAAAATAATTTAAAAAATCGTTCTGGAAATGAGTTAACTCACAGGGTACTTTCTTTGTATACATTCGACTATACGTGCCAAGCCCGGGATTTACGGGAAATCGCGGGTTTTCGTGTGCCGGCGATTAAACTGCTTTTATTCAGCGTTTCATCAAAAATGAAAACATTCTTGAAAACTACAAGTCTCATGCGTTTTAGTGGTGAAAAAATAATTTAAAAAATCGTTCGGGAAATGAGTTTAATCCCTGGGTACTTTCTTTGTATACTTTTGACTATAGGGGCCAAGCCGGGGTTTACGGGAAATCGCGGGTTTTCGTTTGCCGGAGATTAAACTTCCTTTATTCAGCGTCCCATCAAATATGAAAATATTTTTGAAAACTACAAGTCTCATGCGTTTAGTGGTAAAAAAATAATATAAAAAAACGTTTGGGAAATGAGTTTACTCCCTGGGTACTTTCTTTGTATACTTTTGACTATACGGGCCAAGCCCGGGATTTACGGGAAATCGCAGGTTTTCGTTTGCCGGCGATTAAACTTCTTTTATTCAGCGTCTCATCAAAAATGAAAACATTTTTAAAAACTACAAGTCTCATGCGTTTTAGTGGTGAAAAAAAAAATTTAAAAATCGTTCGGGAAATGAGTTTACTCCCTGGGTACTTTCTTTGTATACATGCGACTATACGGGCCAAGCCCCGGATTAACGGGAAAACGCGGGATTTCGTTTGCCGGCGATTAAACCTCTTTCATTAAGCGTCTCATCAAAAATGATAACATTTTTGAAAACTACAAGTCTCATGCGTTTTAGTGGTGAAAAAATAATTGAAAAAATCGTTCGGGAAATGAGTTTACTCCCTGGGTACTTTCTTTGTATACTTTTGACTATACGGGCCAAGCCGGGATTTACGGGAAATCGCGGGTTTTCGTTTGCCGGCGATTAAACTTCTTTTATTCAGCGTCTCATCAAAAATGAAAACATTTTTAAAAACTACAAGTCTGATGCGTTTTAGTGGTGAAAAAATAATTTAAAAAATCGTTCTGGAAATGAGTTTACTCACAGGGTACTTTCTTTGTATACATTCGACTATACGGGCCAAGCCTGGGATTTACGGGAAATCGCGGGTTTTCGTTTTCCGGCGATTAAACCTCTTTCATTAAGCGTCTCATCAAAAATGAAAACATTTTTGAAAACTACAAGTCTCATGCGTTTTAGTGGTGAAAAAAAAAATTAAAAAATCGTTCGGGAAATAAGTTTACTCCCTGGGTACTTTCTTTGTATACATTCGACTATACGGGCCAAGCCCCGGATTTACGGGAAAACGCGGGATTTCGTTTGCCGGCGATTAAACCTCTTTCATTAAGCGTCTCATCAAAAATGATAACATTTTTGAAAACTACAAGTCTCATGCGTTTTAGTGGTGAAAAAATAATTTAAAAAATCGTTCGGGAAATGAGTTAACTCCCTGGGTACTTTCTTTGTATACTTTTGACTATACGGGCCGAGTCCGGGATTTACGGGAAATCGCGGATTTTCGTTTGCCGGCGATTAAACTTCTTTTATTCAGCGTCCCATCAAATATGAAAATATTTTTGAAAACTACAAGTCTCATGCGTTTAGTGGTAAAAAAATAATATAAAAAATCGTTTGGGAAATGAGTTTACTCCCTGGGTACTTTCTTTGTATACTTTTGACTATACGGGCCAAGCCCGGGATTTACGGGAAATCGCAGGTTTTCGTTTGCCGGCGATTAAACTTCTTTTATTCAGCGTCTCATCAAAAATGAAAACATTTTTAAAAACTACAAGTCTCATGCGTTTTAGTGGTGAAAAAAAAAATTAAAAAATCGTTCGGGAAATGAGTTTACTCCCTGGGTACTTTCTTTGTATACATGCGACTATACGGGCCAAGCCCCGGATTAACGGGAAAACGCGGGATTTCGTTTGCCGGCGATTAAACCTCTTTCATTAAGCGTCTCATCAAAAATGATAACATTTTTGAAAACTACAAGTCTCATGCGTTTTAGTGGTGAAAAAATAATTTAAAAAATCGTTCGGGAAATGAGTTTACTCCCTGGGTACTTTCTTTGTATACTTTTGACTATACGGGCTGAGTCCGGGATTTACGGGAAATCGCGGATTTTCGTTTGCCGGCGATTAAACTATTTTTATTCAGCGTCCCATCAAATATGAAAATATTTTTAAAAACTACAAGTCTTATGCGTTTTAGTGGTGAAAAAATAATTAAAAAAATCGTTCTGGAAATGAGTTTACTCCCTGGGTACTTTCTTTGTATACTTTTGACTATACGGGCCGAGTCCGTGATTTAGGGAAATCGCGGGTTTTCGTTTGCCGGCGATTAAACTGCTTTTATTCAGCGTCTCATCAAAAATGAAAACATTTTTGAAAACTACAAGTCTCATGCGTTTTAGTCGTGAAAAAATAATTTAAAAAATCGTTCGGGAAATGAGTTTACTCCCTGGGTACTTTCTTTGTATACATTTGACTATACGGGCCAAGCCCGGGATTTACGGGAAATCGCGGGTTTTTGTTTTCCGGCGATTAAACCTCTTTCATTAAGCGTCTCATCAAAAATGAAAACATTTTTGAAAACTACAAGTCTCATGCGTTTTAGTGGTGAAAAAAAAATTTAAAAAATCGTTCGGGAAATGAGTTTACTCCCTGGGTACTTTCTTTGTATACATTCGACTATACGGGCCAAGCCCCCGATTTACGGGAAAACGCGGGATTTCGTTTGCCGGCGATTAAACCTCTTTCATTAAGCGTCTCATCAAAAATGAAAACATTTTTGAAAACTACAAGTCTCATGCGTTTTAGTGGTGAAAAAATAATTTAAAAAATCGTTCGGGAAATGAGTTTACTCCCTGGGTACTTTCTTTGTATACTTTTGACTATACGGGCCGAGTCCGGGATTTACGGGAAATCGCGGATTTTCGTTTGCCGGCGATTAAACTTCTTTTATTCAGCGTCCCATCAAATATGAAAATATTTTTGAAAACTACAAGTCTCATGCGTTTAGTGGTAAAAAAATAATATAAAAAATCGTTTTGGAAATGAGTTTACTCCCTGGGTACTTTCTTTGTTTACTTTTGACTATACGGGCCAAGCCCGGAATTTACGGGAAATCGCGGGTTTTCGTTTGCTGGCGATTAAACTTCTTTTATTCAGCGTCTCATCAAAAATGAAAACATTTTTAAAAACTACAAGTCTTATGCGTTTTAGTGGTGAAAAAATAATTTAAAAAATCGTTCTGGAAATGAGTTTACTCCCTGGGTACTTTCTTTGTATACTTTTGACTATACTAAATGAAAAGGTGATGGCAGTCAACAAATCTCTCGCTCATCTTTGCGAACAAAGAAACATCTGCTTTATCAATAATGATAATATAAACCCCGACTTGCTATTGAATAGAAGTCGCCTTCACCTAAATATGAAAGGGACTTCAATATTGTCTCGGAACTTTCTACAGGTGATTGAGGATTGACACAAAAAACCTGTCGAAATTTACAACACAGATCCACCGAACACTGCCTCAGATACTTTTGATTCAACATATGATATTTTCACTCTACGTCGCAGTAACATGTGTAACTTGATAGTCGGTCATTTGAACGTAAACTCGTTGCGAAACAAGTTCGAAGCAATTGATTTAACTTTCAAGCACAATATTGATGTTCTGCTTCTAACTGAAACGAAAATAGATGAATCGTTCACTGATGCTCAATTTAAGTTAGATAATTACGCAATTCTGAGGAAAGATAGAAATGGACATGGTGGCGGTATTTTACTCTATATAAATGAAAATATTCCCTTCAAAGTGTTGCGAAAATATACTTTACCGGATGATATCGAAGTTTTAGTTGTCGAAATAAATCTTCGAAAACGCAAATGGCTTTTAATCGGTGCATATAAACCACCGTTACAAAAAAATTACTACTTTTTAACTCAAATCGCAAATGTATTGATTTCACATCTCAACTATCACGAAAACATCATAATTATGGGTGATTTAAACATGGAAATAAGTGACACAGATTTCGATAACTTCATTTCAACATACGACCTCCATAGACTAATCAAATCACCAACCTGCTTTAAGTCAAGTACTTCGCCTTCTTGCATTGATCACATATTAACAAATCAACCAAATTTCTTTAAAAATAGTGTAACAATCGAAACTGGCATATCAGATTGGCATTTATTTGTTGGAAGTGTGATGAGAATGAACGTGATTAAAGGCGACCCAATTGTGAAACACTACAGAAATTACAACAAAATTGACTACTTTGATTTTGAAAGAACATTATCAATGAACTTTTTGAAATTACTTGAGAACAATTACGACTTTAACCAATTCAATTTATGCATCACGTCTACGCTAAACCATTTTGCACCATTGAAAAAGAAAATACTAAGATTCAATAACGCACCTTTTATCACCAAGGAGCTTCGCAAAGCTATTATGCACAGATCCAAACTTCTTCGCATATATAACAAATCACGATCAAAAGAAAATTGGTCCAACTTCACTAGACAGAGAAACTACTGTGTTTCCCTATTACGAAAAACCAGACGTTCGTATTTCAAGGGTTTACGTATGACAAGCATTACTGATAATAAAAAGTTCTGGAAGTCTGTCAAGCCATTGTTTTCAAACGTTAGTTATAACACCAACAAAATTATCTTAATCGAGAAAGAAAAGATAGTCACCGACGAACAAAAATTATGCAAAATCTTCAATGAATATTACACCAACATCACGAAAAATTTACCAATCAAACCAAACGATGATACACATACAGCAACCATTCACGATGCAATCCACTCGTATACTAATCACATCAGTATTTTGAAAATTCGTGAAAATGTGGGTTATGATGAAAAGTTCTATTTTTCGCTGGTTGAACAGCCTGATGTTCTCAAAGTCATCAAAGACATGGATGCAAAGAAATCTTCTGTTAGTGGTGATTTTCCAGTTTTTATGTTGAAAAAGTTTATTCATATCTTTGTTCCTATCCTCACTAATATTATAAATTTTTGTTTACAGTCTAATATTTTTCCTGATGATTTAAAACTTGCAGAGGTTATACCTGTTTTTAAGAATGATGACTGTAATGATAAGGAGAACTATAGACCTGTTAGCTTGTTTCCCTGTTTATCAAAGGTTTTTGAAAGAATTATTCTTAATCAAATGCACACTTTTATGCATGACAAACTCAGCCCTCATCTATCAGGCTTCAGAAAGGGTTATAATACACAATATGCTCTCATTCGAATGATTGAACAATGGAAAAGCACACTTGATAAAAAGGGTGTAGTTGGAGCAGTGCTAATGGACCTTTCAAAAGCTTTTGATACTATCAACCATGATTTGCTTATTGCAAAGCTGCATGCCTATGGTTTTTCTGAATCTTCTTTATTATTTATTCACTCATACTTGAAAAATCGTTTTCAGAGAACCAGAATAAATTCTTCTTTTAGCGAATGGCTTCCTCTTCAAGTTGGAGTTCCACAAGGATCAATCTTAGGACCTCCTTTTTTCAATTATTCTATAAACGATTTATTCTGGTTCATTATTCAATCATCCCTTTGTAACTTTGCAGATGATAACACCTTATATGCTTGTGAAAATTCATTAGAAGATGTAAAACAAACACTGCTTACTAATTTGGTCATAGTTAATAATTGGTTTTATGAAAATTACTTAGCAATAAATTTGAAAAAGTATCAATATATTGTATTAGGTCATCACGATGAAAGTTTGATATTTAACCATTTGAAAATTGCGTGTAAATCGTCTGTAGTGCTTCTTGGTGTTACGATTGACTCGAGACTAAACTTTCATTCGCATGTCAAAAAGATCTGTAATAAGGCTAGTAGGAAACTCAACGTGCTTCAAAAGATATCTTCCTTTTTGACACCCAAGATGAAGCGTTTTCTCTTCAATTCATTTATTTTGTCTCAGTTTTCTTACTGTCCCTTAGTATGGATGTTTTGTGGAAAAGTTGCGAATAATCGAATCAATCGTATTCATGAACGTTGTCTAAGAATCATACAGGACGATATAAATGGCAGTTACGATGAACTTTTATCTTTAAGTCATGTTAAAAATATCCACATCATCAATTTACAGAATTTAATGAAAGAGGTTTACAAATTTTTAAATGGATTGTCACCTCTATATATGAACGAGATATTTTCTGTTAGGGAAAACAAGTACAACCTTCGTTGCTTTAATTTGATCAGGCGACCAACTTGTCGGACAACGTACTATGGCTTAAATACTTTATCAAATATTGCAGGGAAGCTATGGATATCTGTGCCTGACGCTACAAAGAATGCTCCTTCTCTCGAAGCCTTCCGTAGCTCAATAAAATTTTGGGAAGGTGATGTTTGCACCTGTAAAATATGCATGGATTTACCATACATATTTTAACTTTACTTATTTATTTATTTATTTTTCTTATTTTTTATCGCTGTTTGCCTTGTTTTACGTTTCGTTGTCGATTTAAATTAGTTATTTAAATACTATTGTATCTATCGACGTTAAATAAAGAGAAAATCAAAAAAAAATCAAAAAAAAACGGGCCGAGTCCGTGGTTTAGGGAAATCGCGGGTTTTCGTTTGCCGGCGATTAAACTGCTTTTATTCAGCGTCTCATCAAAAATGAAAACATTTTTGAAAACTACAAGTCTCATGCGTTTTAGTGGTGAAAAAATAATTTAAAAAATCGTTCGAGAAATGAGTTTACTCCCTGGGTACTTTCTTTGTATACTTTTGACTATACGGGCCAAACCCGGGATTTACGGGAAATCGCGGGTTTTCGTTTGCCGGCGATTAAACTTCTTTTATTCAGCGTCTCATCAAAAATGAAAACATTTTTAAAAACTACAAGTCTTATGCGTTTTAGTGGTGAAAAAATAATTTAAAAAATCGTTCTGGAAATGAGTTTACTCCCTGGGTATTTTCTTTGTATACTTTTGACTATACGGGCCGAGTCCAGGATTTAGCGAAATCGCGGGTTTTCGTTTGCCGGCGATTAAACTACTTTTATTCAGCGTCTTATCAAAAATGAAAACATTTTTGAAAACTACAAGTCTCATGCGTTTTAGTGGTGAAAAAATAATTTAAAAAATCGTTCGGGAAATGAGTTTACTCCCTGGGTACTTTCTTTGTATACTTTTGACTATACGGGCCAAGCCGGGATTTACGGGAAATCGCGGGTTTTCGTTTGCCGGCGATTAAACTTCTTTTATTCAGCGTTCCATCAAATATGAAAATATTTTTAAAAACTACAAGTCTCATGCGTTTAGTGGTAAAAAAATACTATAAAAAATCGTTCGGGAAATGAGTTTACTCCCTGGGTACTTTCTTTGTATACTTTTGACTATACGGGCCAAACCCGGGATTTACGGGAAATCGCGGGTTTTCGTTTGCCGGCGATTAAACTTCTTTTATTCCGCGTCTCATCAAAAATGAAAACATTTTTAAAAACTACAAGTCTTATGCGTTTTAGTGGTGAAAAAATAATTTAAAAAATCGTTCTGGAAATGAGTTTACTCCCTGGGTATTTTCTTTGTATACTTTTGACTATACGGGCCGAGTCAAGGATTTAGCGAAATCGCGGGTTTTCGTTTGCCGGCGATTAAACTACTTTTATTCAGCGTCTCATCAAAAATGAAAACATTTTTGAAAACTACAAGTCTCATGCGTTTTAGTGGTGAAAAAATAATTTAAAAAATCGTTCGGGAAATGAGTTTACTCCCTGGGTACTTTCTTTGTATACTTTTGACTATACGGGCCAAGCCGGGATTTACGGGAAATCGCGGGTTTTCGTTTGCCGGCGATTAAACTTCTTTTATTCAGCGTCTCATTAAAAATGAAAACATTTTTAAAAACTACAAGTCTTATGCGTTTTAGTGGTGAAAAACTAATTTAAAAAATCGTTCTGGAAATGAGTTAACTCACAGGGTACTTTCTTTGTATACATTTGACTATACGTGCCAAGCCCGGGATTTACGGAAAATCGCGGGTTTTCGTTTGCCGGCGATTAAACTGCTTTTATTCAGCGTCTCATCAAAAATGAAAAGATTCTTGAAAACTACAAGTCTCATGCGTTTTAGTGGTGAAATAATAATTTAAAAAATCGTTTGGGAAATGAGTATACTCCCTGGGTACTTTCTTTGTATACTTTTGACTATACGGGCCGAGTCCAGGATTTACGGGAAATCGCAGGCTTTCGTTTGCCGGCGATTAAACTTCTTTTATTCAGCGTCTCATCAAAAATGAAAACATTTTTAAAAACTACAAGTCTCATGCGTTTTAGTGGTGAAAAAGTAATTTAAAAAATCGTTCGGGAAATGAGTTTACTCCCTGGGTACTTTCTTGTATACTTTTGACTATACGGGCCGAGTCCAGGATTTACGGGAAATCTCGGATTTTCGTTTGCCGGCGATTAAACTTCTTTTATTCAGCGTCCCATCAAATATGAAAATATTTTTGAAAACTACAAGTCTCATGCGTTTAGTGGTAAAAAAATAATATAAAAAATCGTTCGGGAAATAAGTTTACTCCCTGGGTACTTTCTTTGTATACTTTTAACTATACGGGCCAAGCCCGGGATTTACAGGAAATCGCGGGTTTTCGTTTGCCGGCGATTAAACTTCTTTTATTCAGCGTCTCATCAAAAATGAAAACATTTTTAAAAACTACAAGTCTTATGCGTTTTAGTGGTCAAAAAATAATTTAAAAAATCGTTCGGGAAATGAGTTTACTTCCTGGGTACTTTCTTTGTATACTTTTGACTATACGGGCCAGGCCCGGGATTTACGGGAAATCGCGGGTTTTCGTTTGCCGGCCATTAAACTTCTTTTATTCAGCGTCTCATCAAAAATGAAAACATTTTTGAAAACTACAAGTCTCATGCGTTTTAGTGGTGAAAATATAATTTAAAAAATCGTTCGGGAAATGAGTTTACTCCCTGGGTACTTTCTTTGTATACTTTTAACTATACGGGCCAAGCCCGGGATTTACGGGAAATCGCGGGTTTTCGTTTGCCGGCGATTAAACTTCTTTTATTCAGCGTCTCATCAAAAATGAAAACATTTTTAAAAACTACAAGTCTTATGCGTTTTAGTGGTCAAAAAATAATTTAAAAAATCGTTCGGGAAATGAGTTTACTTCCTGGGTACTTTCTTTGTATACTTTTGACTATACGGGCCAGGCCCGGGATTTACGGGAAATCGCGGGTTTTCGTTTGCCGGCGATTAAACTTCTTTTATTCAGCGTCTCATCAAAAATGAAAACATTTTTGAAAACTACAAGTCTCATGCGTTTTAGTGGTGAAAAAATAATTTAAAAAATCGTTCGGGAAATGAGTTTACTCCCTGGGTACTTTCTTGTATACTTTTGACTATACGGGCCGAGTCCGGGATTTACGGGAAATCGCGGATTTTTGTTTGCCGCCGATTAAACTTCTTTTATTCAGCGTCCCATCAAATATGAAAATATTTTTGAAAACTACAAGTCTCATGCGTTTAGTGGTAAAAAAATAATATAAAAAATCGTTCGGGAAATGAGTTTACTCCCTGGGTACTTTCTTTGTATACTTTTGGCTATACAGGCCAAGCCCGGGATTTACGGGACATCGCGGGTTTTCGTTTGCCGGCGATTAAACTTCTTTTATTCAGCGTCTCATCAAAAATGAAAACATTTTTAAAAACTACAAGTCTTATGCGTTTTAGTGGGGAAAAAGTAATTTAAAGAATCGTTCGGGAAATGAGTTTACTCCCTGGGTACTTTTTTAGTATACTTTAGACTATACGGGCCAGGCCCGGGAATTACGGGAAATCGCGGGTTTTCGTTTGCCGGCGATTAAACTTCTTTTATTCAGCGTCTCATCAAAAATGAAAACATTTTTGAAAACTACAAGTCTCATGCGTTTTAGTGGTGAAAAAATAATTTAAAAAATCGTTCGGGAAATGAGTTTACTCCCTGGGTACTTTCTTGTATACTTTTGACTATACGGGCCGAGTCCGGGATTTACGAGAAATCGCGGATTTTCGTTTGCCGGCGATTAAACTTCTTTTATTCAGCGTCCCATCAAATATGAAAATATTTTTGAAAACTACAAGTCTCATGCGTTTAGTGGTAAAAAAATAATATAAAAAATCGTTCGGGAAATGAATTTACTCCCTGGGTACATTCTTTGTATACTTTTGACTATACGGGCCAAGCCCGGGATTTACGGGAAATCGCGGGTTTTCGTTTGCCGGCGATTAAACTTCTTTTATTCAGCGTCTCATCAAAAATGAAAACATTTTTAAAAACTACAAGTCTTATGCTATTTAGTGGTGAGAAAATAATTTAAAAAATCGTTCTGGAAATGAGTTTACTCCCTGGGTAATTTCTTTGTATACTTTTGACTATACGGGCCGAGTCCGGGATTTAAGGAAATCGCAGGTTTTCGTTTGCCGGCGATTAAACTGCTTTTATTCAGCGTCTCATCAAAAATGAAAACATTTTTGAAAACTACAAGTCTCATGCGTTTTAGTGGTAAAAAAATAATTTAAAAAATCGTGCGGGAAATGAGTTTACTCCCTGGGTACTTCCTTTGTATACTTTTGACTATACGGGCCAAGCCCGGGATTTACGGGAAATCGCGGGTTTTTGCTTGCCGGCGATTAAACTTCTTTTATTCAGTGTCTCAACAAAAATGAAAACATTTTTAAAAACTACAAGTCTTATGCGTTTTAGTGGTGAAAAAATAATTTGAAAAATCGTTCTGGAAATGAGTTTACTCCCTGGGTACTTTCTTTGTATACTTTTGACTATACGGGCCGAGTCCAGGATTTAGGGAAATCGCGGGTTTTCGTTTGCCGGCGATTAAACTGCTTTTATTCAGCGTCTCATCAAAAATGAAAATATTTTTGAAAACTACAAGTCTCATGCGTTTTAGTGGTGGAAAAATAATTTAAAAAATCGTTCGGGAAATGAGTTTACTCCCTGGGTACTTTCTTTGTATACTTTTGACTATACGGGCCAAGCCGGGATTTACGGGAAATCGCGGGTTTTCGTTTGCCGGCGATTAAACTTCTTTTATTCAGCGTCTCATCAAAAATGAAAACATTTTTAAAAACTACAAGTCTTATGCGTTTTAGTGGTGAAAAAATAATTTAAAAAATCGTTCTGGAAATGAGTTAACTCACAGGGTACTTTTTTTTGTATACATTTGACTATACGTGCCAAGCCCGGGATTTACAGGAAATCGCGGGTTTTCGTTTCCCGGCGATTAAACTGCTTTTATTCAGCGTCTCATCTAAAATGAAAAGATTCTTGAAAACTACAAGTCTCATGCGTTTTAGTGGTGAAAAAATAATTTAAAAAATCGTTCGGGAAATGAGTTTACTCCCTGGGTACTTTCTTTGTACACTTTTGACTATACGGGCCAAGCCGGGATTTACGGGAAATCGCGGGTTTTCGTTTGCCGGCGATTAAACTTCTTTTATTCAGCGTCTCATCAAAAATGAAAACATTTTTAAAAACTACAAGTCTTATGCGTTTTAGTGGTGAAAAAATAATTTAAAAAATCGTTCTGGAAATGAGTTAACTCACAGGGTACTTTCTTTGTATACATTTGACTATACGTGCCAAGCCCGGGATTTACGGAAAATCGCGGGTTTTCGTTTGCCGGCGATTAAACTGCTTTTATTCAGCGTCTCATCAAAAATGAAAACATTTTTAAAAACTACAAGTCTTATGCGTTTTAGTGGTCAAAAAATAATTTAAAAAATCGTTCGGGAAATGAGTTTACTTCCTGGGTACTTTCTTTGTATACTTTTGACTATACGGGCCAGGCCCGGGATTTACGGGAAATCGCGGGTTTTCGTTTGCCGGCGATTAAACTTCTTTTATTCAGCGTCTCATCAAAAATGAAAACATTTTTGAAAACTACAAGTCTCATGCGTTTTAGTGGTGAAAAAATAATTTAAAAAATCGTTCGGGAAATGAGTTTACTCCCTGGGTACTTTCTTGTATACTTTTGACTATACGGGCCGAGTCCGGGATTTACGGGAAATCGCGGATTTTTGTTTGCCGCCGATTAAACTTCTTTTATTCAGCGTCCCCACAAATATGAAAATATTTTTGAAAACTACAAGTCTCATGCGTTTAGTGGTAAAGAAATAATATAAAAAATCGTTCGGGAAATGAGTTTACTCCCTGGGTACTTTCTTTGTATACTTTTGGCTATACGGGCCAAGCCCGGGATTTACGGGACATCGCGGGTTTTCGTTTGCCGGCGATTAAACTTCTTTTATTCAGCGTCTCATCAAAAATGAAAACATTTTTAAAAACTACAAGTCTTATGCGTTTTAGTGGGGAAAAAGTAATTTAAAGAATCGTTCGGGAAATGAGTTTACTCCCTGGGTACTTTCTTTGTATACTTTAGACTATACGGGCCAGGCCCGGGAATTACGGGAAATCGCGGGTTTTCGTTTGCCGGCGATTAAACTTCTTTTATTCAGCGTCTCATCAAAAATGAAAACATTTTTGAAAACTACAAGTCTCATGCGTTTTAGTGGTGAAAAAATAATTTAAAAAATCGTTCGGGAAATGAGTTTACTCCCTGGGTACTTTCTTGTATACTTTTGACTATACGGGCCGAGTCCGGGATTTACGAGAAATCGCGGATTTTCGTTTGCCGGCGATTAAACTTCTTTTATTCAGCGTCCCATCAAATATGAAAATATTTTTGAAAACTACAAGTCTCATGCGTTTAGTGGTAAAAAAATAATATAAAAAATCGTTCGGGAAATGAATTTACTCCCTGGGTACATTCTTTGTATACTTTTGACTATACGGGCCAAGCCCGGGATTTACGGGAAATCGCGGGTTTTCGTTTGCCGGCGATTAAACTTCTTTTATTCAGCGTCTCATCAAAAATGAAAACATTTTTAAAAACTACAAGTCTTATGCTATTTAGTGGTGAAAAAATAATTTAAAAAATCGTTCTGGAAATGAGTTTACTCCCTGGGTAATTTCTTTGTATACTTTTGACTATACGGGCCGAGTCCGGGATTTAAGGAAATCGCAGGTTTTCGTTTGCCGGCGATTAAACTGCTTTTATTCAGCGTCTCATCAAAAATGAAAACATTTTTGAAAACTACAAGTCTCATGCGTTTTAGTGGTAAAAAAATAATTTAAAAAATCGTTCGGGAAATGAGTTTACTCCCTGGGTACTTCCTTTGTATACTTTTGACTATACGGGCCAAGCCCGGGATTTACGGGAAATCGCGGGTTTTTGCTTGCCGGCGATTAAACTTCTTTTATTCAGCGTCTCATCAAAAATGAAAACATTTTTAAAAACTACAAGTCTTATGCTATTTAGTTGTGAAAAAATAATTTAAAAAATCGTTCGGGAAATGAGTTTACTCCCTGGGTACTTTCTTTGTATACTTCTAACTATACGGGCCAAGCCCGGGATTTACGGGAAATCGCGGGTTTTCGTTTGCCGGCGATTAAACTTCTTTTATTCAGCGTCTCATCAAAAATGAAAACATTTTTAAAAACTACAAGTCTTATGCGTTTTAGTGGTCAAAAAATAATTTAAAAAATCGTTCGGGAAATGAGTTTACTTCCTGGGTACTTTCTTTGTATACTTTTGACTATACGGGCCAGGCCCGGGATTTACGGGAAATCGCGGGTTTTCGTTTGCCGGCGATTAAACTTCTTTTATTCAGCGTCTCATCAAAAATGAAAACATTTTTAAAAACTACAAGTCTTATGCGTTTTAGTGGGGAAAAAGTAATTTAAAGAATCGTTCGGGAAATGAGTTTACTCCCTGGGTACTTTCTTTGTAAACTTTAGACTATACGGGCCAGGCCCGGGAATTACGGGAAATCGCGGGTTTTCGTTTGCCGGCGATTAAACTTCTTTTATTCAGCGTCTCATCAAAAATGAAAACATTTTTGAAAACTACAAGTCTCATGCGTTTTAGTGGTGAAAAAATAATTTAAAAAATCGTTCGGGAAATGAGTTTACTCCCTGGGTACTTTCTTGTATACTTTTGACTATACGGGCCGAGTCCGGGATTTACGAGAAATCGCGGATTTTCGTTTGCCGGCGATTAAACTTCTTTTATTCAGCGTCCCATCAAATATGAAAATATTTTTGAAAACTACAAGTCTCATGCGTTTAGTGGTAAAAAAATAATATAAAAAATCGTTCGGGAAATGAATTTACTCCCTGGGTACATTCTTTGTATACTTTTGACTATACGGGCCAAGCCCGGGATTTACGGGAAATCGCGGGTTTTCGTTTGCCGGCGATTAAACTTCTTTTATTCAGCGTCTCATCAAAAATGAAAACATTTTTAAAAACTACAAGTCTTATGCTATTTAGTGGTGAAAAAATAATTTAAAAAATCGTTCTGGAAATGAGTTTACTCCCTGGGTAATTTCTTTGTATACTTTTGACTATACGGGCCGAGTCCGGGATTTAAGGAAATCGCAGGTTTTCGTTTGCCGGCGATTAAACTGCTTTTATTCAGCGTCTCATCAAAAATGAAAACATTTTTGAAAACTACATGTCTCATGCGTTTTAGTGGTAAAAAAATAATTTAAAAAATCGTTCGGGAAATGAGTTTACTCCCTGGGTACTTCCTTTGTATACTTTTGACTATACGGGCCAAGCCCGGGATTTACGGGAAATCGCGGGTTTTTGCTTGCCGGCGATTAAACTTCTTTTATTCAGTGTCTCATCAAAAATGAAAACATTTTTAAAAACTACAAGTCTTATGCGTTTTAGTGGTGAAAAAATAATTTGAAAAATCGTTCTGGAAATGAGTTTACTCCCTGGGTACTTTCTTTGTATACTTTTGACTATACGGGCCGAGTCCAGGATTTAGGGAAATCGCGGGTTTTCGTTTGCCGGCGATTAAACTGCTTTTATTCAGCGTCTCATCAAAAATGAAAATATTTTTGAAAACTACAAGTCTCATGCGTTTTAGTGGTGGAAAAATAATTTAAAAAATCGTTCGGGAAATGAGTTTACTCCCTGGGTACTTTCTTTGTATACTTTTGACTATACGGGCCAAGCCGGGATTTACGGGAAATCGCGGGTTTTCGTTTGCCGGCGATTAAACTTCTTTTATTCAGCGTCTCATCAAAAATGAAAACATTTTTAAAAACTACAAGTCTTATGCGTTTTAGTGGTGAAAAAATAATTTAAAAAATCGTTCTGGAAATGAGTTAACTCACAGGGTACTTTTTTGTATACATTTGACTATACGTGCCAAGCCCGGGATTTACGGGAAATCGCGGGTTTTCGTTTCCCGGCGATTAAACTGCTTTTATTCAGCGACTCATCAAAAATGAAAAGATTCTTGAAAACTACAAGTCTCATGCGTTTTAGTGGTGAAATAATAATTTAAAAAATCGTTTGGGAAATGAGTTTACTCCCTGGGTACTTTCTTTGTATACTTTTGACTATACGGGCCGAGTCCAGGATTTACGGGAAATCGCAGGTTTTCGTTTGCCGGCGATTAAATTCTTTTATTCAGCGTCTCATCAAAAATGAAAACGTTTTTAAAAACTACAAGTCTCAGGCGTTTTATTGGTGAAAAATTAATTTAAAAAATCGTTCGGGAAATGAGTTTACTCCCTGGGTACTTTCTTTGTATACTTTTGACTATACGGGCCAAGCCGGGATTTACGGGAAATCGCGGGTTTTCGTTTGCCGGCGATTAAACTGCTTTTATTCAGCGTCTCATCAAAAATGAAAACATTTTTGAAAACTACAAGTCTCCTGGGTTTTAGTGGTGAAAAAATAATTTAAAAAATCGTTCGGGAAATGAGTTTACTCCCTGGGTATTTTCTTTGTATACTTTTGACTATACGGGCCTGAGTCCAGGATTTAGCGAAATCGCGGGTTTTCGTTTGCCGGCGATTAAACTACTTTTATTCAGCGTCTCATCAAAAATGAAAACATTTTTGAAAACTACAAGTCTCATGCGTTTTAGTGGTGAAAAAATAATTTAAAAAATCGTTCGGGAAATGAGTTTACTCCCTGGGTACTTTCTTTGTATACTTTTGACTATACGGGCCAAGCCGGGATTTACGGGAAATCGCGGGTTTTCGTTTGCCGGCGATTAAACTTCTTTTATTCAGCGTCCCATCAAATATGAAAATATTTTTGAAAACTACAAGTCTCATGCGTTTAGTGGTAAAAAAATAATATAAAAAATCGTTCGGGAAATGAGTTTACTCCCTGGGTACTTTCTTTGTATACTTTTGACTATACGGGCCAAACCCGGGATTTACGGGAAATCGCGGGTTTTCGGTTGCCGGCGATTAAACTTCTTTTATTCAGCGTCTCATCAAAAATGAAAACATTTTTAAAAACTACAAGTCTTATGCGTTTTGGTGGTGAAAAAATAATTTAAAAAATCGTTCTGGAAATGAGTTTACTCCCTGGGTATTTTCTTGTATACTTTTGACTATACGGGCCGAGTCCGGGATTTACGGGAAATCGCGGATTTTCGTTTGCCGGCGATTAAACTTCTTTTATTCAGCGTCCCATCAAATATGAAAATATTTTTGAAAATTACAAGTCTCATGCGTTTAGTGGTAAAAAAAACATATAAAAAATCGTTCGGGAAATGAGTTTACTCCCTGGGTACTTTCTTTGTATACTTTTGACTATACGGGCCAAGCCCGGGATTTACGGGAAATCGCGGGTTTTCGTTTGCCGGCGATTAAACTTCTTTTATTCAGCGTCTCATCAAAAATGAAAACATTTTTAAAAACTACAAGTCTTATGCGTTTTAGTGGTGAAAAAATAATTTAAAAAATCGTTCGGGAAATGAGTTTACTTCCTGGGTACTTTCTTTGTATACTTTTGACTATACGGGCCAAGCCCGGGAATTACGGGAAATCGCGGGTTTTCGTTTGCCGGCGATTAAACTTCTTTTATTCAGCGTCTCATCAAAAATGAAAACATTTTTGAAAACTACAAGTCTCATGCGTTTTAGTGGTGAAAAAATAATTTAAAAAATCGTTCGGGAAATGAGTTTACTCCCTGGGTACTTTCTTGTATACTTTTGACTATACGGGCCGAGTCCGGGATTTACGGGAAATCGCGGATTTTTGTTTGCCGGCGATTAAACTTCTTTTATTCAACGTCCCATCAAATATGAAAATATTTTTAAAAACTACAAGTCTCATGCGTTTAGTGGTAAAAAAAGAATATAAAAAATCGTTCGGGAAATGAGTTTACTCCCTGGGTACTTTCTTTGTATACTTTTGGCTATACGGGCCAAGCCCGGGATTTACGGGACATCGCGGGTTTTCGTTTGCCGGCGATTAAACTTCTTTTATTCAGCGTCCCATCAAATATGAAAATATTTTTGAAAACTACAAGTCTCATGCGTTTAGTGGTAAAAAAATAATATAAAAAATCGTTCGGGAAATGAGTTTACTCCCTGGGTACTTCGTTTGTATACTTTTGACTATACGGGCCAAGCCCGGGATTTACGGGAAATCGCGGGTTTTTGCTTGCCGGCGATTAAACTTCTTTTATTCAGTGTCTCATCAAAAATGAAAACATTTTTAAAAACTACAAGTCTCATGCGTTTTAGTGGTGAAAATATAATTTAAAAAATCGTTCGGGAAATGAGTTTACTCCCTGGGTACTTTCTTGTATACTTTTGACTATACGGGCCAAGTCCGGGATTTACGGGAAATCGCGGATTTTCGTTTGCCGGCGATTAAACTTCTTTTATTCAGCGTCCCATCAAATATGAAAATATTTTTGAAAACTACAAGTCTCATGCGTTTAGTGGAAAAAAAAATAATATAAAAAATCGTTCGGGAAATGAGTTTACTCCCTGGGTACTTTCTTTGTATACTTTTGACTATACGGGCCAAGCCCGGGATTTACGGGAAATCGCGGGTTTTCGTTTGCCGGCGATTAAACTTCTTTTATTCAGCGTCTCATCAAAAATGAAAACATTTTTAAAAACTACAAGTCTTATGCGTTTTAGTGGTGAAAAAATAATTTAAAAAATCGTTCGGGAAATGAGTTTACTCCCTGGGTACTTCCTTTGTATACTTTTGACTATACGGGCCAAGCCCGGGATTTACGGGAAATCGCGGGTTTTTGCTTGCCGGCGATTAAACTTCTTTTATTCAGTGTCTCATCAAAAATGAAAACATTTTTAAAAACTACAAGTCTTATGCGTTTTAGTGGTGAAAAAATAATTTGAAAAATCGTTCTGGAAATGAGTTTACTCCCTGGGTACTTTCTTTGTATACTTTTGACTATACGGGCCAAGCCGGGATTTACGGGAAATCGCGGGTTTTCGTTTGCCGGCGATTAAACTTCTTTTATTCAGCGTGTCATCAAAAATGAAAATATTTTTAAAAACTACAAGTCTTATGCGTTTTAGTGGTGAAAAAATAATTTAAAAAATCGTTCTGGAAATGAGTTAACTCACAGGGTACTTTCTTTGTATACATTTGACTATACGTGCCAAGCCCGGGATTTACGGGAAATCGCGGGTTTTCGTTTCCCGGCGATTAAACTGCTTTTATTTAGCGTCTCATCAAAAATGAAAAGATTCTTGAAAACTACAAGTCTTATGCGTTTTAGTGGTGCAATAATAATTTAAAAAATCGTTTGGGAAATGAGTTTACTCCCTGGGTACTTTCTTTGTATACTTTTGACTATACGGGCCAAGCCGGGATTTACGGGAAATCGCGGGTTTTCGTTTGCCGGCGATTAAACTTCTTTTATTCAGCGTGTCATCAAAAATGAAAATATTTTTAAAAACTACAAGTCTTATGCGTTTTAGTGGTGAAAAAATAATTTAAAAAATCGTTCTGGAAATGAGTTAACTCACAGGGTACTTTCTTTGTATACATTTGACTATACGTGCCAAGCCCGGGATTTACGGGAAATCGCGGGTTTTCGTTTCCCGGAGATTAAACTGCTTTTATTCAGCGTCTCATCAAAAATGAAAAGATTCTTCAAAACTACAAGTCTCATGCGTTTTAGTGGTGAAATAATAATTTAAAAAATCGTTTGGGAAATGAGTTTACTCCCTGGGTACTTTCTTTGTATACTTTTGACTATACGGGCCGAGTCCAGGATTTACGGGAAATCGCAGGTTTTCGTTTGCCGGCGATTAAATTCTTTTATTCAGCGTGTCATCAAAAATGAAAAGATTCTTGAAAACTACAAGTCTCATGCGTTTTAGTGGTGAAATAATAATTTAAAAAATCGTTTGGGAAATGAGTTTACTCCCTGGGTACTTTCTTTGTATACTTTTGACTATACGGGCCAAGCCCGGGATTTACGGGAAATCGCAGGTTTTCGTTTGCCGGCGATTAAATTCTTTTATTCAGCGTGTCATCAAAAATGAAAAGATTCTTCAAAACTACAAGTCTCATGCGTTTTATTGGTGAAAAATTAATTTAAAAAATCGTTTGGGAAATGAGTTTACTCCCTGGGTACTTTCTTTGTATACTTTTGACTATACGGGCCGAGTCCAGGATTTACGGGAAATCGCAGGTTTTCGTTTGCCGGCGATTAAATTCTTTTATTCAGCGTGTCATCAAAAATGAAAAGATTCTTGAAAACTACAAGTCTCATGCGTTTTAGTGGTGAAATAATAATTTAAAAAATCGTTTGGGAAATGAGTTTACTCCCTGGGTACTTTCTTTGTATACTTTTGACTATACGGGCCGAGTCCAGGATTTACGGGAAATCGCAGGTTTTCGTTTGCCGGCGATTAAATTCTTTTATTCAGCGTCTCATCAAAAATGAAAACGTTTTTAAAAACTACAAGTCTCATGCGTTTTATTGGTGAAAAATTAATTCAAATCAATATAGAAAGAGTTGCGGAGAGGTTGCCAAGGCAAAGGCATTAAGCACGGCAAGGAAAGGGCAAAGGCAGGCAAGGAAACAGGAAGAGGAATCAGGAAGGCAGGGGCGGGTAAGGCATGGTAGGCACAGGCATGGGAGGCACAGGCAAGGACATAGTATGCAGGCACCAGAAAAGGCATAGGAAGGGTAGGCAAAGAAAGGCACGGTCAGTGCTGGCAAGGAAATGGAACGGCAAGGCAGGGGTGCATGACTTTAATAGAAAATATCCACCTTACAACTCAAAGATTGTGTATACTCAATATATCTAAGATAAGTATCATATTAGTCCAGGAGTATAGAAAGTATTGAGGTGCAAATATTTCAAATTCAATATCTCAAAAAAAGTCTCAAATTTATCTCAGGTCAATATACAGTGAATCATGTTAGCAGAATTATGTGCCATTACAAGTATTTAAACAATCGGTCATAACGCCATATGATTTTTTGATAAATCTGAGATTAACTTGATTCCAATGACAACAACATTAAAAAGTCAAGATATGGAAATAATCAGAGAAGTCCACGAGAAAGCCAAAAAAAAATTTAAAAAACGCCTTTTTTAGTTTCTTGTGCCTACCAGGTATGTCAACACAAAACTTTTTACCATAAAGTGATAGATCTATTACAAAAAACAAAGCACTTTTGGGCTTTAAATGAAAGTGATAAATGTATGCAACTTCCCCCCCCCCTCTACAACTCAAAGATTGCCTATTATATGAAAGCCTGGTTGTTGTAGGTGCAAGATAATTATGTTTTTCCTAGCCCTGTCCAGGATTCGAACCTGGATTTCTCATTTGCATGAGTGTCATAGCCATTAGACCAGCAGGGTATAAATATATATATATACAAAACTTTACTGGTGAACATTATATACACTTAGGAATGTACAGCACACAGCCTAGTTAATTAACCTTTTGAGAAATGCTGGTTAAGCCACAAGTAACTGTGTTACCTGGCGTAAAACGCTTGGTGGAACAGTTAATACAAATTGAAAACTGTACCACACATTCAGGTTGAGCGCCTTAGTACAGATGTGCAGTATATCGTAAATCGAGTGAAACACACAACATTTAAGGTGTTTTGGGTGTAATTATATTTATCTTTTAGCTTGAATAAAAACACAATTTACATATTGTGCCATGTCATAGCGAAAACAGTCAGCAAACCTTTTTTATTTTTCACAAAATGTTCCCGGTAAAACCTAAAATATATGTACTTTAATCTGTGGTGCGCCATTAGTATAGGTAAAAAAAACTTTCAAAAAAACTTTAGCACAACTTCTGTTAAATAGAAACACAGGTAATAGCTTGTCGTTAACACTAGGCTGAGTGATTAGTACAGATATACTGTGGCGCACATATACGTTTCGACATAATATCCCTTTCCGAAAAATATCCTTAAACTTCTTTTATTCAGCGTCCCATCAAATATGAAAATATTTTTGTAAACTACAAGTCTCATGCGTTTAGTGGTAAAAAAATAATATAAAAAATCGTTCGGGAAATGAGTTTACTCCCTGGGTACTTCCTTTGTATACTTTTGACTATACGGGCCAAGCCCGGGATTTACGGGAAATCGCGGGTTTTTGCTTGCCGGCGATTAAACTTCTTTTATTCAGTGTCTCATCAAAAATGAAAACATTTTTAAAAACTACAAGTCTTATGCGTTTTAGTGGTGAAAAAATAATTTGAAAAATCGTTCTGGAAATGAGTTTACTCCCTGGGTACTTTCTTTGTATACTTTTGACTATACGGGCCAAGCCGGGATTTACGGGAAATCGCGGGTTTTCGTTTGCCGGCGATTAAACTTCTTTTATTCAGCGTGTCATCAAAAATGAAAATATTTTTAAAAACTACAAGTCTTATGCGTTTTAGTGGTGAAAAAATAATTTAAAAAATCGTTCTGGAAATGAGTTAACTCACAGGGTACTTTCTTTGTATACATTTGACTATACGTGCCAAGCCCGGGATTTACGGGAAATCGCGGGTTTTCGTTTCCCGGCGATTAAACTGCTTTTATTCAGCGTCTCATCAAAAATGAAAAGATTCTTGAAAACTACAAGTCTCATGCGTTTTAGTGGTGAAATAATAATTTAAAAAATCGTTTGGGAAATGAGTTTACTCCCTGGGTACTTTCTTTGTATACTTTTGACTATACGGGCCGAGTCCAGGATTTACGGGAAATCGCAGGTTGTCGTTTGCCGGCGATTAAATTCTTTTATTCAGCGTGTCATCAAAAATGAAAATATTTTTAAAAACTACAAGTCTTATGCGTTTTAGTGGTGAAAAAATAATTTAAAAAATCGTTCTGGAAATGAGTTAACTCACAGGGTACTTTCTTTGTATACATTTGACTATACGTGTCAAGCCCGGGATTTACGGGAAATTGCGGGTTTTCGTTTCCCGGCGATTAAACTGCTTTTATTCAGCGTCTCATCAAAAATGAAAAGATTCTTGAAAACTACAAGTCTCATGCGTTTTAGTGGTGAAATAATAATTTAAAAAATCGTTTGGGAAATGAGTTTACTCCCTGGGTACTTTCTTTGTATACTTTTGACTATACGGGCCGAGTCCAGGATTTACGGGAAATCGCAGGTTTTCGTTTGCCGGCGATTAAATTCTTTTATTCAGCGTCTCATCAAAAATGAAAACGTTTTTAAAAACTACAAGTCTCATGCGTTTTATTGGTGAAAAATTAATTTAAAAAATCGTTCAGGAAATGAGTTTACTCCCTGGGTACTTTCTTTGTATACTTTTGACTATACGGGCCAAGCCGGGATTTACGGGAAATCGCAGGTTTTCGTTTGTTGGCGATTAAACTGCTTTTATTCAGCGTCTCATCAAAAATGAAAACATTTTTAAAAACTACAAGTCTCATGCGTTTTAGTGGTGAAAAAATAATTTAAAAAATCGTTCGGGAAATGAGTTTACTCCGTGGGTATTTTCTTTGTATACTTTTGACTATACGGGCCGAGTCCAGGATTTAGCGAAATCGCGGGTTTTCGTTTGCCGGCGATTAAACTACTTTTATTCAGCGTCTCATCAAAAATGAAAACATTTTTGAAAACTACAAGTCTCATGCGTTTTAGTGGTGAAAAAATAATTTAAAAAATCGTTCGGGAAATGAGTTTACTCCCTGGGTACTTTCTTTGTATACTTTTGACTATACGGACCAAGCCGGGATTTACGGGAAATCGCGGGTTTTCGTTTGCCGGCGATTAAACTTCTTTTATTCAGCGTCCCATCAAATATGAAAATATTTTTGAAAACTACAAGTCTCATGCGTTTAGTGGTAAAAAAATAATATAAAAAATCGTTCGGGAAATGAGTTTACTCCCTGGGTACTATCTTTGTATACTTTTGACTATACGGGCCAAACCCGGGATTTACGGGAAATCGCGGGTTTTCGGTTGACGGCAATTAAACTTCTTTTATTCCGCGTCTCATCAAAAATGAAAACATTTTTAAAAACTACAAGTCTTATGCGTTTTAGTGGTGAAAAAATAATTTAAAAAGTCGTTCTGGAAATGAGTTTACTCCCTGGGTATTTTCTTTGTATACTTTTGACTATACGGGCCGAGTCCAGGATTTAGCGAAATCGCGGGTTTTCGTTTGCCGGCGATTAAACTACTTTTATTCAGCGTCTCATCAAAAATGAAAACATTTTTGAAAACTACAAGTCTCATGCGTTTTAGTGGTGAAAAAATAATTTAAAAAATCGTTCGGGAAATGAGTTTACTCCCTGGGTACTTTCTTTGTATACTTTTGACTATACGGCCAAGCCGGGATTTACGGGAAATCGCGGGTTTTCGTTTGCCGGCGATTAAACTTCTTTTATTCAGCGTCTCATCAAAAATGAAAACATTTTTGAAAACTACAAGTCTCATGCGTTTTAGTGGTGAAAAAATAATTTAAAAAATCGTTCGGGAAATGAGTTTACTCTCTGGGTACTTTCTTGTATACTTTTGACTATACGGGCCGAGTCCGGGATTTACGGGAAATCGCGGATTTTTGTTTGCCGGCGATTAAACTTCTTTTATTCAGCGTCCCATCAAATATGAAAATATTTTTGAAAACTACAAGTCTCATGCGTTTAGTGGTAAAAAAATAATATAAAAAATCGTTCGGGAAATGAGTTTACTCCCTAAGTACTTTCTTTGTATACTTTTGGCTATACGGGCCAAGCCCGGGATTTACGGGACATCGCGGCTTTTCGTTTGCCGGCGATTAAACTTCTTTTATTCAGCGTCTCATCAAAAATGAAAACATTTTTAAAAACTACAAGTCTTATGCGTTTTAGTGGTGAAAAAGTAATTTAAAAAATCGTTCGGGAAATGAGTTTACTCCCTGGGTACTTTCTTTGTATACTTTTGACTATACGGGCCAAGCCCGGGATTTACGGGAAATCGCGGGTTTTCGTTTGCCGGCGACTAAACTTCTTTTATTCAGCGTCTCATCAAAAATGAAAACATTTTTAAAATCTACAAGTCTTATGCTATTTAGTGTTGAAAAAATAATTTAAAAAATCGTTCTGGAAATGAGTTTACTCCCTGGGTAATTTCTTTGTATACTTTTGACTATACGGGCCGAGTCCGGGATTTAAGGAAATCGCAGGTTTTCGTTTGCCGGCGATTAAACTGCTTTTATTCAGCGTCTCATCAAAAATGAAAACATTTTTGAAAACTACAAGTCTCATGCGTTTTAGTGGTAAAAAAATAATTTAAAAAATCGTTCGGGAAATGAGTTTACTCCCTGGGTACTTCCTTTGTATACTTTTGACTTTACGGGCCAAGCCCGGGATTTACGGGAAATCGCGGGTTTTTGTTTCCCGGCGATTAAACTTCTTTTATTCAGTGTCTCATCAAAAATGAAAACATTTTTAAAAACTACAAGTCTTATGCGTTTTAGTGGTGAAAAAATAATTTGAAAAATCGTTCTGGAAATGCATTTACTCCCTGGGTACTTTCTTTGTATACTTTTGACTATACGGGCCGAGTCCAGGATTTAGGGAAATCGCGGGTTTTCGTTTGCCGGCGATTAAACTGCTTTTATTCAGCGTCTCATCAAAAATTAAAATATTTTTGAAAACTACAAGTCTCATGCGTTTTAGTGGTGGAAAAATAATTTAAAAAATCGTTCGGGAAATGAGTTTACTCCCTGGGTACTTTCTTTGTATACTTTTGACTATACGGGCCAAGCCGGGATTTACGGGAAATCGCGGGTTTTCGTTTGCCGGCGAATAAACTTCTTTTATTCAGCGACTCATCAAAAATGAAAACATTTTTAAAAACTACAAGTCTTATGCGTTTTAGTGGTGAAAAAATAATTTAAAAAATCGTTCTGAAAATGAGTTAACTCACAGGGTACTTTCTTTGTATACATTTGACTATACGTGCCAAGCCCGGGATTTACGGGAAATCGCGGGTTTTCGTTTCCCGGCGATTAAACTGCTTTTATTCAGCGTCTCATCAAAAATGAAAAGATTCTTGAAAACTACAAGTCTCATGCGTTTTAGTGGTGAAATAATAATTTAAAAAATCGTTTGGGAAATGAGTTTACTCCCTGGGTACTTTCTTTGTATACTTTTGACTATACGGGCCGAGTCCAGGATTTACGGGAAATCGCAGGTTTTCGTTTGCCGGCGATTAAACTTCTTTTATTCAGCGTCTCATCAAAAATGAAAACATTTTTAAAAACTACAAGTCTCATGCGTTTTATTGGAAGAAAAATTAATTTAAAAAATCGTTTGGGAAATGAGTTTACTCCCTGGGTACTTTCTTTGTATACTTTTGACTATACGGACCAAGCCGGGATTTACGTCAAATTGCGGGTTTTCGTTTGCCGGCGATTAAACTGCTTTTATTCAGCGTCTCATCAAAAATGAAAACACTTTTGAAAACTACAAGTCTCATGCGTTTTAGTGGTGAAAAAATAATTTAAAAAATCGTTCGGGAAATGAGTTTACTCCCTGGGTACTTTCTTCTATACTTTTGACTATACGGGCCGAGTCCGGGATTTACGGGAAATCGCGGATTTTCGTTTGCCGGCGATTAAACTTCTTTTATTCAGCGTCCCATCAAATATGAAAATATTTTTGAAAACTACAAGTCTCATGCGTTTAGTGGTAAAAAAATAATATAAAAAATCGTTCGGGAAATGAGTTTACTCCCTGGGTACTTTCTTTGTATACTTTTGACTATACGGGCCAAGCCCGGGATTTACGGGAAATCGCGGGTTTTCGTTTGCCGGCGATTAAACTTCTTTTACTCAGCGTCTCATCAAAAATGAAAACATTTTTAAAAACTACAAGTCTTATGCGTTTTAGTGGTGAAAAAATAATTTAAAAAATCGTTCGGGAAATGAGTTTATTCCCTGGGTACTTTCTTTGTATACTTTTGACTATACGGGCCAAGCCCGGGATTTACGGGAAATCGCGGGTTTTCGTTTGCCGTCGATTAAACTTCTTTTATTCAGCGTCTCATCAAAAATGAAAACATTTTTGAAAACTACAAGTCTCATGCGTTTTAGTGGTGCAAAAATAATTTAAAAAATCGTTCGGGAAATGAGTTTACTCCCTGGGTACTTTCCTGTATACTTTTGACTATACGGGCCAAGTCCGGGATTTACGGGAAATCGCGGATTTTCGTTTGCCAGCGATTAAACTTCTTTTATTCAGCGTCCCATCAAATATGAAAATATTTTGGAAAACTACAAGTCTCATGCGTTTAGTGGTAAAAAAATAATATAAAAAATCGTACGGGAAATGAGTTTACTCCCTGGGTACTTTCTTTGTATACTTTTGACTATACGGGCCAAGCCCGGGATTTACGGGACATCGCGGGTTTTCGTTTGCCGGCGATTAAACTTCTTTTATTCAGCGTCTCATCAAAAATGAAAGCATTTTTAAAAACTACAAGTCTTATGCGTTTTAGTGGTAAAAAAATAATATAAAAAATCGTTCGGGAAATGAGTTTACTCCCTGGGTACTTTCTTGTATACTTTTGACTATACGGGCCGAGTCCGGGATTTACGGGAAATCGCGGATTTTCGTTTGCCGGCGATTAAACTTCTTTTATTCAGCGTCCCATCAAATATGAAAATATTTTTAAAAACTACAAGTCTCATGCGTTTAGTGGTAAAAAAATAATATAAAAAATCGTTCGGGAAATGAGTTTACTCCCTGGGTACTTTCTTGTATACTTTTGACTATACGGGCCGAGTCCGGGATTTACGGGAAATCGCGGATTTTCGTTTGCCGGCGATTAAACTTCTTTTATTCAGCGTCCCATCAAATATGAAAATATTTTTAAAAACTACAAGTCTCATGCGTTTAGTGGTAAAAAAATAATATAAAAAATCGTTCGGGAATTGAGTTTACTCCCTGGGTACTTTCTTTGTATACTTTTGACTATACGGGCCAAGCCCGGGATTTACGGGAAATCGCAGGTTTTTGTTTGCCGGCGATTAAACTTCTTTTATTCAGCGTCTCATCAAAAATGAAAACATTTTTAAAAACTACAAGTCTTATGCGTTTTAGTGGTGAAAAAATAATTTAAAAAATCGTTCTGGAAATAAGTTAACTCCCTGGGTACTTTCTTTGTATACTTTTGACTATACGGGCCAGGTCCGGGATTTACGGGAAATCGCGGGTTTCCGTTTGCCGGCGATTAAACTTCTTTTATTCAGGGTCTCATCAAAAATGAAAACATTTTTGAAAACTAAAAGTCTCATGCGTTTTAGTGGTGAAAAAATAATTTAAAAAATCGTTCGGGAAATGAGTTTACTCACAGGGTACTTTCTTTGTATACATTCGACTATACGGGCCGAACCCGGCATTTACGGGAAATCGCGGGTTTTCGTTTTCCGGCGATTAAACCTCTTTCATTAAGCGTCTCATTAAAAATGAAAACATTTTTCAAAAGTACAAGTCTCATGCGTTTTAGTGGTAAAAAAGTAATTTAAAAAATCGTTCGGGAAATGTGTTTACTCCCTGGGTACTTTCTTTGTATACTTTTGACTATACGGGCCAAGCCGGGATTTACGGGAAATCGCGTGTTTTCGTTTGCCGGCGATTAAACTTCTTTTATTCAGCGTCTCATCAAAAATGAAAACATTTTTAAAAACTACAAGTCTTATGCGTTTTAGTGGTGAAAAAATAATTTAAAAAATCGTTCTGGAAATGAGTTTACTCCCTGGGTACTTTCTTGTATACTTTTGACTATACGGGCCAAGCCCGGGATTTACGGGAAATCGCGGGTTTTCGTTTGCCGGCGATTAAACTTCTTTTATTCAGCGTCCCATCAAATATGAAAATATTTTTAAAAACTACAAGTCTCATGCGTTTAGTGGTAAAAAAATAATATAAAAAATCGTTCGGGAAATGAGTTTACTCCCTGGGTACTTTCTTGTATACTTTTGACTATACGGGCCAAGCCCGGGATTTACGGGAAATCGCGGGTTTTCGTTTGCCGGCGATTAAACTTCTTTTATTCAGCGTCCCATCAAATATGAAAATATTTTTAAAAACTACAAGTCTCATGCCTTTAGTGGTAAAAAAATAATATAAAAAATCGTTCGGGAAATGAGTTTACTCCCTGGGTACTTTCTTTGTATACTTTTGACTATACGGGCCAGGTCCGGGATTTACGGGAAATCGCGGGTTTTCGTTTGCCGGCAATTAAACTTCTTTTATTCAGGGTCTCATCAAAATTGAAAACATTTTTGAAAACTACAAGTCTCATGCGTTTTAGTGGTGAAAAAATAATTTAAAAAATCGTTCGGGAAATGAGTTTACTCCCTGGGTACTTTCTTGTATACTTTTGACTATACGGGCCAAGCCCGGGATTTACGGGAAATCGCAGGTTTTTGTTTGCCGGCGATTAAACTTCTTTTATTCAGCGTCTCATCAAAAATGAAAACATTTTTAAAAACTACAAGTCTTATGCGTTTTAGTGGTGAAAAAATAATTTAAAAATTCGTTCTGGAAATGAGTTTACTCCCTGGGTACTTTCTTGTATACTTTTGACTATACGGGCCAAGCCCGGGATTTACGGGAAATCGCGGGTTTTCGTTTGCCGGCGATTAAACTTCTTTTATTCAGCGTCCCATCAAATATGAAAATATTTTTAAAAACTACAAGTCTCATGCGTTTAGTGGTAAAAAAATAATATAAAAAATCGTTCGGGAAATGAGTTTACTCCCTGGGTACTTTCTTTGTATACTTTTGACTATACGGGCCAGGTCCGGGATTTACGGGAAATCGCGGGTTTTCGTTTGCCGGCAATTAAACTTCTTTTATTCAGGGTCTCATCAAAATTGAAAACATTTTTGAAAACTACAAGTCTCATGCGTTTTAGTGGTGAAAAAATAATTTAAAAAATCGTTCGGGAAATGAGTTTACTCCCTGGGTACTTTCTTGTATACTTTTGACTATACGGGCCAAGCCCGGGATTTACGGGAAATCGCAGGTTTTTGTTTGCCGGCGATTAAACTTCTTTTATTCAGCGTCTCATCAAAAATGAAAACATTTTTAAAAACTACAAGTCTTATGCGTTTTAGTGGTGAAAAAATAATTTAAAAAATCGTTCTGGAAATAAGTTTACTCCCTGGGTACTTTCTTTGTATACTTTTGACTATACGGGCCAGGTCCGGGATTTACGGGAAATAGCGGGTTTCCGTTTGCCGGCGATTAAACTTCTTTTATTCAGGGTCTCATCAAAAATGAAAACATTTTTGAAAACTACAAGTCTCATGCGTTTTAATGGTGAAAAAATAATTTAAAAAATCGTTCGGGAAATGAGTTTACTCCCTGGGTACTTTCTTGTATACTTTTGACTATACGGGCCGAGTCCGGGATTTACGGGAAATCGCGGATTTTCGTTTGCCGGCGATTAAACATCTTTTATTCAGCGTCCCATCAAATATGAAAATATTTTTAAAAACTACAAGTCTCATGCGTTTAGTGGTAAAAAAATAATATAAAAAATCGTTCGGGAAATGAGTTTACTCCCTGGGTACTTTCTTTGTATACTTTTGACTATACGGGCCAAGCCCGGGATTTACGGGAAATCGCAGGTTTTCGTTTGCCGGCGATTAAACTTCTTTTATTCAGCGTCTCATCAAAAATGAAAACATTTTTAAAAACTACAAGTCTTATGCGTTTTAGTGGTGAAAAAATAATTTAAAAAATCGTTCTGGAAATGAGTTTACTCATAGGGTACTTTCTTTATATACATTCGACTATACGTGCCAAGCCCGGGATTTAGGGTAATCGCAGGTTTTCGTTTGCCGGCGATTAAACTTCTTTTATTCAGCGTCTCATCAAAAATGAAAACATTTTTAAAAACTACAAGTGTGATGCGTTTTAGTGGTGAAAAAATAATTTAAAAAATCGTTCTGGAAATGAGTTTACTCACAGGGTACTTTCTTTGTATACATTCGACTATACGGGCCAAACCCGGCATTTACGGGAAATCGCGGGTTTTCGTTTTCCGGCTATTAAACCTCTTTCATTAAGCGTCTCATCAAAAATGAAAACATTTTTGAAAACTACAAGTCTCATGCGTTTTAGTGGTAAAAAAGTAATTTAAAAAATCGTTCGGAAAATGTGTTTACTCCCTGGGTACTTTCTTTGTATACTTTTGACTATACGGGCCAAGCCGGGATTTACGGGAAATCGCGTGTTTTCGTTTGCCGGCGATTAAACTTCTTTTATTCAGCGTCTCATCAAAAATGAAAACATTTTTAAAAACTACAAGTCTTATGCGTTTTAGTGGTGAAAAAATAATTTAAAAAATCGTTCTGGAAATGAGTTTACTCCCTGGGTACTTTCTTTGTATACTTTTGACAATACGGGCCGATTCCGTGATTTAGGGAAATCGCGGGTTTTCGTTTGCCGGCGATTAAACTGCTTTTATTCAGCGTCTCATCAAAAAATGAAAACATTTTTGAAAACTACAAGTCTCATGCGTTTTAGTGGTGAAAAAATAATTTAAAAAATCGTTCGGGAAATGAGTTTACTCCCTGGGTACTTTCTTTGTATACATTCGACTATACGGGCAAAGCCCCGGATTTACGGGAAATCGCGGATTTTCGTTTGCCGGCGATTAAACTTCTTTTATTCAGGGTCTCATCAAAAATGAAAACATTTTTTAAAACTACAAGTTTCATGCGTTTTAGTGGTGAAAAAATAATTTAAAAAATCGTTCGGGAAATGAGTTTACTCCCTGGGTACTTTCTTGTATACTTTTGACTATACGGGCCGAGTCCGGGATTTACGGGAAATCGCGGATTTTCGTTTGCCGGCGATTAAACTTCTTTTATTCAGCGTCCCATCAAATATGAAAATATTTTTAAAAACTACAAGTCTCATGCGTTTAGTGGTAAAAAAATAATATAAAAAATCGTTCGGGAAATGAGTTTACTCCCTGGGTACTTTCTTTGTATACTTTTGACTATACGGGCCAAGCCCGGGATTTACGGGAAATCGCAGGTTTTCGTTTGCCGGCGATTAAACTTCTTTTATTCAGCGTCTCATCAAAAATGAAAACATTTTTAAAAACTACAAGTCTCATGCGTTTAGTGGTAAAAAAATAATATAAAAAATCGTTCGGGAAATGAGTTTACTCCCTGGGTACTTTCTTTGTATACTTTTGACTATACGGACCAAGCCCGGGATTTACGGGAAATCGCAGGTTTTCGTTTGCCGGCGATTAAACTTCTTTTATTCAGCGTCTCATCAAAAATGAAAACATTTTTAAAAACTACAAGTCTTATGCGTTTTAGTGGTGAAAAAATAATTTAAAAAATCGTTCTGGAAATGAGTTTACTCACAGGGTACTTTCTTTGTATACATTCGACTATACGTGCCAAGCCCGGGATTTAGGGTAATCGCAGAATTTCGTTTGCCGGCGATTAAACTTCTTTTATTCAGCGTCTCATCAAAAATGAAAACATTTTTAAAAACTACAAGTGTGATGCGTTTTAGTGGTGAAAATATAATTTAAAAAATCGTTCTGGAAATGAGTTTACTCACAGGGTACTTTCTTTGTATACATTCGACTATACGGGCCAAGCCCGGGATTTACGGGAAATCGCGGGTTTTCGTTTTCCGGCGATTAAACCTCTTTCATTAAGCGTCTCATCAAAAATGAAAACATTTTTGAAAACTACAAGTCTCATGCGTTTTAGTGGTAAAAAAGTAATTTAAAAAATCGTTCGGGAAATGTGTTTACTCCCTGGGTACTTCCTTTGTATACTTTTGACTATACGGGCCAAGCCGGGATTTACGGGAAATCGCGTGTTTTCGTTTGCCGGCGATTAAACTTCTTTTATTCAGCGTCTCATCAAAAATGAAAACATTTTTAAAAACTACAAGTCTGATGCGTTTTAGTGGTGAAAAAATAATTTAAAAAATCGTTCTGGAAAAGAGTTTACTCCCTGGGTACTTTCTTTGTATACTTTTGACTATACGGGCCGAGTCCGTGATTTAGGGAAATCGCGGGTTTTCGTTTGCCGGTGATTAAACTGCTTTTATTCAGCGTCTCATCAAAAATGAAAACATTTTTGAAAACTACAAGTCTCATGCGTTTTAGTGGTGAAAAAATAATTTAAAAAATCGTTCGGGAAATGAGTTTACTCCCTGGGTACTTTCTTTGTATACATTCGACTATACGGGCCAAGCCCCGGATTTACGGGAAAACGCGGGATTTCGTTTGCCGGCGATTAAACCTCTATCATTAAGCGTCTCATCAAAAATGAAAACATTTTTAAAAACTACAAGTCTTATGCGTTTTAGTGGTGAAAAAATAATTTAAAAAATCGTTCTGGAAAAGAGTTTACTCCCTGGGTACTTTCTTTGTATACTTTTGACTATACGGGCCGAGTCCGTGATTTAGGGAAATCGCGGGTTTTCGTTTGCCGGCGATTAAACTGCTTTTATTCAGCGTCTCATCAAAAATGAAAACATTTTTGAAAACTACAAGTCTCATGCGTTTTAGTGGTGAAAAAATAATTTAAAAAATCGTTCGGGAAATGAGTTTACTCCCTGGGTACTTTCTTTGTATACATTCGACTATACGGGCCAAGCCCCGGATTTACGGGAAAACGCGGGATTTCGTTTGCCGGCGATTAAACCTCTATCATTAAGCGTCTCATCAAAAATGAAAACATTTTTGAAAACTACAAGTCTTATGCGTTTTAGTGGTGAAAAAATAATTTAAAAAATCGTTCGGGAAATGAGTTTACTCCCTGGGTACTTTCTTTGTATACTTTTGACTATACGGGCCAAGCCGGGATTTACGGGAAATCGCGTGTTTTCGTTTGCCGGCGATTAAACTTCTTTTATTCAGCGTCTCATCAAAAATGAAAACATTTTTAAAAACTACAAGTCTTATGCGTTTTAGTGGTGAAAAAATAATTTAAAAAATCGTTCTGGAAATGAGTTTACTCCCTGGGTACTTTCTTTGTATACTTTTGACAATACGGGCCGATTCCGTGATTTAGGGAAATCGCGGGTTTTCGTTTGCCGGCGATTAAACTGCTTTTATTCAGCGTCTCATCAAAAAATGAAAACATTTTTGAAAACTACAAGTCTCATGCGTTTTAGTGGTGAAAAAATAATTTAAAAAATCGTTCGGGAAATGAGTTTACTCCCTGGGTACTTTCTTTGTATACATTCGACTATACGGGCAAAGCCCCGGATTTACGGGAAATCGCGGATTTTCGTTTGCCGGCGATTAAACTTCTTTTATTCAGGGTCTCATCAAAAATGAAAACATTTTTTAAAACTACAAGTTTCATGCGTTTTAGTGGTGAAAAAATAATTTAAAAAATCGTTCGGGAAATGAGTTTACTCCCTGGGTACTTTCTTGTATACTTTTGACTATACGGGCCGAGTCCGGGATTTACGGGAAATCGCGGATTTTCGTTTGCCGGCGATTAAACTTCTTTTATTCAGCGTCCCATCAAATATGAAAATATTTTTAAAAACTACAAGTCTCATGCGTTTAGTGGTAAAAAAATAATATAAAAAATCGTTCGGGAAATGAGTTTACTCCCTGGGTACTTTCTTTGTATACTTTTGACTATACGGGCCAAGCCCGGGATTTACGGG
This sequence comes from Hydractinia symbiolongicarpus, assembly GCF_029227915.1. Lineage (NCBI taxonomy): Eukaryota > Metazoa > Cnidaria > Hydrozoa > Anthoathecata > Hydractiniidae > Hydractinia > Hydractinia symbiolongicarpus. The sequence continues at coordinate 27,828,509 of NC_079887.1, read as the reverse complement.
AAATCGCAGGTTTTCGTTTGCCGGCGATTAAACTTCTTTTATTCAGCGTCTCATCAAAAATGAAAACATTTTTAAAAACTACAAGTCTCATGCGTTTAGTGGTAAAAAAATAATATAAAAAATCGTTCGGGAAATGAGTTTACTCCCTGGGTACTTTCTTTGTATACTTTTGACTATACGGACCAAGCCCGGGATTTACGGGAAATCGCAGGTTTTCGTTTGCCGGCGATTAAACTTCTTTTATTCAGCGTCTCATCAAAAATGAAAACATTTTTAAAAACTACAAGTCTTATGCGTTTTAGTGGTGAAAAAATAATTTAAAAAATCGTTCTGGAAATGAGTTTACTCACAGGGTACTTTCTTTGTATACATTCGACTATACGTGCCAAGCCCGGGATTTAGGGTAATCGCAGAATTTCGTTTGCCGGCGATTAAACTTCTTTTATTCAGCGTCTCATCAAAAATGAAAACATTTTTAAAAACTACAAGTGTGATGCGTTTTAGTGGTGAAAATATAATTTAAAAAATCGTTCTGGAAATGAGTTTACTCACAGGGTACTTTCTTTGTATACATTCGACTATACGGGCCAAGCCCGGGATTTACGGGAAATCGCGGGTTTTCGTTTTCCGGCGATTAAACCTCTTTCATTAAGCGTCTCATCAAAAATGAAAACATTTTTGAAAACTACAAGTCTCATGCGTTTTAGTGGTAAAAAAGTAATTTAAAAAATCGTTCGGGAAATGTGTTTACTCCCTGGGTACTTCCTTTGTATACTTTTGACTATACGGGCCAAGCCGGGATTTACGGGAAATCGCGTGTTTTCGTTTGCCGGCGATTAAACTTCTTTTATTCAGCGTCTCATCAAAAATGAAAACATTTTTAAAAACTACAAGTCTGATGCGTTTTAGTGGTGAAAAAATAATTTAAAAAATCGTTCTGGAAAAGAGTTTACTCCCTGGGTACTTTCTTTGTATACTTTTGACTATACGGGCCGAGTCCGTGATTTAGGGAAATCGCGGGTTTTCGTTTGCCGGTGATTAAACTGCTTTTATTCAGCGTCTCATCAAAAATGAAAACATTTTTGAAAACTACAAGTCTCATGCGTTTTAGTGGTGAAAAAATAATTTAAAAAATCGTTCGGGAAATGAGTTTACTCCCTGGGTACTTTCTTTGTATACATTCGACTATACGGGCCAAGCCCCGGATTTACGGGAAAACGCGGGATTTCGTTTGCCGGCGATTAAACCTCTATCATTAAGCGTCTCATCAAAAATGAAAACATTTTTAAAAACTACAAGTCTTATGCGTTTTAGTGGTGAAAAAATAATTTAAAAAATCGTTCTGGAAAAGAGTTTACTCCCTGGGTACTTTCTTTGTATACTTTTGACTATACGGGCCGAGTCCGTGATTTAGGGAAATCGCGGGTTTTCGTTTGCCGGCGATTAAACTGCTTTTATTCAGCGTCTCATCAAAAATGAAAACATTTTTGAAAACTACAAGTCTCATGCGTTTTAGTGGTGAAAAAATAATTTAAAAAATCGTTCGGGAAATGAGTTTACTCCCTGGGTACTTTCTTTGTATACATTCGACTATACGGGCCAAGCCCCGGATTTACGGGAAAACGCGGGATTTCGTTTGCCGGCGATTAAACCTCTATCATTAAGCGTCTCATCAAAAATGAAAACATTTTTGAAAACTACAAGTCTTATGCGTTTTAGTGGTGAAAAAATAATTTAAAAAATCGTTCGGGAAATGAGTTTACTCCCTGGGTACTTTCTTTGTATACTTTTGACTATACGGGCCGAGTCCGGGATTTACGGGAAATCGCGGATTTTTGTTTGCCGGCGATTAAACTTCTTTTATTCAGCGTCCCATCAAATATGAAAATATTTTTGAAAACTACAAGTCTCATGCGTTTAGTGGTAAAAAAATAATATAAAAAATCGTTCGGGAAATGAGTTTACTCCCTGGGTACTTTCTTTGTATACTTTTGACTATACGGGCCAAGCCCGGGATTTACGGGAAATCGCGGGTTTTCGTTTGCCGGCGATTAAACTTCTTTTATTCAGCGTCTCATCAAAAATGAAAACATTTTTAAAAACTACAAGTCTTATGCGTTTTAGTGATTAAAAAATAATTTAAAAAACCGTTCGGGAAATGAGTTTACTCCCTGGGTACTTTCTTTGTATACTTTTGACTATACGGGCCAAGCCGGGATTTACGGGAAATCGCGGGTTTTCGTTTGCCGGCGATTAAACTTCTTTTATTCAGCGTCTCATCAAAAATGAAAACATTTTTAAAAACTACAAGTCTTATGCGTTTTAGTGGTGAAAAAGTAATTTAAAAAATCGTTCGGGAAATGAGTTTACTCCCTGGGTACTTTCTTTGTATACTTTTGACTATACGGGCCAAGCACGGGATTTACGGGAAATCGCGGGTTTTCGTTTGCCGGCGATTAAACTTCTTTTATTCAGCGTCTCATCAAAAATGAAAAAATTTTTGAAAACTACAAGTCTCATGCGTTTTAGTGGTGAAAAAATAATTTAAAAAATCGTTCGGGAAATGAGTTTACTCCCTGGGTACTTTCTTGTATACTTTTGACTATACGGGCCGAGTCCGGGATTTACGGGAAATCGCGGATTTTCGTTTGCCGGCGATTAAACTTCTTTTATTCAGCGTCCAATCAAATATGAAAATATTTTTGAAAACTACAAGTCTCATGCGTTTAGTGGTAAAAAAATAATATAAAAAATCGTTCGGGAAATGAGTTTACTCCCTGGGTACTTTCTTTGTATACTTTCGACTATACGGGCCAAGCCCGGGATTTACGGGAAATCGCGGGTTTTCGTTTGCCGGCGATTAAACTTCTTTTATTCAGCGTCTCATCTAAAATGAAAACATTTTTAAAAACTACAAGTCTTATGCGTTTTAGTGGTGAAAAAATAATTTAAAAAATCGTTCGGAAAATGAGTTTACTTCCTGGGTACTTTCTTTGTATACTTTTGACTATACGGGCCAAGGCCGGGATTTACGGGAAATCGCGGGTTTTCGTTTGCCCGCGATTAAACTTCTTTTATTCAGCGTCTCATCAAAAATGAAAACATTTTTGAAAACTACAAGTCTCATGCGTTTTAGTGGTGAAAAAATAATTTAAAAAATCGTTCGGGAAATGAGTTTACTCCCTGGGTACTTTCTTGTATACTTTTGACTATACGGGCCGAGTCCGGGATTTACGGGAAATCGCGGATTTTTGTTTGCCGGCGATTAAACTTCTTTTATTCAGCGTCCCATCAAATATGAAAATATTTTTGAAAACTACAAGTCTCATGCGTTTAGTGGTAAAAAAATAATATAAAAAATCGTTCGGGAAATGAGTTTACTCCCTGGGTACTTTCTTTGTATACTTTTGACTATACGGGCCAAGCCCGGGATTTACGGGACATCGCGGGTTTTCGTTTGCCGGCGATTAAACTTCTTTTATTCAGCGTCTCATCAAAAATGAAAACATTTTTAAAAACTACAAGTCTCATGCGTTTTAGTGGTGAAAAAGTAATTTAAAAAATCGTTCGGGAAATGAGTTTACTCCCTGGGTACTTTCTTTGTATACTTTTGACTATACGGGCCAGGCCCGGGATTTACGGGAATTCGCGGGTTTTCGTTTGCCGGCGATTAAACTTCTTTTATTCAGCGTCTCATTAAAAATGAAAACATTTTTGAAAACTACAAGTCTCATGCGTTTTAGTGGTGAAAAAATAATTTAAAAAATCGTTCGGGAAATGAGTTTACTCCCTGGGTACTTTCTTGTATACTTTTGACTATACGGGCCGAGTACGGGATTTACGGGAAATCGCGGATTTTCGTTTGCCGGCGATTAAACTTCTTTTATTCAGCGTCCCATCAAATATGAAAATATTTTTGAAAACTACAAGTCTCATGCGTTTAGTGGTAAAAAAATGATATAAAAAATCGTTCGGGAAATGAATTTACTTCCTGGGTACTTTCTTCGTATACTTTTGACTATACGGGCCAAGCCCGGGATTTACGGGAAATCGCGGGTTTTCGTTTGCCGGCGATTAAACTTCTTTTATTCAGCGTCTCATTAAAAATGAAAACATTTTTAAAAACTACAAGTCTTATGCGTTTTAGTGGTGAAAAAATAATTTAAAAAATCGTTCTGGAAATGAGTTTACTCCCTGGGTACTTTCTTTGTATACTTTTGACTATACGGGCCGAGTCCAGGATTTAGGGAAATCGCGGGTTTTCGTTTGCCGGCGATTAAACTGCTTTTATTCAGCGTCTCATCAAAAATGAAAATATTTTTGAAAACTACAAGTCTCATGCGTTTTAGTGGTGGAAAAATAATTTAAAAAATCGTTCGGGAAATGAGTTTACTCCCTGGGTACTTTCTTTGTAAACTTTTGACTATACGGGCCAAGCCGGGATTTACGGGAAATCGCGGGTTTTCGTTTGCCGGCGATTAAACTTCTTTTATTCAGCGTCTCATCAAAAATGAAAACATTTTTAAAAACTACAAGTCTTATGCGTTTTAGTGGTGAAAAAATAATTTAAAAAATCGTTCTGGAAATGAGTTAACTCACAGGGTACTTTCTTTGTATACATTTGACTATACGTGCCAAGCCCGGGATTTACGGGAAATCGCGGGTTTTCGTTTCCCGGTGATTAAACTGCTTTTATTCAGCGTCTCATCAAAAATAAAAAGATTCTTGAAAACTACAAGTCTCATGCGTTTTAGTGGTGAAATAATAATTTAAAAAATCGTTCGGGAAATGAGTTTACTCCCTGGGTACTTTCTTTGTAAACTTTTGACTATACGGGCCAAGCCGGGATTTACGGGAAATCGCGGGTTTTCGTTTGCCGGCGATTAAACTTCTTCTATTCAGCGTCTCATCAAAAATGAAAACATTTTTAAAAACTACAAGTCTTATGCGTTTTAGTGGTGAAAAAATAATTTAAAAAATCGTTCTGGAAATGAGTTAACTCACAGGGTACTTTCTTTGTATACATTTGACTATACGTGCCAAGCCCGGGATTTACGGGAAATCGCGGGTTTTTGTTTCCCGGTGATTAAACTGCTTTTATTCAGCGTCTCATCAAAAATAAAAAGATTCTTGAAAACTACAAGTCTCATGCGTTTTAGTGGTGAAATAATAATTTAAAAAATCGTTTGGGAAATGAGTTTACTCCCTGGGTACTTTCTTTGTATACTTTTGACTATACGGGCCAAGCCGGGATTTACGGGAAATCGCGGGTTTTCGTTTGCCGGCGATTAAACTTCTTTTATTCAGCGTCTCATCAAAAATGAAAACATTTTTGAAAACTACAAGTCTCATGCGTTTTAGTGGTGAAAAAATAATTTAAAAAACCGTTCGGGAAATGAGTTTACTCCCTGGGTACTTTCTTCTATACTTTTGACTATACGGGCCGAGTCCGGAATTACGGGAAATCGCGGATTTTCGTTTGCCGGTGATTAAACTTCTTTTATTCAGCGTCCCATCAAATATGAAAATATTTTTGAAAACTACAAGTCTCATGCGTTTAGTGGTAAAAAAATAATATAAAAAATCGTTCGGGAAACGAGTTTACTCCCTGGGTACTTTCTTTGTATACTTTTGACTATACGGGCCAAGCCTGGGATTTACGGGAAATCGCGGGTTTTCGTTTGCCGGCGATTAAACTTCTTTTATTCAGCGTCTCATCAAAAATGAAAACATTTTTAAAAACTACAAGTCTTATGCGTTTTAGTGGTGAAAAAATAATTTAAAAAATCGTTCGGGAAATGAGTTTATTCCCTGGGTACTTTCTTTGTATACTTTTGACTATACGGGCCAAGCCCGGGATTTACGGGAATTCGCGGGTTTTCGTTTGCCGGCGATTAAACTTCTTTTATTCAGCGTCTCATCAGAAATGAAAACATTTTTGAAAACTACAAGTCTCATGCGTTTTAGTGGTGAAAAAATAATTTAAAAAATCGTTTGGGAAATGAGTTTACTCCCTGGGTACTTTCTTGTATACTTTTGACTATACGGGCCGAGTCCGGGATTTACGGGAAATCGCGGATTTTCGTTTGCCGGCGATTAAACTTCTTTTATTCAGCGTCCCATCAAATATGAAAATATTTTGGAAAACTACAAGTCTCATGCGTTTAGTGGTAAAAAAATAATATAAAAAATCGTTCGGAAAATGAGTTTACTCCCTGGGTACTTTCTTTGTATACTTTTGACTATACGGGCCAAGCCTGGGATTTACGGGACATCGCGGGCTTTCGTTTGCCGGCGATTAAACTTCTTTTATTCAGCGTCTCATCAAAAATGAAAACATTTTTAAAAACTACAAGTCTTATGCGTTTTAGTGGTGAAAAAGTAATTTAAAAAATCGTTCGGGAAATGAGTTTACTCCCTGGGTACTTTCTTTGTATACTTTTGACTATACGGGCCAGGTCCGGGATTTACGGGAAATCGCGGGTTTCCGTTTGCCGGCGATTAAACTTCTTTTATTCAGGGTCTCATCAAAAATGAAAACATTTTTGAAAACTACAAGTCTCATGCGTTTTAGTGGTGA